>NC_089254.1:27189357-27551024 GCF_963930625.1 Muntiacus reevesi | reverse complement strand
GATGTTCTAGCAGACCCCAACAAAATTCTCCTAGTAGTCTCCATATCCCAGTTCATTTTTAATGAAAAGTTGCTGTTGAAATAACACTGTGGATTGATTATCTTTATGGTCTTGGAAAGTATGATATTTCTTGGTAATAAAGTATATTCTATGGCTGTGACTTGGTGACTCTCTGAACATTTAATAAGGAAATTCAGATAGTCTCTAACTTAACCTGAATTTAGTAAACTGTGTCAAAGGACATAGTGAAACACAGAAAGCTGAAATGACTTTAACAAGGTTCTGTAACTAGTTAGTGGTAGAGCCAGGGCTAAATCAGGTTCCTAATTCCTAATCTAATGTTTTTCCACCACCCCTCTCAAGATGATAGGGCATTAGTTTGTACCTTGCTGTAGAAATTGGGGTTAAAAGTTTATTTGCAAAAAAAGTGTGTACAATATATACATACCTGATATGCGTCTACAACCAGATTATTGAGGTTTGCAGCCTTTGATTCTATTTCACCAGCAATGGTGCCAGGCAAGAGGGGTAGAAGGTCCTAGAAAACATACCAATAACATTCACTAAATTACAACTACGTACAGTGGCTTAGCAATCAAGAAATATTTAAAAATCTTATAGGTATCAATGGAAGATGAGTCATTACATGAATAAAAAAGTTAAAACACAAGAAAAAAATATAAGCAACTAACTAAAGCAGCTAAAACATATATACCTGAAATGATATATATTTGTATGTGCATGAGTGTGTGTGAGGACCCAAATTACATGCTGACCTAAACCTTAAAGTATAGACCACAGAACCTGGTCCTGAGAGATTTTAAAATGAAAACGGTTCTGAGGGCAAATGAATTTGATAAGTTCTGCATATGGTTTCTTCCACATAGAGACTCCAAATGTATACTCCTGCAATTCAGAAATAATTTAGCATTATTATAATAACTGCCACATTCTCTAACATTTACTTAATTACAAAATTCTTTTCTCATATAACATAAATATTTTGCAGAACTGCTTTTCCATGGAGCGGTCTTTAGGACATGTTTGTCCAGACAGGAGAAAAAAAATCAAAGTCACAAATGGAATTTTCATCGAACAGGTGTTCTGATGGTCCATAAAAAATGGACTCTAGGTACTCCTAGTGAGAAAATGAGAATTAGTAAAGGCTTAAAGGTTTACTGAAGTTGTAGATTAACTAAGAATAGAGAAGTAACTAGTTTTACTTGAAATGCATTTATATATTCATTTTATCATTCACAAGTATCACTGAGTTCTTGCTGTATGCCAGCTACTACTTGAATAGTAAGCTACTACAAATAATTTAGTACCTCAGATAAAAGGGAAATATATTTGTCAGATATTTTAAAAATTCATTTATATAACTTTTATTAAGTAGCATCATATGCCACTTTTTTAATTATTAGGCCACATAGTTTCTACCCTTAAGAATCTCACAGGAATGTAAATGACAGTTTCAAAAAATGATGTTCCCATGAAGCAATAGTCATATATATGGACCCTAATGAGAGGGATACTGAGCAGGCATTTGAGGGCTGGGGAAATTTGTCAGGGACTGTTTCCTGGAGGAGGTGAATCATGAGTTGTGTCTTCAAGGATGAGTAAGAGTTAATAATAATGGAGAAAGGCTTCCAGGGATGGGAGATAAGTAGCAAGAACAGGGTTACAAAGGAAAGAAAGAGCCTGGTGAGTGTGTTCACAGGAGAATTAGAAGCGTGACTGGAGGGACAAGTTTAAGGCAGACAGCTTTGGGGGATGAGGTCAGCGAGGCAAGCAGGGACCCGCTAGCCTCATGTGCCATAATAAAGGCTTGATCCTCTAGATCAGAGGAAACCACTGGAGCACTTTACTCAGTGTGATTCAAATAGCTCACCCTGCAACCAGGTGAAAGGTGGATTGGGGAGATGGGTTAGGAAGCTGTTACAACTCAGACAAAGGTGATTGATAAAAATGTCTGTGAGCAACCAAGTTGGGTGACTGCATGGCATATACAGGACTCAGCAGAGGTTGTTACGCT
This sequence comes from Muntiacus reevesi, assembly GCF_963930625.1. Lineage (NCBI taxonomy): Eukaryota > Metazoa > Chordata > Mammalia > Artiodactyla > Cervidae > Muntiacus > Muntiacus reevesi. The sequence goes on along the minus strand of NC_089254.1, from coordinate 27,548,989 downwards.
TTTAAAAACCTGTTGACTTTTACTTTGCATGCAATTCAGTTAATAATAAACCTGGTTTTATGGTTTAACAGTCAGTGGAAATTTTCTTAAAGGAGTAGGAAGAAACTGCTAGAGCAAGTAATTCAAGAAGTAATAAATAGCAGAGAAAAAAGAGCAGAACAATAAAAAACTGCTCAGTGAGTTGAAATTCAATTTGAAATTTAAGCTTAGAGGTTAAGAACACAGGATTTGGGCTGTTAGGAAAGTATATAACCTCCCTAAATGCCTTTGTTTCCTTCATCTTTAAAGTGGGCATATTAGTAATATTATTCTTCTTGTTATGAGTTTTAAGAGTATCAAATGGATTAATGTTAATAAACTCAGTGCTTGACAACAGTAAGTACTCAGTAAGTGGATGCTGTTACTATTGTTAATAAAGTGATTTGGGCATTTAATTTGAGTCCAAGCTCTACTCCTGTGGATATTAACAGCTCTTTCCTTAAAACGAATTCCATGGTATGTAAATTTTGGAAAACAGGGAATTACATCTTCACTGTAGGGAAGAAATGATATAATCGCTAAGAGATGAAATGATATAATTAAAGTAGCACTTTGAGATGATAAATGTAGTAGTCAGATATTAGGGAAACTGGTGATGGGAACACCAGCTTTGTGGCAAATGCAAATGAATTCAAGTAGCTGTTGAAACCAAAAGAAAAAATAGTTTCTCTGAAATATTAAAAAAAAATAAGTAAAGGACATTGTGGGTACAAGGTAAAAGCAAAGACAACAAGGGAGATGAAGATCCAGACATGTGTAAAGAAAATTAGGGACACCATTGTAGAAATGAAGAAAAGAGAGTTTCCTGGAAAAAAGAACCTAAAAGACTGCAGAGAGAGCTATAGCAGAGTCACAGAAGTTCTCTTTGGGGGTGACAGGAGGAATCCCATGGGGTGCTGCCACAGTGACACAGGTGTCAAATGTCTATTCTGCTTCTAGGACTCACCTGGCTGAAAAGATACTGGACAAAACCAAAATGATTCTTAGGTAGGAAGGCTTTGGCTGAGTCAGTCACTTCCGTGGCTCCTCCTGTTCCTTTATTAGATGACCTAGACAAAATCTAGCTATGTTGGTGCTAGATTTGTTGAAATATACTGATGCTCCCCAAACTAATGTATTATAAAGATATGCCCATGGACTAGAATAAGCAGAAATGTGGACCTGGTATATTTGGGGTGTGAGCCACTTTTCACCTGATAAAAGTCTACCCAATATTGTCACAGTCAGTACAAAGTACTACCAGGGCCCTCACTGATTCTAATTTTAGGTTTGCAAACATAGAATTTGTATTTATTTATACTTAAATGTCAACTTAGGACACTGTGTAGTATACATTAGTTAATACAATATTAAATTTAGATTGTACAAAGTATAATAACCCCAGAATCCTTACTTGGGGTTCTGAGAAGTATTCTAATTTTAACTATGGATGCTAACATTTTAATTTTTACATTTTGGGAGTTAACATACCTTATACCAATGAAACTGTTTTCCTTGAACTGCAAAGATGACGTTAATGTTGTTGTCTATTAACTTTTCTGATAGTTGGCCTAGTGAGGGATGTTCCTGTAATGAGAAATGAGAAAATGAGATAAAGAAGGGAGTGAAATTTAGTGGATCAGTTCCACACAGTTCCAAACATCTGTTATAAGGAGAACCATATGTATGATTAACATAAAAATGTATTGGGTTGGAAAGGATTATTGTTTTACTAGAGGCATTTAAATTACTAAAAAGAATTAGGTTAACATCAAAGTATTAAAGATATTTTAAAGACAAAAGTGCCATAAAAATATCAGAAGCTCAGAAAAATGAAGAGGGTTGCATTCAACATAGTACAAAGTCTTTAGCACCTTTTAGGTTAACACTGGACTCCAAGTGACATAATTAAAAGATTATCTAATATTCAGAAACAGAGACATATTAGTGACAATCACATTCTGAGGTGAAATTCTGTAACAAGTGTTGAAATGCAAATATATTAATGTATATGTACATATATATTTGATGGGCTTCCTAGGTGGCGCTAGTGGTAAAGAACCTGCCTGCCAATGCAGGAGACACAAGAGACCCAGGTTTCAGTCTCTGGGTTGGAAAGATCCCCTGGAGGAGGGCCTAGCAACCCACTCCAGTATTCTTGCCTGGAGAATTTGAGGGACAGAGGAGCCTGGTGGGCTACAGTACATAGGGTTGCGGAGAGTCAGACACAACTGAAGCATCTTAGCGTGCATGCATGCAATATATATTTGATATGTAACATGGTGTAGTACAAAGTCTATTTAAAAGAAGAAAATCCTATATTCAAATCCTGGGTTGTCAGTTTATGGTAAAAATTGTATCTAGCTGCATTGGGAATATTTTCTAATGGCAACAACTGCTTTTCAAATATTTTTGCTTTGACAAAAAATAATCAGAGTTTGCCAAGCATGCCCCCTTCTTAATTTTTAAACCATTCATATTTTATGGAAAAATTAATCCACATATTTTTGACCAGATTATACTTAACACACATAAAATCAATATTTAAAAAGCAGTCCAAAATGTAAGTAGTTTTTGGAGCCTTCTTAATCTCAATCTCTTTCTCCTTCTCAAAAACAGGAAGCAACATTGCCTGAAAATATACAAAATTTAAATCCAGAAAATTATTTTTTCTCAGAAGATCATTAAGAAGGTCAGTGTATTTTTAAGCTTAAAAGAACACATTTTTTAACCCTAGAAAGAACTGTCTTAAAAGAAAATTCTAAGTACCTCGAGGCCAATTTGTTAAAGTTACAAATGCTTAACAGATGTTTAAATAAACCATTGTTAACAGGAGAGTTGTGGATTAATGGCCGTTGTTGAGCCCTTTCCCCTTTCCCCCATGAAGCACAGTATCTTTAAGTATGAAGTATTCTACCTTTTATATCTTGTATTTCACTAGCAGGAATACTCCCTCTCAGCCAGCTGTCCTGTTTGGTGACGTCACTACTCCTCAGCCTTAACTCCCCCTCTATCTAACCCCTTACATATTGTTTCTCTAAACTTTGAAAATAACTAATAGAGATAACAAGAATTTCACGGCCAAAAGGGAGAAGGGAAAGCAATGTGGCAAGGCAGCGCCTAAGTACTTAAGGGCAAAAGAATTCCTTTCACATTTTTCTTCTTCACCAACACTTTCACTGTGATTTGTGAGAAATAGCTTAAAATGTCAGAAGGAAGGAGGAGGTAAGAAAGATTAAATGGAAAGAGTTTTGGTTAATGAAATAACTGTGTAGAGATGTATGAATTTTAATAATGTACCTATGTAGTGACAAAAAATAAGTTTTTGAGACTCTCCATAAAAGTGAGATTCATTATAAAAAGTTCTTATACAATAATATAGAATTTGAACTATTGCATATCATAATAAGATATGAAAAAATGTCTTGGTTAAGTGAAAGCTTATCAATTATCTGGATTTTTTTTATTACTTTTTATAAATGAATTTTTAGATGACAGAGCATGAAAACAATCTGATAGCACAGATTTATTTAAAGATGAAGACTTATGTGTTGTCAATCTCCATCTCTCCCATTGGCCTATTTTTCTATCCATATGGCTGCACAGTAATAATCTCATAGGCCTGCATTTCTCATCAGTGGCACTGTTTACATTTTGTGTTGTGGTGTGGGACTGTCCTGCGTCTTGTAAGATACTCAGTGATGTCCCTAGCCTCTACCTATTAGATGCCAGTATGTCCCTCCTCCCCTAGTTGTAACAACCAAACTATCTCTGGACATTGAAATATCTTCGTGGAGGCAGGATACAAAATTTTTCTGGCTGATAGCCATACTAGGAGCAGGGGCCCTGGAAACAGACCACTTGGGGCTTCAACTCTTGGTTCTGCAATTATTAGCTCCATGACACTGGGAATCTGTCTTTACCTCTCTGTGATATAGTTTTTATATATGTAAAAGAGGTATAAATACTAGTATCTAGTATCTACTTCTCAGAGTTATGGTGGGGATTAAATGGGTTAACGTGTTTAATTTACCATTTTCTAATTATTAAGCCCAAATTAATGATAAGCAGGAGCTCATGAGTTTGGCTAGACTCCGGGAGTTGGTGATGGACAGGGAGGCCTGGCGCGCTGCGGTTCATGGGGTCGCAAAGAGTTGGACACGACTGAGCGACTGGGCGGAACGGAACTGAGGGGCTCATGTCTTGATGTCACATTGCTTGTCATTTACCTAGGCACTGCTATGTTGGGCTGTGTGATCACAGACAAGTACCTGATTCTTATTAGTGCTTCCATCTTCTCACTTAATAAATGGAGGTAACAGCAGTATCTATACTTCACTGGGATGATGGATGGTGCTCCCGAAGTGAAAAGAAGCAAATACCAGAGCTGCTTAATAAAAGACAGCTTTCAGTAAAAGACATTTGGAGACCATTACTAAAGGCTAGATGCTGGGCTCTTGGATATGCTTTGACTTGCCTCATGGATTTACCTTTTGCACCTGGCTCCTGAAGTGTTTGAATTTGTGGCTCCTGTCAACATGGTGTCCGTTGCGTTCTTGATATCCTTATTAGTGAATGAGGGGCATGGACTAATCATTTTTTGTAAGCTGTTCAGTGAGAATGGTAATAAAAAATTTTCTGCTTAAACATGATTTAACCAAACATAATTTATTTAGAACATTCTATTTCATAAATATTTTCATCAGTTTTTGTTTTTGTTGAGTTATTTGGAAAATCATTATTTTTTCTCATTTTCAGGGGCATTAGAAAAGCAGTGTGAGTTTACTTTCAGCCTAGCCCAGGTTATTCTATGTGCAACTTTGCTTTCACTTTTAGAAAAAAGAACACCTAAATACTGTTTGCAGAAATAATTTCCCGGCTAGTTTTCTGCAAGCATGAGAAGCATTCAGATTAGGTCTACTCTGATGGAATTCCAGTTGGGCTATTTCAAACCTGAGAGATGATGCTATGAAAGTGCTGCACTCAATATGCCAGCAAATTTGGAAAACTCAGCAGTGGCCCCAGGACTGGAAAAGGTCAGTTTTCATTCCAATTCCTAAGAAAGGTAATGCCAAAGAATGCTCAAACTACCGCACAATTGCACTCATCTCACACCCTAGTAAAGTAATGCTCAAAATTCTCCAAGCCAGGCTTCAGCAATACGTGAACTGAGAACTTCCAGATGTTCAAGCTGGTTTTAGAAAAGGCAGAGGAACCAGAGATCAAGTTGCCAACATCCGCTGGATCATCGAAAAAGCAAGAGAGTTCCAGAAAAACATCTATTTCTGCTTTATTGACTATGCCAAAGTTTTCGACTGTGTGAATCACAATAAACTGTGGAAAATTCTGAAGGAGATGGGAATAGCAGACCACCTGACCTGCCTTTTGAGAAACCTGTATGTAGGTCAGGAAGCAACAGTTAGTACTGGACATGGAACAACAGACTGGTTCCAAATAGGAAAAGGAGTACATCAAGGCTGTATATTGTCACCCTGCTTATTTAACTTCTATGCAGAGTACATCATGAGAAATGCTGGGCTGGATGAAGCACAAGCTGGAATCAAGATTGCTGGGAGAAATACCAATAACCTCAGATATGCAGATGACACCATCCTTATGGCAGAAAGTGAAGATGAACTAAAGAGCCTCTTAATGAACGTGAAAGAGGAGAGTGAAAAAGTTGGCTTAAAGATTAACATTCAGAAAACTAAGATCATGGCATTTGGTCCCATTACCTCATGGGAAATAGATGAGGAGACAGTGGAAACAGTGTCAGACTTTATTTTTCTGGGCTCCAAAATCACTGCAGATGGTGATTGCAGTCATGAAATTAAAAGATGCTTACTCCTTGGAAGGAAAGTTATGACCAACCTAGATAGCATATTAAAAAGCAGAGACATTACTTTGCCAACAAAGATCCATCTGGTCAAGGCTATGGTTTTTCCAGTGGTCATTGTATGGATGTGAGATTTGGACTGCGAAGAAAGCTGAATGCTGAAAAATTGGTGCTTTTGAACTATGGTGTTGGAGAAGAGTCTTGAGAGTCCCTTGGACTGCAAGGAGATTCAACCCATCTATCCTAAAGGAGATAAGTCCTGGGTGTTCACTGGGAGGACTGATGCTGAAGCTGAAACTCCAGTACTTTGGCCACCTCATGCGAAGAGTTGACTCATTGGAAAAGACCCTGATGCTGGGAGGGATTGGGGGCAGGAAGAGAAGGGGACGACAGAGGATGAGATGGGTGGATGGCATCACCGACTCAATGGAGGCTTGGTGTGTTATGATTCATGGAGTTGCAGAGAGTCGGACACGACTGAGTGACTGAACTGAACTGAAAGTTATTATTGAAGTCCTTATTGTTCACATGGCATTTGCAGTTCTAAACAGATCATAGAGTAGCAAGCTAAAATCAGGCATTTCGTTAGTTTTAAAGGCTGTAATATATATATATATATATATATATATATATATATATATATATATATATATATATACTTGTACATGTTATTTTAATTGAAGTGTAGTTGCTTTACAATATTATATTAGTTTTAGATGTACATATAGTGTACACATAGTGATTCACTGTTTCTATAGATTATAAGCAATTAGCTATAATAGCCTAGCCTACAAAATATTAGCTATATTCCCTGTGTTGTACTTTACATCTTATATCTTATTTTATACCTAATAATTTGTACCTCTTAATCCTTTTTTCTTATCTTGCCCCTCCCTCATCCCTCTCCCTGCTAGTAACTACCAGTTTGTATCTGTGAGTGTTTCTGATTTGTTATAGTCATTCATTTGTACTTTTTTCACATTCAACGTATAAGTGAAAATGTGCAGTATTTGTCTTTCTCTGACTCATTTTACTCAACATAATACCCTCTTGATCCATCCATGTTATTGCAAATGGCAATAATTCATTAAAGAGTTGAGTAATACTCCATTGCATGCAAATATTGCATGCACCACAAACTTCATTTATCTCTTGATGGACAGATTGCTTTCCTATCTTGACTTTTGTATACAGTGCTCCTATGAACACTGAGGTACATAGATCTTTTTGATTTTCATTTTCTTCAGATATATATGCCTAGGAGTGAAATTGTTGGATCATATCTTAGTTCTATTTTTAATTTTTTGAGTAATCTCAGTACAGTTTTCCATAGTGGTTATACCAGTTTAAATTCTCACCAACAATGCACTATGATTCCCTTTTCTTTACATTCCTCCTCTATATTTGTTATTTGTGGTCTTTTTGATGGTAGCCATTCTGACAGGTATGAGGTGGTATCTCATTGTGGTTTTAATTTGCACTTCCCTGATGATTAGTGATGTTAACATCTGTTCACATGTCTGTTGGCCATCTGTATTTCTTCTTTGGAAGAATAACTATTGAGGTCTTTTGCCCATTTTTTAAATCAGTGTGTTTGTTTTTTGATATTGAGTTGTATTAACTGTTAATATATTTTGGATATTCACCTCTTATTAGACATATCATTTGAAAACATCTCACATTTAGTAGGATGCATTTTCATTTTGTTGATGGTTTCTTTTGCTGTGTAAAACTTTTCAGTTTGATTAGGTTCCATTTGTTTATATTGCTTTTGTTTCCCTTGCCTGAGGAGACAGGTCTGAAAAATAGCACTAAGATCTTTGTCAAAGACCATACTGCCTATGTTTTCTTCTAAGAGTTTTGTGGTTTCTGGTCTTACATTTAGGTCTGAATCCATTTGAGTTTACTTTTGAATATGATGTGAAAAAAAGAATGTTCTAGTTTTTTTCTTTTGAGTGTAGCTGTTAGTTTTCCCAGCACCATTTGTTGAAGAGTCTTTCATTTCTGCACTGTATATCCTTGCCTCGTTTGTCATAGATTAATTGGCAATATGTGCATGGGTTTATTTTTGGACTCTCTATGTATCTGATCTATATGTCTTTTGTTGTGTCAGTACGTACTGTTTTTATTGTTGTAGCTTTGTAGTATAGTCTGAAGTCAGACTGATAGTCTGAAGTCAGAAGATACTTCCAGCTTTTTTTTTTTCTCTCAATATTTCTTTGGCAAGTTGGAGTCTTCTGTGATTGTATATAAATTTTAGAATAATTTGTTTTAGTTATGTGAAAAATGCCATTGGTAATTGAGAATTTGCATTACATCTTTGGGTAGATGGCTTTGGGTAGTATGGCCATTTTAACAATACTAATTCTTCCAACTCAAGAGCATGGGGTATCTTTCCATTTCTTTTTGTCATTTTCAGTTTGCTTCATCATGTTTTATAGTTTTCGGAGCATAGGTCTTTCACCTTCTTGGTTAAGTTTATTCCTAGGTATTTTTATTCCTTTTGATGCAAATTTAAGTGAAGTTGTTTTCTTGCTTTCTGTTCCTGAGAAAATATATACTAATATATTATTAGCGTATAGAAAAGTAACAGGCTTTGTATATTAATCTTGTATCCTGAAATTTTACTGAATTCATTCATTAGTTCTAATAGTTCTTTGATGGAGACTTTATGGTTTTCTATATATAGTATCATGTTATCTGCATATAGTGATATAATCATTTATATTGATCAGAGATACTGAGCTGTATTTTTTGTGTGTTGTTTTTGTCTGCTTTTGCTTTCAGGGTAAAGGTGGCCCTATAGAATCAGTTTGGAAGTGTTTGAAAGTGAAAAAAATGACAGTGAAAGTCACTCAGGAAGTGGTGCCTTCAATTCCTGGAAACAGCTTAAGGAAGATAGATATTAACTCTTCTTTGTGTGTTTGGGGGCATTCTCCTGAAGATCTTTGGTACTGGACTTTTGTTTGGGAGGTTTTGATTATTGATTCAGTATCTATACTAGTTAGTGATCTGTTCAAATTGTCTATTTCTTCCTAATTCAGTCTTGGAATATTGTATGTTTGTAGGAAATTACCTATTTCTTCTAGTTTGTCCAATTTTTTATTTCTGCTTTAATCTTTACTATACCCTTCCTTTTGCTGACTTTGGACTTTCTGTTTGTTTTCCTAATTCCTTTAGATGGTAAGTTAGGCTGTTTATTTAAATTTTTCCTAATTTCTTGATATAGGCCTGTACTATAAACTTCTCTCTTAGAACTGCTTTTGGTATAGCCCATAGATTTTAGAATATTGTGTTTCCACTTTTATTTGTCTCAAGTTATTTTCTGATTTCCTCATCAGTTTCTTCATTGACCACTGATTTCTTACTAGCATATTGTTTAGTCTCCATGTCTTTGTTCTTTTCCCACTTTTCTGTCTATAAGTGATTTCTAGGTTCATGCCATTGTGGTCAGAAAAGATGCTTGATATAATTTCTATCTTCTTAAATTTGTCGAGACAATTGGCATGTGGTCTCTGGAGAATGTTTCATGTATACTTGAGAAGATTGTGCATTCTGCTATTTTTGGATGGAATGTCCTGTAGATATCTATTAAGTGCAGCTGGTCTAATGGTTCATTTAAGGCCTCTGTTCCCTTATTGATTTTCTGTCTGGATGATCTCCCCAGTGATGTCATTGGGATGTTAAAGTGTCCTACTATTTTTGTATTACTGTCCGTTTCTTCCTTTATTTCTGTGTGTGTGTGTGTGTGTGTGTGTGTATTCCTATATTGGGCATGTATATGTTAATAAGTATAATCTCTTCTTGTATGGATCCCTTTATCATTATATAATATTTAATGCCCTTATTTGTCTTATGTCACAGACTTTCTTTTAAAGTCTACTTTGTCTGACACGGGTCTGCTGCCTCAGCTTTCCTTTGTTTCCATTTGTATAGAGTATCTTTTTTCAACCCCTTACTTCCAGTCTGTGAATCTGTAGCTCTCAAGTGAGTGTCTTACAGCAGCATATAGATGGATTTCTTTTTTTTTTTTTTATCCAATGAGCCACCCTGTGCCCTTTGATTGCTGCATTTTGCCCATTGATATTCAAAATGAGTATTGGCAGGTATGTGCTTATTGCCATTTTGTGACTTTTTTTCTGGTTGTTTCTCTGTTTTGTCTTCTTGCTTTAGTCTGTTCCTTTGTGGTTTGATGATTTGCTTTAGTAGTATGCTTGTGTTCATCTCTTTTTAGTTTAGTAGTAGACTTTAGTTCATCTCTTTTCATTTTAGCTTTTGTATACCTATTGTAGGTTTTTGATTTGTGGTTACCATGGGGTTCATATATGTTGACGTGTAACTATGTCTGCTTGTTTTAAGCTGCTAGTCATTTAAATTTAAACATATTGTAGAAGAGCTAAATTTTTTACTATCCCTCTCCCACCTTTTGTGTTTTTGATATCATGTTTTACATTTTCATGCCTATCCCTTAACTATTTATTATAGTTTTAGTTGATTCTATAATTTTGTCTTTTAACCTTGTCACTCGCTTATTTAAGTAGTTGAACTACTACGTTACTATATATCTGCCTTTACCAGTGGCGTTAAAGAGCACTCTAACATTTAACTTTGGAAAATATTGATTAACTCTCTTAGTTTTTGCTTGTCTGAGATGCTCTTTATATATTCTTCAGTTCTGAATGATAACTTGCTGTATAGAGTATCCTAGGTTGTAGGGTTTTTTTCCTTTCAACACTCTGAAATGTGTCATGTCACTCCCTTGTCTTGCAAAACTTGCTGTAAAATCAGCTGATAGCCTTATGGGTGTTCCCTGTATATGACTCTGTTTTTCTCTTGCTGAAAGTTTTCTCTTACCTTAAACTAAAAGTCGTAATAATATTAAACAAACAAACAAACAAACAATTGCATATAAACTTAAAACTTTCTAGGTGCTTTTTGCCTGGGTGAAATTCCCTTTACTTTGCTGATGGTGCATTTTCATAAAACCCAGAGGTGCTAACACTCTAAACTAACCTTATCTGTTTAATTTTGAAAGTTTTTATACAGTGTTAAGCAGAGAAAAACAAAGTATCAATCAGGAAATAGCGTGAAAGTTTTGATTATATGCTTTAGTTTAGCCATATTAGAATTAACTTTATTATTCTTATGACATATTAGTAATTTCTGTGAGACTAAATAAATTAAAGGACTTCTGGGGAGTTAAATGAGAGGAGGAGTGAAGAATCACTGACCTTAAAATGAGGCACAAAGAGGGAAAAAAAGGTTCAGAGAAAGAAACACCAAATCTAAGCTACTAAAATACAATTAGCAGTGTGGTAGGATCTTGCCTCTTTGCATCTCTCCATGAGGACTCAGAGTCACAGCAATATTTGAAAATCTCATTAATAGTGGTTCATTGTGTGACCTGTTTGCCTCTTCTAAATACTTGCTCCCTGGGCCCATTTCATTGTTATTGGAGACTCTGGCGTTACTTGTGGTTGAGGGTGGGGTGAATGGTTGTGAAGAGGGCTCTGTATGAGGTTGGGTAGGGAAACAGGATGAAATTCTAAAGCCTCAGTATCAACAACTTGTCTTCTACACCATTAATAATTTTTATACTAACCTCTACCATTTTAGAATGAATTTTAAAATTTTAAATGGCTGTTATTACTGGTAAATTATAAAACTATATTACTACTCAAGTTTTTCATTCTGGCACTTGGAGAAAAAGCAGTAGAAAATGTAATTTAGTTAATACTATAACATTATTTGCCAATGGATTCTCCAGGCAAGAACACTGGAGTGGGTTGCCATTTCCTTCTCCAATGCATGAAAGTGAAAAGTGAAAGTGAAGTCGCTCAGTCGTGTCCGACTCCTAGTGACCCTGTGGACCACAGCCTACCAGGCTCCTTCGTCCATGGGATTTTCCAGGCAAGAGTACTGGAGTGGGTGCCATTGCCTTCTCTGATATAAAATATAACAATGTTTAAATATAAATTATTTAAAATTTTATCTCATTGTGTAATATATATAAGACAAATTATCTACTTAATTTTATTTCTTCTATAAGTAAGATTGCAACTAGAAAGCAGGGTAAAATTTACACCAAGAACTTCACCACTCTATTTCTTCTAGGTATCCCTTAGGACAGTATGGCAAAGTAGTTAAGAATACATATTTATTAAAAGATTGAACTGGATTGAACCCTGATTCTGCCACTGATTAACTTTTTAGCTGTGTGTCCTCTTGATTGATTATACCCTCAGTTTTTCTGTTTATAAAAGAAAGATAATTATGACTCTCTTACCAGGTTGTTATAAACATAAATTTCATACAGTATGCACTGTACTATATGTAATATACTGATACCGTATGTAGCAACAGTGATTTCAGTTAATAAAACCTCAAAACATGGTAGATGTTACTGTTCTGAAATTCACATTGATCCTCATGAAATAGCTATGTGAATAAGCAGTAGAACTCTGGATGATGTAAATTAGACATATGAAAGGCCTCTTATCAATTATTACCTTTTATAAATGAAAGAACCAGAGTCTTGGACCAAGAGGCCCAGATACTATTCAACATTACTGGTATTGGCTGCTGGAGATAAAACTAAGAAGCAAAATATTTGATTGCTTGTCTAAACTTTATCTTTTCAAATTCCTCTATAATGGCTGAATAGGAGAGAACAGATGTCGTTTTAAAATGAGCAGATAAATATGCTTAGAGTTAGGCTCAGGGTAACTTTGGATAGAGGAGGTTTCAGAGCAGCAGTACATCTTGTGTGTATAGATGCACAGTCAAGGGGTCAATCAAAATGCTTCAGTTTCTTTTGTTTTAGGGGAGTGTCCCTGGAAATGAAGGGAATGAGACTTCTTAGGAAAGGCCTCCTTAAAACACAGGCATGGGATAAATGAGATAAAATATTCTTCTAAGGTAGTAGCAATATTGGTTTATTCAGTACCTATCAGTGACATGTGGAAGGTTATCAGTGACATGTTCATTCTTTTAAGTAGGTAAAACAGTGTTCAAGAAGGCAAATACATATCATGATAGTCTGTCCAAATTCCTGATATATAAGTCCAAACACAGTGTAAAATTCCACCAGAATTATACTTTGTTTCCATAAGGTTATATGGCATGGAATATGTCTAAGACTATGAGAACATTTCTTTGCCTTAAGGAATCCTTCCTAGATGAGTAGCAGCACCATCTAAAGTACAATTGTGGAGAGCTGACTTCAGTGACTTGGCAAAACTTTAAAAGGATAATTACAATGCAGTTTGAGAATAATGTAATTATTATTTTTCCTTAAAAAAAAAGCTTCTACTTTTCTCACAATAGAATGGTTCCTCTTGTCTTCTCTCAACTCCCAGTAAATGAATTAGCACTCTATCTCAGATTAAAAGAGATTGAACAGAAGGAAAGATAAGAAATGACTAAAATGGATGAATCTACTGAAGTGAAATGTGACTGAGTAGGAGAGAATCAACAATGAGAAAGACACTAAGGGAATAACTCCAAATCCTAGATTTTAAAATTCAAATTCTAGGTACTTTAAAAAAATCTTTAAATGTTGAGGTTGCTTTTGAGAATCCAAACCAACCAAGGGTTGATCTTGTTTTATGTGGTAATGCAGTTGTTCCTTTAGACTTTCAAAAAGTCTGGTAGGGCATTTCAGATTAACTAACTTAAACTATTTAAATTTCATTTATAGGAACCACACACATTTCAGCATAATTTGTATGCTTCTGATACTACATTTCCCAAACTGTGCATGAGGTGTCTTCAAGCACTGTGGTACACTCACCACATAGCAATACTTGACATCTGTCAGGTATCCATGAACTACCAGCTGGAAGGGGTTCACTGCTTTATGATTACATTTGGCTCTGTTCTTTTACGTGATGTCATATCTTAACAAAACTAAGCAGCATGAAAATCAGCGTGTAACAGAAAATGAGGGTGGCTACGTCCTGTTTGATTCCAAGGCTTGGGAAGTTCCCATTATAATATATTTACTAAGAATGACACAAATTATATATATATATATGATTCATCTGTATTATTGTTTTAACTGGCTACTAGTTAAACTACATAAATAGTTATGTTATTGGGCCCTAACTACTTAATAAACAGAACTGTCAGGCTCTTTGTTTTGCCTATGTGTACCAGGGTAAAGATTACTAAGATCTAGGTGCCACAATATAAGAAAGACTGGAAGCTTTTGTTCTAACATTTCCATGCATGTATAAACAGGGATCACATCACAAATAAATGATGCTTTATGCAATTGACTTTCTACATGTAGAATAGCTAATGCTGGGAAAAACAGTTCTAGGAGATTGTATTTAAATATATGATTCAGAGGTGAAACTAACCCTCAGGAAGCTCCCTTCTCCAGGGGATCTTCCCAACCCAGGGATCAAACCCAGGTCTCCAGCACTGCAGGTGGATTATTTACCATCTGAGCCACCAGGGAAGCCCCAATACAGATAAACTTCAGAAGGAAGAAGTGAGGTATAAAATATTGAAAGCCAACCTTGTTTTACTCCATTTTTCTCTTAGTCTCTACTTAGATTCTGTTTTACTCTGAGGATTCCTCAGGCCAAATACACTTTTCTTCATCTCTAATATGTTTTTGAATACTAACCCTGTAGAACTAGCTACAAGTAAAGTAGTCAGGCAAACATATGTATATGCTCTTTACCTTTGAAGGTTCTTCAGTTGCATAAAAAAGTAAGCTTTCTATCACTTTTATTTTCATAAATTATACATTGCTTTGTAGGACATTAGAGAGTCAGCTACTAGATGTTATTCATGTATTTCAGTCTTACATTTTATTGACCAAAATTTATAGATTGCATTGTTCTGTAACTTGTCTCTCATGACTTGTCCTGACTCTGCATCATGACCCTTTAGGTAATTTCTTGGTGCAGGGACAGCTGAATTTGCCAATTTAAACTTATACTAACCCAAAGAGTCATAGCTACTAATAGGCTATTGTTACAGTACCATGCTCGTTGATCTGACGTAGACGTTGTTTTTCAGATGGCAGTTTCCATCATTTGGCACCACTATGCCTGCCAATTTGCTATCAAGAGCAAGATGAGATGTCTGATCTGTCATCACCAGCAGCAATCTTTTAGCTTCTTTTCGCCATCCAATATGACTCTTAAAATAAACATGTAATTAGATCTTGTACAATAACATAGATCTTTACTGTGGTCTGTATCTCAAGTAAACATTAAATATAAGTTAACAAATATTAAGTCAGGCTAGAATTATGTGCATAAATTCAATGTTGTTTCACAAATAGCATTAACTTTTATTTGTGTATCCTCTTCCACCTCATTAAACCACACTTGTTCCTGGCAAGAGACTTCTGGTGTTACCACAGAGGAGGAAAAGGCCAGGTTTACAAAGTGCAGACTGCCTAATGTGATGTGAGTAGGACAACAAGCTATTTCTGGTTCTTCCTTTCAGAGTAGTGAATGAAAAGAGCAGCCCTTTTGGAAATGATTTTCCAAGAACATAAGTTTTTCTTTCCCTTATATCTTTTCCTATTTATAAACTTCTAATTTAGTCCCTCTGTCCTGAACACATACCAAAAGGAGTATCATTGGTGACAAACAAGAGATAGGAGAAGAATGTATTCTTTTATGCTATGTTTCACTCCATAAATCAAAGAGAAATCATAAATTCTTGGGGAATTTTATATCTGAGCAAACACTCAATAATATGAAACTTCTTACCTCACAGACAGCTGCCTGAAGCATAGCATCAAAACCTCCTTCAGGTGTATCTATATTTCCAGAGATCTTCTGTCTGTGAACTGCTTTTTCAAACTCAGTAATGTTCTCCGTCAAAGACAGTACATGGATATACCCATGGGGAGGCATACAGTCTAAGTTGTAGTCACTGTATGGGTACAGAAGAAATGCAAATTGTTTTGCTATGTGTCCTTCAAAGATCCAAAATATTACTCATGTAAAAGTGTGTGCTTGATGTGAGAAGGGAATACTTTTTTTTGCCAATAAAAATCTTTTAGAGAAAAATCTATATTTTATAAAATCAGAGAAAAGCTCAATATTGCTGAATATTTCTTTGCAGGTAGGAATATAATGGCTTGGTTTCAAAACATAAAGAAGATTAAGCATGTTCCTTTAATATAGGACACCTAAGGGCTTTTATTATGCTAATAAACACTATTAATTTTTAACAGGAGATGAGAATTTTCAGTGATTTCCTATCAGATTTGTTCATGGAACAACTGAAAAACACTTTTGGGGAAATATTTTTAGGAATTTAGTTAAAATACTATACTTTTGTTAGATATTTTAAAATATTTTGCTAATTTTAAAGTGATTCTTGTAGAATCATTGATGAATGGTCAAAATTCATTAAAATTGTTTTGAGAATCCATGATGTCCTCAAAGATAAGGATTATTTCTCAGGTGCATCTGTGCTTGGGGAGAAGGTGTATGAAGTTCCGTTTGGAGATGCATCAGTCTTTTAACACTGCTGCAGACAGCCGGGCTGTTTTGGTAAATTAGACTGTACACTGTAAAGTGATTTGGGCAACGTATGAAAGTCAGAAAGAAGATAATAAATTAAATGTTTTGTTAAGGAAGAACTGAACACATTTATATTTGCTTTCCGTAAATTCAACAGGCTAAATGTTGTGTGAGAAATTCGTATTTTAAAGGCTGGTTTTCCTTTCATAGTAGGGCACACACTAATTATAATCAGCCTTCCAAAATGATAAGAAAAAGAGCTCTTTCTAGCAAACAAATTCTCATCTTTTGACCTACCTACCCTCCATGTGCTAGCTGAGTTTTCTTGGAAATAACATTATAAGCAACATAATTATAAGCACAGTCACAATACAGTAATGGAAATGTAGGTGCAATGCTGGCAAAATAAGTACTTTAAAATTGGTAAGCCTTGCTTCAGCAAATTTGGAGCAATAACAAAGAGAAATACAGAATATTCAAACAAGTATTTATATATATGGTAGCCTGATTATTGGATGTTTGTAATAAAAAACTAAGTGAAAAAGTATAAAAATAAAAGCCCCCTTCAATCTTAGAAGTCTTCAGATAGGAACATCCTTCCTCTATAAATATTTTTATTTCTCACTTAATTAAAACAAAAATAGATAATTTAGTAAGTCCTTGATATAAAACCAAAATGAGATTTTACAAGATTTTAAACTTGTTTAGCATTAGGAAGTCCATGTCTAGTTTTAGATACCTGCATTGATTATGAATTCTTTCTGGATGGATACTAATATATGGTGAAACTGTTTTGTCAACGTATGAGCCAAATCCAAGGCGAAAGTCACGGGAGAAAAATGCCATTTTTCTAGATAAATCATTTCCAACTGAATTTAATTTTTCAATATTATTGTGCATTGATGCTGAGACATCAACCAGATAATAAAGATCCACAGGATATTTCTTCAGAGGATGAATTTTCAGCATAAAATTAGCTTCAGCTCCTAGTTCAAAGAAAGACAAACATAGTGTAGTATTCATTTTTAACATCTCAGGTTAAGCTATCAATAAATCAGTCACATTTTAGGTATAGAACAGTGATCACTAATTTGTGCATAATGAAGGAAATTGGGAATATTGTGGAATAATTTTAAGACAGTTAGAAGAACATAGCAATGTTTTAGTCTCTAACTTCTACAAAGCATTTCTCATAATTCTATGGGGCAAAGATAACAGGAAACAGACCAGCTCAATATAAATGTAATAGGGAATATATTTATCACCATATGAACCTGCTTTTCTAGTGTCTAGTAAAGCACAGCCCAGACATCAGGCAGCATTCTATTATGAGGGACTAGATGATTGTGTTTGTTTGCAGGTGACTTTTAGGTTTGAAGACATCCAGAAAGGCATTCTAAGAAAATTTACCCCTTATTGGATGCAGGTGTAAATTAATTAATTTGGCTTAAGGCATATTTATATATGAGATGCAGAAACTCTGGTACTAAGAAGTACATTAAGCTACTCAGAATACTTACTATCTCATCATGAGTTGTTTGATAAGATTCTTCCCGACCATTAGTTGTAAGAAAAAATGAGACAGTGGTCTAAAGAATGATATGCAGCAGCCACATGAGAACCTAAGCTATGTAGGGGACCGCATTTGTCCAATGCATGAGTGCTCGATAAGCGTATATGTTGAAGGGGGAGCACAGAGGCAAAGGAACTGGATGAGAAGAGGTCACCATAAGGAGAGTTGTTGGGAGGCTCCAAAAGACAGCTGTCTTTGCAATACAGTTTTATTTAGTTCTCTGGCCATTATCATGTGATACAAAGATCTGGTACCTTGCAGAATGAGTACTTCTGTATTTAACTTTTTAAAGTATGTGGTAAAAAGTTAAATCAATTTAAATACAGACAATTTGTGAATTTTACTTTTTTAAACAATAAAGCAAATTCTTTGTAAGTCATTAATTATTTGTATATGGGGAATACTTTGAATGGAAAAAAAATGAATAAATACCAATTTGAGTACATAGTTAGTAGCCTGATCTACTTATGAAAAGGAATCCTATAATTTATCAAATCATTTTCAGTCTTAATATGCTTAAACATATGGGATATTTAAAGCATAATAGCACAATATAGCCTAAGAATAGCAACATTATAAACTTATTTAGTAGTTCAGATGTTTTTCAGCCAGATTATGAAATGTATTCAAAACAGTAAGCTTTTTGGTTTATTAATATTAATTATGGGAGAAAGTGGCTACTTACTTATTCCTAAATTTGCCTTTACATGCAGGAAAATTCTTTATTATAACATCTCTGTTTCATCAGCCTGAGTTTGGGAGGAGAAATTGGGTTTGCATAGCCCAGCCCAGCCAACTTTCTTACTCCCTATTTTTTAGGAGCTGGGCTGCCTACAGAGAGCATATATTCAGTTCTGCTTTCTAAGTATATGGTGAAAAAGCCTACCCATGGAAGTGACCTGAAGTTTGGGTAGAGAAGTTTAATTCAAGAGAATGATAGAATTGGGTAGACAGAGCTGAATTGATGAAAAATAGAAATGGAGTATGTTGGGAAGTGTAGTTCATGTGGAGGAGCTTGCGTTTTAATATGTAGGTCAGCATTTAATTTTCTTTTTTGATTTGTGTAGTTGTTTTTTAACTGTTGACTGAGGCATATGGCTGGAGGCATCAGGCACTGGTCACATGGTATTTTCACCCTGATGGATCATTGTAGTTTATGTTGGCTCTGCCTAAATATGAATGGCTGCCTATTTTGACAGTCACTGAAAAATACATCAGATATTCAGTGGTTTGTGTGAGTTGTTATATTGTTGGTTGGTTATCTCAGCCACAGGCAAAGCCTGTACAGAATCAACAAAAGCACAGTCCTTGGAGGTCTGAGCTATTCGGGGCGCTCCAGCCATTCAGGGGCCTTCAGCACATATCAACTGCTCACAGCTGAGCAAGCAAATCCTAGGCTCACTAGCCTCAGCAAAGAAGAGGGTTTTTAGGAACCCTTGCCAGATGATCAGGGTTAGAGGGTGTAGTCTGCTGTGGCTTGATTTTGGATTACATAGATGCTGGCATTAGCACATGTACCTGGGTCAGCTGAAGACCTCAGCATGGACTGACACCTCAGTAAGACAAATTTTCACTATAGGAGAAAGGAAAATCTTTCTGTATACAGGCCTTTTACACATTGCAGGAGAGAACAATAATCACTACTTTAAAATTGCAAGGCACTTGAGTTTCCCAAAAGGTTTTAGCTTTAAGCAGTAAGTTTAAGGTGGGCAGCCCTAGATAGGCTGACCCCAGACCACTCTGCTTGTTGAGGAAGAAGCTGAAGGGGCCAAGCTTAGATTACCACATTTTGCCAATGAGCAAATGACACTCCATGACGCTCCCTTGTTATGCTCTCAGATTGGCTTTGGATTAAATAATTGAATATGAAGCAGAAACCTTCTGTTCATATAGGCAGTAGAAATAAATACCTTTTCATGGGAATATGGATATTATGTCCCTTGATAAAATCCTCATTCAGTTCATAGTGGGGTTCCACCAACACTGGGCTCAAAGGGAAAATGACATTAAAAAGGTTTTGAATATACTGAATGAGAAAGAATCAAATCTAAAAACAATATCTGTGGCTATCACCAGTGTAATATAAAGTACAGCAGAAAAGTCTTAAATGCTACTCCGAGAGAGGAGTTACATGGGGGTGGATTATTTTAGTGAGTAAGAGCTACTAACTGAAGTGATCTATTGAAAATATTTACCACAATATTTGGCATCTAGTAAATTCCCAGATGGCATTAGTGATAAAGAACCCGCCTGCCAATGCAGGAGACATAAGAGACACCGGTTTGATCCATGGGTCTGGAAGATCCGCTGAAGGAGGGCATCGCAACCCAGTCCAGTATTCTTGCCTGGAGAACCCCATGGACAGAGGAGCCTCGAGGGTTGCAGTCCACAGGGTTGCAAAAAGTCAGACACGACTGAAGTGACTTACCACGCATACACAAATATATAGACATTAGTAATTATTACCATTATTGTTACTACTAGATTCTAAGCAACATTAGGATAAGAACTATTCATCTCTGAAGCCTCTGATTTGGTACATGCATAGCCACTCATAAATGTTCTTTAAACTATAATTGAAGAATATTTTCATATAGCATTTCAAAAGGCCCACATATATACCATAGTAAGAAGCTGATATTTATCATTTCTTTTTTCTTCTTTTTAAAATTTTGATATTTATAATTTCTTTTGCATAGTTCAGGAGATTGTAAATATTAATAGTTTCTCTCTATAAGAGGAAAAGAGTATCACCTGGCCCTCAGATATTTATGTCACCACTTATGTTAGCTGCAGGAAAGCTTCATCTTCATAATTTGAGATTTTAAAGGCTCTAATCCTATTCCCTTGATTAAGTTCAAAGGCAAAGAAAAAAAAGTTTGTGGCATAGAATAAGAAAGAGGACTTGTAGGAAAGTTGAGACCTACTTACAGCTATTGCCAATATTGGTTTGAATAGACCAAAGAACTAAAGTTGTTAGAATGAGTTTTAAATCACTCAACTAATGGTGTGAGCATCTCTGAAGAACTAGTTGCAACAAACATGTCTGGACACTAAGAAAAGATAACTAAAAAATATTCTGCATAAGATGAAACTAACAAGTCATAAGAAAATATGGAGACATATAGCAGGAAGAAAGAGCTGCCAATTTCTATTCATTGTCTTTGGGCAGGGGAAGGAGAAGGTCCAAGAATGAGACAGGTTTGAAACAGCAAAGTACAGACTCCAGCACATTTCTGGATTTCTGTAGGGGTAAAACAAGTGATATGGGCCAGGTGTTGAGCAAAAGTGCATGATTCTGTATGTTTTTTTTTAAGTTTTGAATTCAAGAATACCTGAAGAGTCTTTACATTTTAAATTAAGCTACACTAAATCAGTTTTTTCTTTACATTATTAAAATGAATCAAGTTTGAAACATTTTCTTCAGTTAGTGAAGTATAAATTATACTAATCCCTGTCATATATTACTTCTGAAGCAGAAATCGAGAATTTTCTTCTCTTCCCTACCCTCCTAAAGATTTCATCTCATTTCACTGTTCTTAGGGAATATCAACTAGGATCAGTGGCCTATTTCTGTTATTATTTCTCTGTAAGATTGATAGGTAAAAATAAGAAAAAGAGGTATAGTTTAAGAAATAGAAAGTAAAAGGAAGTGTCTTTTAAAAATCTCATTTAAAATATTTGATTGCGTGTATTTTGTACATATTCTTAATATTCTTTTAAAAGCTTAGTCAGTATATGATATAATAGAAATATCCATAAAAGCTTTTAAAAATTCTTAATAGAAGGTCATGAGTTTTTATCAGACAAAAATAAAGTGATTATCTATAAATAAATCTAACAAATAAATATCAGTATTAGGGAATAAACACATTTTATACATAGGATGCATTGTAACTGACCCTCAACTCTTATCTCTGTGTTAGAATGTAAAGGAGTTTTACATCATAAGGAATGAGGTTTATGTATATATATATGGAATTGGTAAAATTCCAGATACAGCTTTATATATTATGCCCCAAAGCTGGCATGTCTTTGATGCCACAGTGCATTTTTGGATGAATTTATTAAACCTATTTTAATAATTATTTGCTATATATGCAGATTATAAAAATATAGTTTTTCACAGCTATAGGAAGGATAACTTATACACACTAGACAATTATAGTATTTTCATACACAAATTCATTAATATTGACTAAAATCAAGCCCCATAATGATTTCACCAATCTCTGGGGACAAAACCTCCACATTATCTCTCAAGTCTGGCCATTTTTCTCCTGCATTGTTACCACCACTGCCATTGCTTATCTACAGCACTGAAACAATTTCTCAAGTTTTGAACTATTATTTTATAGTTTCAGGTGGATTCAGCCACCATTATGTCTACAAAAGAGAACAAACTAAATTCATTAAGGTGTGTAAATTTAACTGTAACATACAAGTAGAAAAAATGCACCTTGTAATTTTCAAATCTTAAGTATTTAAAAAAAGAGCAAGACATTTGAAAAGGCTATTAGTCATATTTTTAGAGGCAAATAATATATGATAAGCCTCATCTGTAAGCTGTTGAAAATTAACATGTGGTGAGAAAAATAAGCAAATTTGTATGAATGGGGCAAATCACACACAAAATAGAGAGGTAAAGAGAGTTAATAAACTTAAGGAAAAGGTTCAAGCTTTCTAGTACTAGGAACAAAACAAAAGAAAATGGCTAATGGACTAGTTATACTTAGCAAACTGAAGAGATTAAAAAGAATGAGAAATAGGCAAAGTTGATTCTGGAAAGCTTAACTGGATATTAATTTTTCTTGTGAATAATCTAATAATATATATAACCTAGTAAATCTATGACTAGAAATGTATCCTAAAAAAAAAAAAAAAAAAGAAAAAAAGAAATGTATCCTAAATAAATAGGTTGTTATATACACATGGAGAGACAGACAGATATAGATACATACGTGTATAATGAGTATCATTGAATATTTGTTCCAACAAAGTGCATTCAAGTTTCATTGGGATTGTCTTACATTTATTGATTCACTTAGATTTTGTTATATTACTAGAATATATATATATATATATGTATAGAACTGTAGTTGTTATAATATTATTTTCCTTTTCAGAAACATAGAATTCTTCTGCATTTATTCATACTGGATTTTAGGTAGCACAATGGACTGTACATATTTTTTAGAAAGTTTATTGTCAGACAGTTTACATTTTAGGTTGCTGCTTTGAAATGCTCTCTTTTAGATTACATTTAATATTACATAGGAAATTCATTGATTTTTGAATATCTAAAAATTTTCCTTTCACAGCCTTTTAACTATAGTATTAGTTTTGTTTGATTTGCTTGGATTTCTGTGTAGACATATAAAATTAATTTCACTTTATCTTTTCAATATGTTTATCACTTGTATTTGGTTTCCTTGTCTTATTGCTTTTATATAAAACTTTGAGAAGGATTTTAATATGTATTAACAAAGTATTCTTCAAATTTCATTTGGGCAGAAATGGACACTAAATTTAATTGTATGATTTCTGGCATCTTGAGATAACAATATATATTTTTCTTCTTTTGGCAAACCAAGATAATAAAAAATACATTGATTTTAGGATAAGCAACTGCTGTAGGTTAAATCTACTTGTATGGTGACATTGCTCTTATTATAATATGAAGTTTAATTTGATTCTTTAAAATGTTATTAGGGATTTGATCCTAAAGTTATGATAACTTGTAAAAATTGAGTAGCTTCTATGCCTTCTCAAAAAACCATGGGAGAATTTATGTAGCCTAGGGATAATGTGTTCCTTGAATGTTTAGGTGAACATTAAAGTGTATTTCCCATGAAAATATTTAGACCTAATGTTTTTAGGGAGACTTTCTTTTAGAATTTTCTTAACTTCTTGTATCTTTATTAGATTTCTTAGGGTTCTACTTCTTGAGTCAATTTTAGTCATCTGTATTCTCCTAGGAAATTATTTTTATCATAATTTATACATTTTACCATTTTTAATATATTTTATCATTTTTAATATTTCGAAGTTTTTCCCCCAATATTTTTTCCTCTGGTCATAGTCTGTATAATTAGGTCATTTGCTTTGGGTCTTCTTTTTCTAATTGGCTTTGCCAACAATTTAGCTATTAGATTTATACATTCATTTCCTTTTTAATTTCTATTTCTTATTTCATTTTGTTTTTTTCTTAACTAATTAATTTCTTCCTCTTGTTTTCCTTACAGTTACTTTGTTTTTGTTGTTCCTATATCTTTATCTGTATGCTTCATTCTTTTTCAATGATAAGAGCATTTAAAGTGCTGAGTTTTCCTGAGAGCAACTTTGAACACATCCCATTATGTTCTGATGTGTGCTGTGTTATTATCATTATTATTAAATTGTCTATGACTAGAATTTTTATTTATTCTTGGAGATAGAATTTATTTAGGAGAAGCTTTCCTTGGTTTCTCCATTATTTAATATGTGTTAATCATCTTATATTGGTTTCAAATTTTATTGCAAGGTGTTCAGAGATGTTGGCCTATAAAAAGTTTCACTTTTTAGAGTTCAGTTTTTTTTGTATAAAATAAAATTAATTTATAAAACTATTTCATGAACTCAGAAAATATTATTTTATATATCAAGGACTATGGACTGTTTTGTCCCCTCCCCCAATTTATATATTAAAGCCCTAACTCACAATATGGTAATGTTTGGAGATGGAGCCTTTGGGAGTTGATTAAGTTTAGATGATGTTCTGAGGGTCGGGTCTTCGTGAGGGAATCATTGCACTTATATGTAGATACAACAGAGAGCTCCTTTTCTATCTGTCACTCTCTGCCCCTTCAGAAACTGAATCTGGCAGTGCCTTGATGGCAGACTTTCTAGGTCCTAGAACTGTGAGAAAATAGATTTCTATTGTTTAAGCTACTTACTATATGGTATTTCGTTATGGAAGCAATAGAAGGTGGCAAGTGTCATAATACCAACCTAGTTACTTTCATTTTTGTGTATCCCTTTGCAGCTGACATTCATTTATGTCCATACTAGCCTGTATAATTGTTTGATATGGTGACGTGCACAGTTTTAATTTGAAGTTGAGAGTATGCCTAGGGCCAAGAAAGAAATGGACTTTGTTATTCTGGTAATCAAAGATTAGAGAAAAATAGCTTGGAATTGGCAGGGCATTTGTCGATAATGGTTATTCAAAAATTTAGTAATAGGACAAGGCCACCCAAAATGAAATAATGAAGGCTTGAAGGCAACTGCATACCACTTAAAACTAAATGTATCTTAATTTAGTGATGCATATCTTTGTACTTGAACTTATCTTGCCATATGCAGTTTGTTCGTTGAGATTCTCTGGCACTAAAGAAAATGAATAATTTCCAGTGGCCTACTACATATGCCAAAGTGTGGAATATAAATGTATGGAAGGAAAAGTAGAAGTATAGGAGGAAGAGTATGCCTTACTCTCAGGGACTAAAGCAGCTCAAGTTAATTATGATAATTATGAATTATAGTTTTGTTTTTGAAAGCTTATCACAAAGGCTCTAAGACTAATTCACATCTCTTACCAATTAATCAACTAACAAATTCAGCAAACACTTATGGAATGCTTACTACATGCCAGCACTCTGATAGGCATTGGAAAAACAGAATGGAATAAAACATGTTCTTCTTCTTATACAGAGCTGGCAGTGTCCTAGGAACACAATTATAGTATAATGTGATCAAGACTGGAAACACATAATTATAATATAGCATGGTCAGGTTTGCAGAGAATGTCCGAGGCCACACAGCTAGCTAGCTATAGGCACAAGAAAGACTAGAATTCTGATTTCTTGATTCTGAGCCCATTGTTATTTATACAGTAACAATACTGCCTGTCGTAAAATGTTAAATATGAACAAATAAGGCTGGATAGGGGCTTCCCAGGTGACTCAGTGGTAAAGAATCTGCCTGCCAATGCATGAGACACAGGAGATATGAGTTTGATCCCTTGGTCAGGAAGATCTTTTGGTGAAGGAAATGGCAACCCACTCCAGTATTCTTGCCTGGATGGACAGAGGAGCCTGGTGGGCTACAGTCCATGGGGTTGCAAAGACTCAGACAGGACTGAGCACACGTACAGCAACAAAGGCTAGACATAATTCTAACTTAAGAATAAACATTGATTTATTTGGAAATAACCATACCTTGATGCAGCTGGATCAGCACTTCTCCTGGTGTCACCTGGGTATTAATTTCATTTTCACTTGGTTTTACATGCACAGAAGGGTATTCTATTAAATCAATGGAGCAGCCTTTGTGTATTAAATTGGAAACAATGTCACAACGTTCATTCTTTGATCCACCTGAAATGAAGTCCTGTTTAAAAGAAAGAAAATCACTGATGTTTTAGTGCATATCATCCCAATTATAACCAAAGAAGACCACATAATGGGTACTACCAAGAAAACATCTTCCAATATTGTACAAATTATATGACTATTAAGAATAGCTGCATGTTTCCAATAAGAATACTGGCAAATCTGACTTAAGTAAGTCTAATTTCTGAATCTTATTTTGAAAGAAAAAATGAATATTAAAAAGGAGATTTAAACCAACTACTTTAAATATCATTAACTGATCACTGTAAAATTATACCAATTTAATTCTTTCTAAATATTTTACTTTGGAAATACTGCTCCAAAAGAAAATTTAGGCAAAATAGACCATTCACTGTGGTTCTGCATGTAAGGTTTAATTCTCAAAGAACCCAACTGGTATGTTTACTATATTCTATTATGTTTGGAATGTGGGAGCAAGTCCTCAGAAATCACATGCCTAATTAGGTACCAAAATTCATAAAATAATGAACTGGAAATCTATATTTCTTGGGCTGAAAATTGCCTCCCTTCTTATACACATAATAGCATGTAAGTAATTCAGTAAACCAAGGAAGATGCTACAGTGAGTCTGGGAGATATAAAATTGCAGCTCAGATTCTCCTGATTTTGCACCTGAATCTTGAACTTTCATTATAATTTAGCATTGGTTAGTTCATGCTAATTCCATAGCCATCCAATAAACTTGGAATTAGTTGAGCAGGCTTAAAATTTATCTTGACTGAGAAAAATTTAATATTTTTATTTTTCATGTAACTTGTTTTTCTCCCTAAGACCAGGAAATGTATTGAAAAGTACAGAAATATAGTTTACTATATATAATGTTGGCTTGAATTATTTGGGATATTTGCTTATGTATTAGCTGAATATTTGCTTAGTGACCTTCCTGGAAGTGGTTATTTTGATCTGGCATTCAGTCATTCCTTCTCTAGTTCAACTGATTCAAAAAATTGCATTTCCAATCAGTTACTCATTTAATCAAAAGAGTATTGATTGAATACTAACTCAGGGACAGTAGTTTTGTTAGGTACTGAGGATGCAGAACAGAACAAGATGGATAGAGTCCCTGTTTAAGTCAGCAGACCATCAGAGAATTCAGCCATTAAGTGAGTTAATGTAATTATCATAGGCATTAAATTTAGAGGAAGCAAAGAATGTCATAGTGTTATGGAGAAAGGAGATTATCAAGTTTAATATTACTTGAATGTGAGATCACTAATTATGAGTTCAAAAATCCCTAGCACTGATGAAGAATTAGATGGAATGGAGGTAGGCAGTATAAAAACATTCATATAATTTAATTTAATTCTTCTCTCAATTTAGAACAAGGGTTGGAAAACTAGAGACAGTGAGACAAACACAACCATAGCTTGTTGATGTATGGCTTGAGAGTTAAAAAATACTTTTTGCATTTTTTAAATGCTGTAAAACAATAAAAAAGAAGGATGCACAACAGAGACAGTATGTGGCACAAAAATGTTTAGTATGTTACCCTTCACAGTACTGATCGTGAATTAGAGTGTGGTGCACAGTTATAAATATAATTAAAAGACAAGAAAGAATATGTTCTTTTTAGTCAAGATCTCCAGGTGTCATTGGTGAATGACTTCAAGGGAATAAAAAAAATTGCCTTGCTGATGGCCACAAACCTAGATTTTAGCCTGGAATTTAAAATGTTTAAAGCCTTCTTTTCTCATTTCCAAATTTATCCTATCTGTTGATAAACCTTAGGGGTACAAAATGTAAGATTTAGTTCTTAAACAACTTGGAGCTACTCAAAGAAAAGTGGCATATACTGCTAGATTTATGGGGCTAGATGAGGGGATCTCATCAGTCCTTAGAGCTTGGGGAATACTGAGGGCATATAGGGCTTGGTACATGTATGCTCATTCATGCCTCCCATGACAGGCCACAGACCAAAGGCCACATGTGTTTTACAAAAGTAAAAACTGCAGGACTTCAAATTAGAAAAGTAAATAAGGTACAAATAACTCATATTTTTCTTTTCAGCCAGAATTTTGTGATTTTTATATATAGAATGAAAAAGAAGGGAATGTGGTTAATTCATTGCAACTATACATCAAGCTATATCATTTGACCTTTAAATGTCAAATCATTTTGCTGAAATAGGCAAAAAAGTCTCAACTGTTTTGCAGTGTCTGAATCAGCATGGCTGTTTTTACTTTACTATAAAAACTAAGTTAGAAGTACGTTGCCAATTTGACAGTTAGATTTGAAAAGGGAAGAAAAGATCGTGGCATCAAAACAAAGAATGGAATGTTGCCCCTACCCACTGTGGCCTACTTTCCACTTTGTATAAAAGAAAAGAATTTGAAACCACACCCTTTTAACTTTTGGTGTTTTGAGTCATTTTAATGTCTTCTAATTCTTAGATTTTACTTTTTTTTTAACAAGAAATACTCAAGCAAAATCATCCTCCCAACTGTCTGCATCTAAAACCTACTGGAGGATGAAACACCCAGGTTGAAGTTATTCCCCTAGTTGACTTTTCATCAGTTGTTACTTTCATCCCTTTAATGTAATAATATGGAGATATAAATAGGAAAAGGTTTTTCTTGTACTCATTTCTGAGCCTTTTCTATGCTCCAAGCATGGAAATCTGCATAGAAATGAAAAGATTCTATCATTTTCCGTTTTAACAGTGAAAGCTCTTTGTATTGGGCTGGCCAAAAAGTTTGTTCGAGTTTGTCAGTAAGCTGACATGAAAAGCCCAAGTGAACTTTTTGGCCAGCCCAGTATTATATTTTAGTTTAATCATGTTCCAAGGCTGATTTGAAAACTTCTGACTATGCAGTCACAACCTGTGTCTGACACATCAGGCAGAAGAGGAAGAGAAGCCTTTAAAACTTTCACGTATGTTTGTCTCTTTTTCCCCACATAGATATCTCAAGTTTTTCACATATGTTAAAAGGAATATGAAACATTGAACTAGATAATATTAATACACTCTTGTCTGTCCTAAGTTATTTCCCAGTTACTTTTATGTAACATGGAGAGAAAGAGAAGTCAAATATATAAAATCACAGATTAACATGCTACACAAGAATGCAGACAAATTGATTATACTCTGTAAATTTTCTAGTGAACTTTTACTTTTGTCTAGCTTTGAGAATTATAAAAACCAGGCTTAAGTTATTTTCACTTATCTTTTCTGTCATGAGCAGAGAAAAAAAAGTGAATCTTCCTTTCTTGTCTCTCTACCCTTGCTGGCTAAAAAAATCATCAGTTGCATATGTGCCTAAATGGTGGGTGATCTCTCAAAAATAACCATAGCATTTTTCCTGTCAGTGATATCAGGTCAGCGTGTGGGGAGTGGATAGTTCCTTCTGTTAATGATATGGCCAGTGACTTTTTTTTTGGTAATTAATTTATTTATTTATTGAAGAATAGTTGCTTTACAGACTTTTGTTGTTTTCTGTCAAACCTCAACATGAATCAGCCATAGGCATACATATATCACTCCCTCTTGAACCTCCCTCCCATCTCCCTCCCCATCCCACCCCTCTAGGTTGATACAGAGCCCCTGTTTGAGTTTCCTGAGCCACACAACAAATTCCTGTTGGCTATCTATTTTACACATGGTAATGTAAGTTTCCATGTTACTCTTTCCTTACATACGTCTCCCCCTCTCCTCCCCTATCCCCATGTCCATAAGTCTATTCTCTATGTCTGTTTCTCCATCGCTCCCTGTAAATAAATTCTTCAGTACCATTTTTCTAGGTTCCACATATATCCTTTATAATATGAAATTTATCTTTCTCTTTCTGACTTACTTCACTCTGCATAATAGGTTCTAGGTTCATCCACCTCATCAGAACTGGCTCAAATGCATTCTTTTTATGGCCGAATAATATTCCATTGTGTATGTGTACCACAACTTCTTTATCCATTCATCTAGGTTGCTTTTATGTTCTAGTTATTGTAAGTAGTGCTGCAATGAACAATGGGATACATGTGTCTTTTACAATTTTGGTTTCCTAAGGGTATATGCCTAGGAATGGGACTTCTGGGCCATATGGTGGTTTATTCCTAGTTTTTTAAGGAATCTCCATACTGTCTTCCATACTGGCTGTACCAGTTTACATTCCCACCAACAGTGCAAGAGTGTTCCCTTTTCTCCACACCCTCTCCAGCATTTATTGTTTGTAGACTTTTTTATGATGGCCATTCTGACTGGTGTGAGGTGATGTCTCATTGTGGTTTTGATTTGCATTTCTAATAATGAGCAATGTTGAACATCTTTTAATGTGTTTGTTAGACATCTGTATGTCTTCTTTGGAGAAATGTCTTTTTGGATCTTTTTCCCACTTTTTGATTGGGTTGTTTGTTTTTCTGGTATTGAGTTCTAAAAGCTGCTTGTACATTTTGGAAATTAATCCTTTGTCAGTTGTTTCATTGCTGTTATTTTCTCCCATTCTGAGGGTTGTCTTTTCACCTTGCTTATAGTTTCCTTTGCTGTGTAAAAGCTTTTAAGTTTAATCAGGTCCCACTTGTTTACTTTGGTTTTTATTTCCGTTATTCTAGGAGGTGGGTAATAGAGGATCTTGCTTTGGTTTATGTCATCAAGTGTTCTGCCTATTTTTCCTCTAAGAGTTTTATAGTTTCTTATCTTATGTTTAGGTCTTTAATCCATTTTATCTTTGTGTATGGTGTTAGGAAGTGTTCTAATTTCATTCTTTTACATGTAGCTGTCCAGTTTTCCCAGCACCACTTATTGAAGAGGTTGTCTTTGCCCCATTGTATATTCTTGCCTCCTTTGTCAAAAATAAGGCACCCATAGGTGCATGGGTTTATTTCTTGGGCATTCTATCTTGCTCCATTGGTCTATATTTCTGTTTTTGTGCTAGTACCATACTGTCTTGATGACTGTAGCTTTGTAGTATAGACTGAAGTCAGGAAGGTTGATTCCTCCAGCTCCATTCTTCTTTCTCAAGACTGCTTTGGCTATCAGGGGTCTTTTGTGTTTCCAGCTGAATTGTGAAATTTTTTGTTCTAGTTCTGTGAAAAATGCCATTGGTAATTTGATAGGAATCGCACTGAATCTGTAGATTGCATTTGGTAATATAGTCATTTTTACAGAATTGATTCTTCCTAGCCAGGAACATGGAATATCTCTCCATGTGTTTATGTCATCTTTGATTTCTTTCATTAGTGTCTAATAATTTTCTTTGTGCAGTTCTCTTGTCTCCTTAGGTAGGTTTTTTTCCTAGATATATAATTCTTTTTGTTGCAATGGTAAAAGGGATTGATTCCCTAATTGCTCTTTCTGATTTTACATTGCTAGTATATAGAAATGCAAGTGATTTCTGTGTATTGATTTTGTATCCTGCAGCTTTGCTAAATTCACTGATTAGCTCTAGTAATTTTCTGATCCTATCTTTAGAGTTTTCTATGTAAGGTATCATGTCATCTGCAAACAGTGAGAGCTTTACTTCTTCTTTTCTGATTTGGATTCCTTTTATTTATTTTTCTTCTCTGATTGCTGAAGCTTGACTTCCAGAGCAATGTTGAATAACAGTGGTAAAAGTGGACACCCTTGTCTTGTTCCTGATCTTAGGGGGAATGCCTTCAGTTTTCCACCATTGAGAATAATGTTTGCTGTAGGCTTATCATATATGGCCTTTACTATGTCAAGGTATGTTTCTTCTATGCCCATTTTTTTAAGAGTTTTAATGATAAATAGGTGTTGAATTTTGTCAAAGGCTTTTTCTGCATCTATTGAGATGATCATATGGTTTTAATCTTTCAATTTGTTAATATGGTGTATCACATTGATTGATTTTAATATATTGAAGAATCCTTGCATTCCTGGAATAAACCCAAATTGATCATGGTATATGAGCTTTTTGATGAAGCTGAATTCTGTTTGCTAAGATTTTGTTGAGGATTTTTTAATCACAGCTTCAATTTCAGTGCTTGTAATTGGTTTGTTCATAATTTCTCTTTCCTTCTGGTTTAGTCTTGGAAGATTGAACTTTTCTAAGTATCTGTCCATTTCTTCCAGGTTATCCATTTTATTGCCATATAGTTGCTCATAATAGCCTCTTATATTCCTTTGTGTATCTGCATTGTCTGTTGTAACCTCTCCTTTTTTATTTCTAATTTTGTTGATTTGATTCCTCTTTCTTTTTATCTTGATGCGTCTGGCTCAAGGTTTGTCAATTTTATTTATCTTCTCAAAGAACCAGCTTTTAGTTTTATTAATCTTTACCATTGTTTCTTTCATTTTGTTTTCATTTATTTCTGCTCGGATTTTATTACTTCTTTCCTTCTACTGATTTTGCGGGGGTTTTGTTCTTCTTTTTTCAGTTGTTTTAGGTGTAAAGTTAGGTTGTCTATTCCATGTTTTTCTTGTTTCTTGAAATAGGATTGTATTGCTATAAACTTCCCTTTCAAAGAACTGCTTTTGCTGCAACCCATAGGTTTTGAGTTGTGTTTTCATTGTCATTTGTTTCTAGAATTTTTTTTTTTATTTACCTTTTGCTTTCTTCAGTAACCTGTTGGTTATTTAGAAATGTGTTGTTCAATCACCATGTGTTTGTGTTTCTTACAGACTTTTCTTATAATTGATATCTAGTCTCACAGTGTTGTGGTCAGAGAAGTTGCTTGATATGATTTTAGTTTTCTTAAATTTACTGAGGTTTGATTTCTGACCCAAGATGTGGCCTATCCTGGAGAATGTTCCATGTGTACTTGAGAAGAAGTGTATTCTTTTGCATTTGGATGAAATGTCCTGAAGATATCAGTAAGAACCATCTTATCTAATGTATCATTTAAGACTTGGGTTCCCTTATTAGTTTTCTGTTTTGCTGATATGTCCATTGGTGTGAGTGAGGTGTTAAAGTCTACCTTTATTATGTTGCTGTCATTTTCTTCTTTTATGTCTATTAGTGTTTGTCTTATGTATTGAGGTGCTTCTATTTTTGGTGCATAGGTATTTACAATTGGTATGTCTTCCTCTTGGATTGATCCATTGATCATTATGTGGTGTCTTTCCTTATCTCTTGTAATCTTCTTTATTTTAAGGTATATTTTGTCTGATAGGATTGCTACCCCAGATTTCTTTTGCTTCCCATTTGCATGGAATATATTTTTCCATCCTCTCACTTTCAGTCTATATGTGTCTTGAGGTCTGAAGTGGGTTTCCTGTAGATGGCATATATATAGGTCTTATTTTTATATCCATACAGCCAGGCTGTGTATTTTGGTTGGAGCATTTAATCCATTTACATTTAAGGTAATTTTATATATATATATATATATATATATATATATATATATATATATATGTTCCTATTTGCCATTTTCTTAATTGTTTGGGATTGGTTTTGTAGATCTTTTTTCTTCTGTTGTATTTCTTGACTATATAAGTCCCTTTAACATTTGTTGTAAAGCTAGTTTGGTGGTACTGAATTCTCTTAATTTTGCTTGTCTGAAAAGCTTTTTATTTCTCCATCAATTTTGAATGAGATCCTTGCCAGGTACAGTAATCTTGGTTGTAGATTTTTCCCTTTCAGTACTTTAAATATATCCTGTCATTCCCTTCTGGCCTGCAGAGTTTCTGCGGAAAGATCAGCTGCTAAGCATATAGTGTTTCCCTTGTATGTTACTTGTTGCTATTCCCTTGCTGCTTTTAATATTCTTTCTTTGTGTTTAGTCTTTGTTAGTTTGATTAATATGTGTCTTGGTGTGTTTCTCCTTGGGTTTAACCTGTATGGGACTCTTTGTGCCTCTTGGATTTGATTGACTATTTCCTTCTCCATGTTGGGGAAATTTTCAACTATAATCTCTTCAAAAAATTTTCTCATTCCCTTTCTTTTTCTCCTCTTCTTCTGGACCCCTATAATTCAAATGTTGGTGCATTTGATATTGTCCCAGAGGTCTCTGAACCAGTCCTTAGTTCTTTTCATTCTTTTTACTTTATTATGCTCTTCAGAAGTTATTTCCACCATTTTATCTTCCAGCTCACTAACTTGTTCTTCTGCTTCAGACAGTCTGCTATTGATTCTTTCTAGAGTATTTTTAATTTCAGTAATTGTGTTGTTTGTCTCTATGTGTTTATTCTTTAATTCTTCTAGGTCTTTGTTAATTGAGTCTTGCATTTTCTCCATTTTGTTTTCAAGGTTTTTGATCACCTTTACTCTCATTATTCTGAATTCTTTTTCAAGTAATTTGCCTGTTTCCTCTTTATTTATTTGGACTTCTGTGTTTCTAATTTGTTCCTTCAATTGTGTGGTATTTCTCTCCCTTTTCATT
The DNA here is from genome assembly GCF_963930625.1 of Muntiacus reevesi. Classification (NCBI taxonomy): domain Eukaryota; kingdom Metazoa; phylum Chordata; class Mammalia; order Artiodactyla; family Cervidae; genus Muntiacus; species Muntiacus reevesi. The sequence continues at coordinate 27,514,396 of NC_089254.1, read as the reverse complement.
TTTTTTTTAACTAATTGTGTTTGAGGTCTCTTTTTTCCCAGGCTTCAAGGTTGAATTCGTTCTTCCTTTTGGTTTCTGTCCTCTTAAGGTTGGTCCAGTGGTTTGCGTAAGCTTCATATAGGGTGAGATTTGTGCTGAGTTTTGTTTCTTTTTCCTCTGATGGGCAAGGCTGAGTGAGGTGTACTCCTGTCTGCTGATGACTGGGTTTGTATTTTTGTTTTGTTTGTTGTTCAGATGAGGCGTCCTGCACAGTGCGCTACTGGTGGTTGGGTGACACCCATTCTTTATTTAAGTGGTTTCCTCTGTGTGAGTTCTCACTATTTCATACTCCCTAGAGTTAGTTCTCTGGTAGTCTAGGGTCTTGGAGTCAGTGCTCCCACTTCAAAGGCTCAGCTTGATTTCTGGTCAGGAACTAAGATTCCACAAGTGGTTTGTTATGGGATTAAGTGAGATTAAAACAAATACCCAAAACTGAAAAACCAAAGTTGAACCCCAGATAAATTGCAGTTATGAAATCAGGCAAATAAAAATTAAAATAATGGAATATACACATATATATATATACACACCCATAAGCAAAGTAAAAACCGTTCAACAAAATAAAGTACAGTAGGTTGATTCAGTAAACATAGGAAATAAAAAATTATATTTTCCAGTTAAGAACAAAACTAAAATACAAACTGGAAAATAAAACTAAAGCAAGGTGCCAAGTGGGAAATAAAGCAATGAGAACAAAACTAACAAATAAGTTGAGAGGAAGGAAAGAAAGAAAGAATAGATATGCAAAGTTAAATAGAGGTGGATGAAGATTTATATATATCAAAGATTAACTGCAAGGGGAAAAGTACAGTAGGTAAGACAAAGAAAGGAATAAATGTAGTAAAAATATAATAGGTTTAGAGAAATTAAAATTATAAAAAAATAAAAGGAAAAAAAGGAAGAAGAAAGAAAAAAAAAAAGGAAAACTGCATAGAACTGCAAAAGCCCAATGTAGAGGCTGAGATTTATGACAACAATAAAAAGTGTGACTGAATATACACATGTGACTGAATATACACACTTGTGACTGAATATAAGCAAAATCAAAACAGTCCAACAAAAATAAAGTACAATAGACTGACCCAGCAAACAAAGGAAACCAAATGTTTTATCTTTCAGTGTGACTGAGTCTTAACACAGGTTGCTTCCTCTAACATGTTCTTAATTCAGGCAATTTTCTTAAGTCTGAATGAATTGCTTGAGTCTCACTGTAGCTCTTATAGTAACTTAAGCAATGCCTGTGTGCCAAATGCTTCCCACATACAGTTTCATTTAAACTCCACCACTTGTTATAGTTTCAATTATTATTTCCATTTTAGAATTAGGGAAAACCGAGGTTCACAGTGGGTAGGTTAACATGGCCAAGTATACATAGTTGGAAACTGATGGAACTGGGATTTGAATCCCAGTTGATCTCATTTCAGAGCCTGGTTTTTCAACACAAATATTAGGCTACCTTGTACCACATAGAAGAATATTTTGGGACATGAACAGCCAAGTCACTTATGGGTATTTTCTGAGATCCCCTTCTGAAGACTGGACCAACAGCAAACACCTCTGGAAGCCACCCTACCTTTCCTTCTTGGCTTACCTCCTTCCAGTTGACCACCTATTCCTCCTCTGAATATACAAAATCCCTCCTCTGTGCCAGGACTGACATTGCTGCTCCCATAATTGTGACTCTTCCAATTTTTCGTGCCAGTAGAGGTGTGAAATGGAGAAGGGTGCTCTCTGGAAGCTGACTGATTCTGTATGGCTGGCATGTTGCACTTAGCTGACAACTGGGTTTCTGAGCCATGTTTTGAAAATTCCTCTAAACTATAATCGCTGAATTTCTAAGGAACTGAAGTTAAGTTGGCACAGTCTTCACAACTGCAATAATCTTTCTTTGTGTATACTCAGCGTGTGCCTTGTACTCAGTCGTGTCAGATTCTTTGCGACCCCATCGACTGTAACCTGCCAAGCTTCTCTGTCCATGGAATTCTCCAGGCAAAAATACTGGAGTGGGTTGCCATTTCCTTCTCCAGGGCAATGATCTTCTTTAGTTCTGCAGTGAAAATCTAATGGAATGTTGGGTAAGGGTCAGGAAATATCAACATATCAATGAATATCAAGCATACCTGACAAGGAAAACCTGGAAGTAAACTCCAAGCTCTAGGCTGTAGAGATGAGGAAAGGGAGGCTCAGAGAAAAGAGTGAATTCTGTCTGGTCATTTGGATCATAGGAGGAATGAAATTGATCCTGGAAACTCTGGAATTGTCCTATTATATTGCTTGACTCCATGAGTTCTGGCAAAGCAGTGCCTAGTTTTGAGTTGCATCTGTTTTTCTGACTGATAAAGCCCATGGTACATCCAGGAAGCTTTCAGGCTGTCAGCAGGGGGACTGCTTACTTATAGACATGGTGCCTATTCATGAGCCCTTCCCCTGCCTTTTTTCTGACTTGCTGCATAGAAGAAAGTATTGACCATCATCCTTTGCTACTTTTCATTTTTCTGTTTCCTCCTGGGGGATGCATAAGGGCAAGCAGTAACAGGAGAGATTGTAAAGATAGTGATAGGTACAGTGTTTTCAACTAAATCAAGAGGTTGCAAAAGCTAAAGATTTCTCTTCACGCCAAGCAAAAGGCCATTAAAAGTCTATTAGTTTCAATTTCCAGGAACTACATAAATAATTGTATGCTACCTAGGAAATCTCATTAAAAACCCCAAATTAGCAGATGGCTTCCTCATTGAAACTTAATATATAAGGTAGTTTTGATTGAAAATTACCAACAAAAGAAATAACTGAAAACAACTTTAGAGCCCAACAAGGAAGGAAAACACTAATTGTTTTCCTAAAAAGTTTGCTATTGGGATATGTTTCTCTTTATTTGACTACAAAAATACTAATTTTGAAGAATAAACATTTTCTGATTATTCTGTATGTCACAGAATTTAAATGTACACAATATTGCATGAATAGGGTCATATGTCAAACAAAAGCATCAAATTTTCCATAAGTAGTCAATGAATTGATGTTCAGTGTTATGAAAGGGAGCAAATCATTTATCTCCAAGTATTTCAAATAAAAACAAATGAGGTGGAATAATAAATTAGCTTGCTTTTCTTTAATAAGCAAGCACAAAACAACGATCCAACTTGGATATATAACCTAATGCCCCAAGCTGCAGCAAGAATTTCACACAAAGCCTATTACCCATCAAAAGTTACTATCTGTGTTTGCCAATTCTCTCTATAGAACAGATGGAAAACATAAAATGGTTTGCACTTCATTTTAAAATTACCATAATTTTCCTAATAAAAAGGTTATACTTATAGTCAGCCAAACATGCTGTTTCCAAGCATAAAACCAAAGAACATGTTCCTGATGTTCAACAATCTCTCTCTTTTTTCCTGATGCATCTTCAAGGCACAGAGTATTAGGTCAATGAAATCATGCTAGCAAGGTCTCTTTCAGGAAAAGACGAAGGATCCAAAAGGGAAAGAAAGGAAAAAGGCACACCTCTTGAGCACACCATCCACATTCCGGACCCAGCGCAAGGCACTTGGTGCAGGACACTGCATTCGAAGATGCACATCTATTGTCTTCTGTAATGGAGGATAAAATGAGGCATTATGGTTTACTCTCACATTGGGAAGTATGTGCAATTCTAGACCAAACTGTATTTTGAAAACTGAAATAAGCTTACCCATAGTTATAAATATGTGACAACAAAAATATATAAGTTCTTTGAGAAGAGTTAACCTGATCACTGCAATTAATATGTGCCATATTTTCTAGGTAGTTAATTATCTAGCTTTATAAGATTAGGGAGAAGGAGGTGATAAAAATATGACTTTAATCAGTCTTGGGGGTTTGGTCTGAAATTCTGTTGCAATGGTAGAGGATCCTCCAGATTTTTTAGTGTGCTAAAGTTTCACCATAGTTCATATTATCTGAACCAATGAGGTGGTTTTGGATTTAGAATTCTTCCTATAAACATAATCATGTACAGACCTCAATCTCAACATGTAAATATGTGTTGAGTCATAGTGAATGAAGTTTCTGTGAAACAATCTTAATGGACATACAGAGTAGTTCACTTGGTAATTCTGACTGCATTAATATTGATTGTTTTGACTTGAAGGATATCAGAATCAGATAAAATGGCATAATTCATCATTTTAGAGGTAAAATGGCTAAAATGAAAGAGTTGTTTTAGTTAACCTAATTTAATTTCTGTGACTGAACCACTTTAATATCATGACCAATTCACTTTTGCATAGATACCCACACTTTTCTATTATGTGTTAATAACATAGTTGTACTGGGATACTGTTTACCTTTATCCTTCTAGCCACTAACTACTCAGATCATTAAAAAGAGGCTCATCACTATAAACTTAAATACCTAAAATGTAATAAAGAGTGAGTCATAAATTATTTTATCATAAGGTTTTATTGGAACAGTTACATGCTTCCTATATTTCATCCTTTACTATGAAATGTGGGAAATCACAATATTCTACCCATTACTTCAGACACGCAGTACATATCATAGATATCTTGGTTCTAAGTAGTTTGCAATCTAGGTGGGGTTAAAACCATATAAGCAAGCAATAAAATACAGAGTGATAGGCATAACAAAATATCACCAATGCGCTATGGGAATATAGTGAGGAACATCTCACTTTGCTTAGAGGGGAGGGCAGGGGTCGGAGAAGTGGGAAAGTTTAACGATGGCTCCCCAGAGGCAGTGATACATAGCATGTCTCTTTGCCATCTCATTTTGTTTCTTCTCATTTGTGTTTATCTCTGTTTCAAACATGTAATAGGCATGAAAAAAGACTGTGTGTGCCCAGTCACACATGGAAGTGGATAGAACCTACAAAATCTCTAGCTGTTCCCATCTAATTGGTTTCTTCTTTTCTTCTCTCTCAATTTGCTCCAACATTCTGGAATCTTCTGACTTGGAGGTGGCATGGGATGGGCATTGGCAGTGGAGAGAGGAATACAGGAGAGTAAACATAGCAGAGAGGTGCTAACCTGAGGTGGTAGTGCGCATTCTTTCCCGAATTTTCCCAGACATCCATGAGTTAAGCTAAAAACATTTTCCCCTAGCATCTCATTGTTCTACTATCCCTCTCTATGTCGCCTTCATTCTTTCTCCTTGACTTTACATCAGCTTTTAAAATACACTATCCAAAACATCTTCCCTGATTTAGATGCACTGGCCTAGAATTTTCTTTACTAGTCTAGAATTCCAGGGACTAAAAAAATAACTAATATTTGGACTCTCTTTACTATGAGTGTGGTTTCCAACTATGAAGACTCCATAACCTAAAAACTTTCCATTTGGCTTATCCTCCAAAACTGTGAAGCCTGCTTATTTCCAAAGTATTTAGGAAAGGAATGACCTTTTTAGTTTTGTCCCCAGAATGGAAGTCAGTTTAGGTTTATAAATCAAGCACATTTGCAGACCTAACTTGACCTTTACCAACTCTTAAGCTTGAGCCTTAGAAGAAAAGCTTGATCCTTGGAAGAAAAGCTATGACCAACCTAAACAGCATATTAAAAAGCAGAGACATTCCTTTACCAACAAAGGTCTGTCTAGTCAAAGCTATGGTTTTTCCAGTAGTCATGTATGGATGAGAGAGTTGGACTAGAAAGAAAGCTGAGCACTGAAAAATTGATGCTTTTGAACTGTGGTGTTGGAGAAGACTCTTGAGAGTCCCTTGGACTGCAAGGAGATCCAACCAGTCCATCCTAAAGGAAATCAGTCCTGAATATTCATTGGAAGGACTGATGCTGAAGCTGAAACTCTAGTACTTTGGCCACCTGATGTGAAGAACTGATTCATTGGAAAAGACCCTAATGGTGGAAAAGATTGAAGGCAGGAGGAGAAGGAGATGACAGAGGATGAGATGGTTGGATGGCATCACTGACATGATGGACATGAGTTTGAGTAAGACTCGGGTGCTGGTGATGGACAGGGAAGCCTGGTGTGCTGCAGTCCATAGGGTCGCAAAGAGTAGGACACGACTCAGCAACTGAACTGAAATGAAGCTTGACCCAACTGGAAGATAGAATTAAGCCTATTTCAGATCAGATTTGACCATGCCTTTCATTGAATAGGTGAGACTTTTTCTCTGGCAGTGAAGACCACAGTCTCCTAGAAGGGAAACTGCAGATTCTTTGACTCTGGTCTTTGTTTCTAATAACTGTCTGACTCTGTCTTAAATTAACCCAGTTCAAGTTCAAGTCAGGCTCCTACTTCTATAGCACATGTAGTAAACAATGAATTTATAAGCAAACATCTGTTGTCTCTGAATTTTGCTTTCTGACTGTTTTGTTTCAAAAGTTCTAATCCCAACTTCTGTTTTCAAACTTTGTCACCTAAGGATAATGACCAAGAGAGATAGAGACTTTGGTTCTGTTAATATTTCCTAGGTTCCAAGGCTAACATTTCCCAGAGTCTACTTAACTACAGGAAAAATGTTCCCATATATGAATATAAAGGAGGTGGGCCTTCTGGTTCTGCAGAACTGGAGTAAGGCCATAAATTGAACTCCACGGGGCTAGTGTCAAATATTACTGCTAGAGAGTGTCATGGTTAGACTTTAGAGAAGATGAGTCAGATACACTTTGGTAAGCATATTTTAAGGATTTCATTTTCAATTTTAAAGTATACAAGTAAGTTAATACCTAACATAAAAATATCACACTAGTCAGCAGTTGTTTATACTGAACGGTCATGCTACTATGTGGGCTATTAGACACCCAAGTGTTAGGAGAGTGTGTGTGTGTGTGTGATCAGTCTCCAGATCTTCTCAGTTTATTCCCATCCCTGATTCAGCATCACAGGAAGGCTGCTTTCCAGCAAAAGTCTCCTAGCAGCCTTCAGCGCTGACACCTCATTAGAGGATGTGCTTGAGCGGTTCTTGTCCCTCCTCTATGGCAGTGGTGGCTACTTATCCAGGTATTTGTCCAGTTATGTGGCTTTAATCACTTTGTTCTTTATGTTCCACCACTGTGTTTCAATTAAGGATTTTTAATGGATTCTAATCAAATTCTTACGCCAGTGGAAACAGAATAATAATATTATAAACCACATATCCTCAGAACTCTTTTTTGTGTCCATTTGTTTTAGGCCTAAGTGCCTCACAAACCCTATTTTATTAGAAAGTGTGCTGCCATGACAGAAATCAATAAAGGATTTAACATCATACTGTCAGTAATTGCATACATTCTGAATAAGTCAAATTCCTCGATCTATGACCATGAGTGGAAAGTCTTACTTTTTCTCATCATGTTACACCTAGGGGTAACAGATGTGATGAGGTAGCATTGCTAATTGGTTACTGGGAGCAAAGTACCAATTTTCCATAGCACTGCCATTTAGCAGCTATGTGCCCTCAAGCTAGTTACCTAAATTCTCTGAAGCTCCATTTCATACACTGTAACATGGGGCTAACTTTACCTGTATCAAAATACTTACATGAAATGCATCACAAGTACAAGCATGCCGGGAATAGTGCTTGGGGTATATTAGGCACTCAATAAAGGGGTTATATGTAAAGTTATATGTGTATGTGTATATATATATATGCAGATGTATATATTTATACATATATATTTATATGTGTGCATACACACATCTATGTAGGGTTTCCCTGATAGCTTAGGCGGTAAAGAATCTGCCTGCAATGCAGGAGAACCAGGTTCAATCTCTGGGTCAGGAAGATCCCCAGAGAAGGAAACAGCAATCCACTCCAGTATTCTTGCCTAGAAAATTCCATGGACAGAGGAGCCTGGTGGGCTATAACACATGGAAAGAGTCAGACACAAAGTGACTAATGGATACACATACATCTGTGTATATATGCTTAGTTCTGCTTTTAAAAAATAAAAAATGAAGGCATTGTGTGTCTTTAAGTTTGTTTAAAATGTAACTGGTTTTCTTTAAAATGAAAGTCCTGGACTCCCCTGGTGGACCAGTGGTTAAGAACCCACTTGCCAGTGCAGAGGATATGGGTTCAATCCCTGACCCAGGAAGATTCCACACGCCTCAGGACAGCTGGACCCATGTGCCTCGGCTCCGGGAGCCCGTGCTCCCCAGCAAGCACCTCGGGGAGAAGCCCGTGCACTGCAACAGGAGAGTGACCCCTGCTTGCCACAACTAGAGAAAAACCGAACAATTTAGTCAAATAGACACACATCAGTCCGATCTATTACAATACAATTTGGCATGACTCTAATTGGATTTCTGAAAATCTCTTAGAACACCTTCATTTTGTTCAAATTTTACAAAGTGAACATTGACTTAATCTGAATACTTTTTGAATTATTTCCCAGAATTAAGTGTTTATGATACATGTGAAGAAAACCTCCTTAACTGTCTGTCATGAAGTGTAATAAATAGTAATCATCAATAGGATAGAGTACACAAAAATCAAGAAATTACATGCTCATGAGACTTATTTATGTATTTTGTTTTAAACAATATGTTTATTAATATTATTTTGAGAATGTTTAATTTATAGAAGTAAAAAAGAGGAAGAAGTTGGACCAGGAAAAAATAACCTAAAGACAGTAGAAATTTCAGTGTTTAACTTGAGATCTTTCCACAAATCAAATGATCAGATTAAGTGGAAGTTTAGAAAACATTTTTGTGCTCTAAAGTCTAGACCACAGAATTTCAACAAAATTCAAAGGATGTCCATAGTTATCTGGAATAATTAACAATGAAAACTAATAAAGATTATTGTACTTGTTATTTAGAATTAATCATTTTAGATTCTCCTGTTACTTCTAGACAGAATAATTTGTGAAAAATGCAGAAATGCATTTTTTTCCAGACGGTATCCTCTTCTTGATTGCATTTACAGTACAAATTAAATTAAACTTGGGTAATTATATAAAACTGCTTCCTTTATAAAAAACAAATCATATTATAATGGATATGTATTCTTTTTTGATAACAATCAAAACCAGGCAAACTGAGCACACACAAAATAAAGTTTGGAATATAACTTCAGAGTTTCTTTGTTCTAGATGTATATCATAGTCATGTAAATGTTAGATATTTTTGAAATATATTACCTGATTACTGAAAGCTCTCGTGTACATGAAATTTAATGTACTATCATTTGATATAAAAATGAAAACAAAGAAATAGATTTGTGCTCTAATCACTTGCAAATATCTGGTTATTCAAAGTTTTGATTGAGAACTGTTTACTAAAGGCCCCTCAAAAAATATAGAGAGGGAGGAGGTGATTTATGGTTCTTCCTTAGAAAATCAGGCAGAGGAAACAAAACCACCAAAGTCACGGTTATTTTTTTTTCACTGTTAAATTTTAATAAGGATTAAGTAAAGAGGCAACAGAGAAAAGATGGAAATATCGGAAGCTCTTTGGAAAAGATGGATCTGGGTAGGGAAGCTGGGTAAAGCTTAGAAGTATATTACAAAGAAGTTAGTGCCTGAAGCAGTATCTCAAAAGAGGGAGAGCAAGGAATATAGCCTTTGGTATTTATCTTTTTCTTCATTGGTTCCTTGAGAGTTCACATATATAATATAAAATTGAATTGCTCATTTGCTTAGCAAATATGTTGGTGCAAAGTCTGATCTCAGCCTAATCCCACCTAGAAGTCATAGCAAATTGATACCAAAAGTGTTTTTCCACCTTGAGGCAAAGGTGGTCTGACTTTTATACCCTCATACCAGTCATTGGTTGCAGGCAGCCTGGAGGGCATAGGAAGGGAACAGGGTGGATTAAAGTCCCATTTATCTTTGAGACATGTGGGTCACTTCGGTGGAAGCCAATTCTGAGAAGGTGACATTTGAAGGCATTAACAGTCAAGATTCAGAGTAGCTGGGGATGGTGTGCTAGCCTATAAAAGGAGTCTGGATGGGGTGCCATCAGTATCTCCTATAATGATGTACCCTAAATAGCAGTAAATAATTAGAGTAGCAGGCAGAGGACAGCTATTTGCCTGCCTGGTTCTTTACTAACAGTATCCTAGTTTTGCTGAATATGGCATTGAGAAGATCTGGATCACCACCTTTGCCAGCCTATCTTATGTGGTCATATGATTAGTTCTGATGACTAGGATGAGGAGGCAGAAGTTGCTGAATGGGGCTTCTGTCAGAGTTCCTCAAAAAAGAGGGTTGATTCAGCTGGAAGGCCCCTTTTGCGTTACGCCTGTCTTCCTTCTTCCTGCCTAGAACATGGATGTGATGTCCCGAGCAGCAGCAGCAATCTTCAGATTTGAGGTAACCTTTCTCATGACAGCCACAGTCTGTCTGTCTCATGATAGACAGACAGATAGTAAAGATTGCAAAAGTAAAGGAGCCCAAGCTGCTCATCTCTGTGGAGTCATCCCCTCCTTCTGGGTTGTCTCTCAGAACTGTTTCTGACATTAAGAGGAAAATTCACACCAATCTTACTTAAGTCACTGTTTTTAAAGGCCCTTTTACTAGTAGATGAACACAATGCCTAAGATAATTTTTCATCTGTTTCAAAGGATAAATTAATAAGATATTCATAGCAGCATCATTTACAGTTGCCTAGATATGGAAGCAATTAAGTGTCCATCAATGGATGAATGGATGTAGAAAATGTGGGATATATATGTATATATATGGTGGTTTAGTTGCTAAGTCGTGTCCAACTTTTGCAGCCCATAGACTGTATAGCCCGCCAGGCTCTTCTGTCCATGAGATCTTCCAGACAATAATACTGGAGTGGTTGTCATTTCCTTCTCCAGGGGATTTTTCTGCCCCCAGGATTGAACCTGAGTCTCCTGCACTGCAGGCAGATTCTTTACCAACTGAGCTACTAGGGAAGTCTATATATATGTATAAATATTCCATTTATATATTTATGTATATTTTAATATATATGTTATATACATATATGTTTATATGTAACACATCTTCTATATCTTTTATTATTCTGAGTAATGGAATATTACTCAACCATAAAGAAGAGTAAAACTTTGCTATTTGCAACAACATGAATGAATTGAAAGTATTATGCTAAGTGAAATAAGTCAGAGAAACATAAATACTGTATGATATAATTTATATGTGGAATATATAAAATAAAACAAACTAGTGAATATAACAAAAGGAAACAGACTCATAGATATAGAGAAAAAAAACTAGTAGTTACCAGTGGGGAGAAAGAAGGGGGGAAGGAGCAAGATATAGTTAGGGGATTAAGAAGTACAAATTATTATGTTTTAAAAAAAAACTACAAGGATATATTGTATCATATAGAGAATATAGCCAATATTTTACAGTACCTATAAATGGAATATAACATTTAAAAATTGTAAATCACTATGTTGTATATCAGTAAATGACAATATTATATGTCAGTTATATATCAATAAAAAAATAAGAGAAAAATGAGTAGAATTAATGTAAATACTTTTTTAGAAATGCTAAGCATAGCATTAAAAAAACAGATCATCTATCATAAAGAGACTGATTTTTCATGTTTTGCTTTACCTTGGAAAAGTAAACCTACTAGACTGTCAGTTCCTAGAAAACAGATGATTATATCTGTTTTCTTTCTTTCCTCAGTGTGTAAGCCTAGCACCTGGTACACACTCAATAAATGTGTGATGAGGCATTGCAGGCAGATTCTTTACCAGTTGAGCTATCAGGGAAGCCCGAAAAATTGATATTCTAAATTGAGTTTATCTATTTAATTTCTGATGTCTTTCTAGATCTGATTATTTGCATTTTTAAATAATCTTTCTTTCTCCAACATATTTTTGCAAAAGGCAATATAGCTATGTTTACTTAATATTTCACATCTGGATGAATTTATGTTGATTTTTCCAAACGTGAAGAAAAACACAAATATACCTATAGTGACAAATTTCTTTTCCTTACATTAGTCTTCTGATAATAATTCTGCTGGTTTTTTAAAAAGCAAGGTTAGAAAAAAAAAAAAAGCAAGGTTAGTTTCTTTCTAAAGAACTTTGAAAATGTGATGGAATGATTTTTTTGTTGTTGTTATTTAGTCACTAAGTCCTGTTTGACTCTTTGCGATCCCATGGACTACATACAGCCCACCAGGCTTTTCAGTCCATGATTTCCCAGGCTAGAGTGGGATTGCCATTTCCTCCTCAGGGGATCTTTCAATGGAATGATACTGAATTGTAATAGCACTTTTGAATGCTACCATTATCAGATGCAAACCTACCAAATTCACTAGCTTTCTTTCTCTTTAAAAAAAATATTTATTTATTTTTGGCTGTGCTGGTTCTTCATTTCTGTCTGGGCTTTCTCTAGTTGCAGAGAGCAGGGGGCTGCTCTCTAGGTGCCATGAGCAGGCTTCTTCATTGTGGCAGCTTCTCTTATTGCAGAGAAGCTCTAGAGCACATAAGCTTCAGTTTGCAGCACATGGGCTCAGTAGTCGGGGCTCCTGGTCTCTAGAAAGTGAAAGTGAAAGCAAAAACCACTCAGAGTGCAGCTTTGCGATCCCATGAACTGTACAGTCCATGAAATTCTCTAGGCCAGAATACTGGAGTGGGTAGCCTTTCCCTTCTCTGGGGCTCTTCCCAACCCAGGGATTGAACCCAGGACTCCTGCATCGCAGGTGGATTCTTTACCTGCTGAGCCGCATGGGAAGTCCAAGAATACTGGATTTGGGTAGCCTATCCCTTCTCCAGCAGATCTTCCGGACCCAGAAATCAAACTGGGATCTCCTGCACTGCAGGTGGATTCTTTACCAACCGAGCTATCAGGGTCTCTAGAGCGCAGGCTAAGTAGTTGTTCCAAGGCATGTGGGATCTTCCTGGATCAGGGATCGAACCCGTGTGCCCTGCACTGGCAGGTGGATTTTGTTTTTACCACTGAACACCAGGGAAGCCCTTATTTTATTTTTCTTATTGTTCAGATATAAATCAAATTCCATTTCAGCAAATGTTCTTTGCCCCTGTGAGATTGAGTAACTTCTTACTGAGCAGAACTTCCTTATAATGCAAATGTTAGGAAATAGCACTAGTATGTTTTCTTCTCATTAACTAGGTTTATTAGACTTTTATTATATGTGGCTTTTTATTATATGTAATCCTTGTTTCAGGGACAAATTTAAACCCTCCTTAGTACACAGCAAAAAGTATCATGTGAATACAATACAGTTTTTATGCTAGCACAAAAATTTTTGGAGCATAAATGGAGAAAATAAAGCCACTTTAAACACTGGGCAGGTTAAGAAATGTTAGGGCAATGCTTCACATTCCATTAGTCTGCCCTGCCCTGCCCTGTTTGGGGCAATCCCAACATGAGTCAGTATTTAAAGTGTGCTGGGATGACAGAAATCAAAACTCTTAATTCATGATGGAATTTACAAGAACCATTATGAAGCCATTGATGGCACTCATTTGTGTTGAAATGGACACAGCAAGAAGGCTAATCTGGAGGGGTCATATCAAAACTTTTATTGTGGTTCATTTATATACATTTTAACCACCTTTGCTTTGAAAAAGTTCTGATTGCAGACCACCTTAGGTGACTGTATAATTTATGCCCTACACCAGAGCACCTTTTAACTTGAAAGGGGGAACTATTAGTTACACTGGTGAAACAGGTGTAAACTGAAACTCCTTAGGCAAGCTGAGGCCTCAGGGCATCCTAAGTGCACAGTTATTTTGTGCATAGAACAAGAAATAATAACAAAACACAAGGCAATTCATGCTCAGGTGACGGAAAATGTAGAAGGAGAAATAAAACACCATGAATTATTATTGAAGGAATCTCTTCACATTGAGGAAGATCCATCAGGTTTGAAGGATAGCTAAAATACAGAAATCTGGCTGAAAATTTGTTTGATTTTTTTTTTTTAGATATCTTCTTTGAAATGGCAAGAAGATGAAAGGCTATAAAGAATATTTGTCATTTGCATTTGAAAATGACTTTGCAGTTCATATTATTTCCTAAACAGTGAATATTCTATTCTTTTGGTGGGCTACGCAGGTATCCAACATAAAACAAGATAGTGCCTAAAGAGGCTCAAATCCAGTTTTGCATTTGTTTCTTTGCCTGTGTATATCAGTTTGTCTTCTGACATTCACTCACCTGGTGAGAATTTGTGACAAAGTGAGAGAAACTCAGAAAGAAAGGTGAGGGACAAAAACACAGTATATCCTAGTATGGCTTTCCTATTTCAGATTTGGAATTTGAAACAAGATGAAAATCTCAAGATTCAAGGAGGGCTCCAGAGGCCCCTCTGAAACAAATTCTGGTTAAAGCTGCATTTGTCTGACTTGGAAAAGCAATATTAGTCATGTGCTCTGTGTCTTGTTTTAACTGGAACTTTTCCATACATTCCAACTGTCCTATTTATGAGGCACACTCCCTTTTTATAAAAGCCAAAATATTCACCGGTTTCCCATTCTGTTCCTCTAAATAGTGTTTTTTAATCTAGCACACTAGAGTTCTAGGGATTTTTCCTCTCCAACTCTTGGCATGTATGAATTTCCTTTCTCCTACCCCCCCCCCCAAAAAAAATCAAGTACTATTGATTTCTTAGTTAAGGAGGTAAAGAAAAATGTCCAAGGATAGTAGGAATACATTTTTTTCATTTTATCTTTTAATCCTGAAGTCGTGTTGCAGGTATGCATTTGATTAGAGCAGCAGAGAAACACCTGTATTGTAAAGAATTTTGTTCTAAATAAAAAAATAAATTAAAACTCAAAGAGTGAGCTTTAGCTCATTCAGCATTTGGTTTTCCTGTAATCACATTTCGGAGACCAAAAAGGTATATATAGTTGACTCTGCCACTTGAAAATCCACTCTATATATACAATAAGATAAAATAAGGGGGGAAACTCCAAATTTTATTAAGTGATTATTCCCTCCTTGGCCCTGTATCAAGCACTTCATATGTATTATCTCACTAAAAATTTATAAAAGTCTTATGGAGAAAGCACTGTTATACCCATTTTAAAGAAGAGTAACTAAGGTAAAGTCTCATTTCAAAGTCACATAAATAGAAAGCTCAGAGAACAAGTGTGAATCTAATGCTGAATACAGAATCTTTTCTCTTAAACACTGTCCTATATAGAATAGAAGAAAACATAAAGACAGTTATACCAAAGTATGATTTTAAAACCCTTGTTAATTAGTACTATTATTAATTCTTAAGTGATGACTCAATAATAATTCCCATGTTGCTGAAGACAGTTCTTTCATATTAGTAGCATGTTATTACTTTTCCTATCATCAGTCCAACTCTGGAGATGAGGATGTTAGATTCTCCCCAGTAGAATTATTTTCTGTCCTCAGTGCCAAAGACTTCCCTGAGTACTTTGGTGCCCTTTTCAAAATTCATTTTATTTCTATGCACAAGGAAACTTTGAGTTTTAACACCAAAGCCTCAGCTTGAATGTCTTACCATGTGCCTGAATCAGATTGGTTGGCCCTTTTTCAGCAAGAGGGAGAGCTTCTCCTTTTACAACTGTGTTTCCCCAATCTCTTGCCAGGGGACAGTTCTGGGCTGCATGCTAATTAGGCAGAAGCACTTGAAATGGTGTTTGCAGTTGCAGTTTCCATTTGTGAATTTCCATTTCTGCCCTGGAAGCCAAATCTGGAACAGGGAAGCAGGCAACTTGTTCTTGCCCTAATTGCCTATCCTCAGACCTTAACTTCATAATTTAACTTTGCTGAGGTTTTGCTTCCTTGCTGATGAAGTAGGGAAAGTGCTCCTCCTCTTAAATGCTGTATTCATCCACTATGTTGTGAAAACACTTTAAAAAGTGGAGTATGAGTTTAAATGATGTGATTAGCGGAAAACTCTCACTTTACAGCATGTACATTCCTGTTAGTTTGTGGGGACATTTTAAGATCAATTTATAATATGAAAGGTGTATTTTTAAAGGTCATCCAAAACTCTATATGTTAGATACATTAGTTACTTATCAGTTGGCTGTAACACAGAATCACTCATTGTTTTATATTTTAACTTTGTCAGCAAAGAAGCACAAACAAATTTTTGCTGGGATGAAACTGTTCTGTATGTTGTTTCTAGTGGTAGTTTGGCAGGTCTATACATAACTCAAAAACCGTTCAGTTGGTACTTTAAATGATATAAATTTTATCAGTAAGCTTGACTTATTGATGTAAATTTTGTCAATAAATTTAAGATTGATATTGTAAATTAAATTTGATGGAATATTATTTGTTAGATAAAGGACAATCATAGCACAATGGGGAAACAGATTCCTTTCTTGAGAATATATATAAAAATATTAAATTACTTTATGTGATTTTTAAAAAGTATGCCAGTGGCACATTATATAAATCTTTTGACTTAGAGGTCAATTTAATCAATCAATTAACTAAAGTCATTTATCCCCAGATTAGTAATTAGTACTAATATTATTGCTTAGTATTAGTAATTAGTATTAGTTTCTACTATAGTTTGAAGTACACATTAATAATATGTTTTATATTCCATTCTCTACAGTAAAATCTCTTTTATGCTTTAGCTAAAGATGATTCTAAATACTTCAGTGTCTCTTATAATATTCATTTTACTTTTCGACTGAAGCAAAGAAAATTCTGAGTTATGATTTAAAATTTTCACCTAGCTCTATCTTGTAGGAATGAAATTTAATATTTTATAGTATTTAAATTACTGAAACCATTTCAGTTAGTTGCCCAATTTACTTCCATGGGCTGGACTTTGACTAGGTACTTCTTTATACATGTATATCAATGATCAGTGCTTCACCTCATAATCTTCAAGGTGTACTTTCCAAGGACAAGGATATTTTCTTACAAAACCACCAAGAGTTGGGGAATTCAGGGCATTTTATATTGATAGTCTAACATGAACTGTAGTATGTATTGTGCTTTGAAATTCTCACTCCATAGTCTCCATATTTCCCCAAATGGTCCAGCTATTGTTTCTGCTTTGTCAATACTCAGCTTTATTAGGATTTATCATTCTCCGGGGGGCTTTCCTGGTAGCTCAGAAGATAAAGAATATGCCTGCAAAGCAGGAGACCCAGGTTTGAGTCAGGAAGGTCCCCTGGAGAAGGAAATGGCAATTCACTCCAGTATTCTTGCCTGGAGAATTCCATAATTCTTGGGGTAAATCTTCAACCAACACCTTAATCTTGCTCTTACTGTTTGTAGGGTTCTCCCTCCAATTCCTCACCTCCCTGCCTCCCAAAATGTATCAACTTTTATTCTTTCCAAGTTCACAGCTCTTATTTAATATGCCCCTCGCAATCTTTGTTATCATCACCAGGCACTTTTCTAAAGTTTACGATGTGTTCATTATCTTGCTCATGATTTTAAGCTTACCCAAATCCATAAAATCACCCATATCACTCTCACTACCTCCACCTTAGACAAAATTGTTGGGAATCCCTAAGGTCCAGGACTGCAGCAGGGAATTCTCATGAATTATTTGGGCCAATGGATCTGAAACCATGAGTGAGTTATTAGGCCCAAGGACCAAAAGAAGTAAGATAAAGGACAAATTCAGGAGGAGCCAGAGGATGAGACAGAAAGCAGGCTCCTGAACCAAGGATTCTAAACATAAAGTTGAAAATACACAGAAGTAGTGTTTATGCATCCCCTAAGCAACAGCTTATATCAGCATCTGAAGCTGTTTTTGTGGGGCACTGTTCCTTCCAAATTTCTTTCTCACCTACCTAACCCCTAGGCCTTGCTGATTCATCTCTTGTTGACTTTCCATCACAGTTTCTCACATTCATTATTCTAATTCTTTCTCTTCAAATCTGCAAATGCTTCTACCAAGTCCTCATACTTAAGATATGATCCAACCTTACCTTTATATTACCTAGAATACCTAAATTACTTTAACTCAAATTTTTCTTTGTTCTCTTAAACAAAGACTGACTTACAGTCTTAGACAAAGACTGAAACATACACTGACTTAACAATTTCTGTCAATAACTAAAGACAGTGCAAGTAAATCACTTTAGGGCAAGGGATACACAGCCTGAATTTGCTTTATGTTGATGCACTTTATGATGGTTTCTAGGAATACATTGTGTCTGAAAAGGTGAACCATATGTATAGTAAAACTTAAGTAGTTGAAATCTTCAGTTAATGAAGGCTCTCCACTTTAATTCTCTGCTGAAGCACAGGAAATTTTAAAATTAAGTATTAATATTTAGAAGGGACTTCAAGGTTCTCTCTTGCCATCAGGATACACTTAACCTTATATCCTGTCTAATTCAGGAGAAGTCAAAAGCCCTGCAACACTAATGACCCTAGATCACCCACATCAGCCCCACATCACTATTTTGTGTTATGTACTCACACAGTTTCTAAGCTCAGCTAAACCACCTGCATGGTATCTTACTTCTCCTTGTAAAGTTTATAGAGTAATGGCAAAAACTAACGTATCACACAGTGTGCTATGAAAAGAAGAGGCTGGGTGCAATGGTGGCAAATGACAGGAGGATGTCACCTAAAAGGAAGATCAATAAAAACTTCCTTGAGGAGTTTGCTAGATCCTTTTATTACATGATTACATCTCTATTCTGTCTGGCTCCCAAATATGTGTTATCTCTTAGAGATCACACAGTATTGTTAAGTTGCTACAGAAAGTCAGTCCATTCAGCTGGATCAATTAATGATGGCAAAACAGCAGCATTCCATTCAGAAAAATTAAATCATCCTGCAACGCCCCAGGTCTAATCTCTGAACCCATCTGTTTTTCACTCAGTTTCCCCATGGACCTCATGTCTCACCCCTTTTACATTCAACATTTGTGCTTCTGCTAAAGACTCCCAAGCTGCCTTTTTAAATATATGTGCTTGTACTTGGTCGCTCAGTCGTTTGTCCGACTCTTTCTGACCCCATGGACTGTAGCCGGCCAGGCTTCTGTCTGAAGGGGGTTGCCGTGCCCTCTGCCAGGGAATCTTCCCAACCCAGGGATCGAATCCAGGTCTCCCGCATTGCAAGTGTATTCTTTACTATCTGAGCCACCAGGGAAGCCCTTTTAAATGTATAATCAAGTACGATTATTTTTGAATGGTAAATAGGAGCTGCTTCTTTAGCATGACCCGGGCTCTTGAGTGCCTCCCCACCCTGTCAGATCCATTTTTCAGATCCACTGAGTACACAGAGATAGGTCAGTTTATCTACCCCTTCTTCCCTGGGAGGTTCTGCTCTGTTCCCAAACAAACAACAACCCAAGTCCAAACTCTGTTCCTAGGTTTCTTTTTCACATGCAGGTGCACCTGTGGTCATTGTTTCCTTGCCTCCTAAACAACCTTGAAACACCCAGTTTCACATCATACTTCACCTTTGCACACCAACAGTTAAAAAGGGAGATGAATGAAAGGCCTTTTTACCAAATATGCCATTTTTAATATATAAATTAAGTTATATAAGTTGTTGATAATGCCCTCTCAGATTCTAGAATTCCTTGCTAGTCTCCCAGTGTTCATGTAGCATCTCTTGTATCTTTTAGGTAGAGGGGGTCACTATATATCTCGGCAACATCCAATAGCTTTCTTTGTATGACCAGCTAATTTAGACTGTTTTCAGGCCACTTATTGTACAGCATCCCCCAAACCTTAGAAAGATGAATTTATTCTATTAAGTGTAAAGTTCTTGGGGACCCAAATTCCTTGTAGGTAAATCATATATAGGAGGGCTGCTATGCTGGAGAGATACTACCAAAGTTTAGGTAATCCCATATTTCTTGGGATTTTTCTGGGTGTTCTGTGCTTGTCAATAAGGGCCTCTACATGGGGTCGCAAAGAGTTGGACACGACTGAGTGACTGAACTGAACTGAACTGAACTGAACAAATATCTTAAATTGGATGGAACAGTCAGTAGGTCCTCTACCACTGTGGCAGCTCCCCAGGGCTCAAAGGCCCAATTCTGGAGTACTCTGAAGCTTGAATTCTTTAATGTAGAGCTAAAAGCATCTACAGACTCACCCATCTTATTGTGCTTCACTTTATTGCGCTCTGTAGTTACTGTGTTTTTGCAAACTGCATGTTTGTGAAACCCTGCATCAAGCAAATCTGTCAGTACCACTTTGTCAACATTTGTTCACTTTATGTCTCTCTGCAGCATTTGGCAATTCTTACAATATTTATTTTTTTCATTATTATTATATTTGTTATGATAATCTGTGACCAGTGATCTTTGATGTTGCTATTGTAATTGTTTTGGTGTGCCGTGAACCATGCCCATATAAGACAATAAAATCAGTAAATATTAAGTGTGTTCTGACTGCTCCACCGACATGCCATTCTCCTACCTCTCTCCCTCATCTCAGGCCTCTCTATTCCTTTAGACACTACAGAAATAAAATTAGGCCAGTTAATAACTATGCAGTGGCCTCTAAGCAGTCAAGTGAAGGAAGAATATCATGCCTCTCAATTTAAATCAAAAGCTAAAAATGACTAAGCTGAGTAAGAAAGGCAGGTTGAAAGCCAACACAGGCTGAAAGCAAGGTCTTTTGTACCAGTTAGCTAGGTTGTGAATGGAAGGAGAAAGTTCTTAAAGGGAATCAAATGTGCTACTCCAGTGAAGACATAAATGATAGGAAAGTGAAGCAGTCTTACTGCTGATATGAAGAGAGTTTTAATGGTCTGGATAAAAGATTAAACCAGCCTAAACCTACATTCCCTTAAGCCTAAACCCAATCCAGAGCAAGGCCCTAATTCTCTTCAGTTCTTTGGAGGCAGAGAGAAGTGAGGAGGCCACAGAAAAAAAGGTCTGAAGCTAGCAGAGGTTGGTTCATGAAGTTTAAGGAAAGACAATCTCCATAAAATAAAAGTACAGGGTGAAGCAGCAAGTACTCATATAGAAGCTGCAGCCAATTATCCAGAAGATATAACTAAGACATTTAATAATTGATAAAAAGAGGCTGCACCAAACAACAAATTTTCATTGTAAACGTAACAGCCTTATATTGAGAGATGATGTCATCTAGGACTTTCATAGCTAGAGAGGAGCAGTCAATGCCTGGCTCTAAAGCTTCAAAGGACAGGCTGACTCTCCTATTATGGGCTAATGCAACTGGTAACTTCAAGTTGAATCCAGTACTCATTTACTGTTTGAAAAATCCTAGGACCCTTAAGAATTATGATATATCTCCTCTGCTTATTCCACTTTGTAAATGGAAGAACAAAGCCTAGAATAAGAGCATATTTGCTTATGACATGGTTTACTGAATATTTTTAGCTCACTTTTGTGACTGACTGCTCAAAAAAAAAATTCTGTTCAAATATTATTGCTTATTGATAATGTACTTAGTCACCTAAGCGCTTTGATGGAGATATTCAAGATTAATTCATTTTCATGCCTCCTAACACAAGATCCGGAGAAGGCCATGGCAGCCCATTCCAGTACTCTTGCCTGGAAAATTCCATGGATGGAGGAGCCCGGTAGGCTGTAGTCCATGGCGTCGCGAAGAGTCGGACACGACTGAGCAACTTAACTTTCACTTTTCACTTTCATGCATTGGAGAAGGAAATGGCAACCCACTCCATTGTTCTTGCCTGGAGAATCCCAGGGATGGCGGAGACTGGTGGGCTGCCGTCTGTGGGGTTGCACAGAGTCCGACACGACTAAAGCGACTTAGCAGCAGCAACACAAGATCATTCTGCAGCCATGGAGTAAAGGAGTAAATTAAACTTGCAAGTTTTCTTTAAGGAATACATTTCTTACATGTATTTCAATAAGGCTATTGCTGACATAGATAACAATTCTTCCAAAGGAGCTGGGCAAAGTCAATAGAAAACTTCTGAAAAGGATTGACCGTTCTAGATACCATCAAACACATTTGTGATTTATGGGAATAGGTCAAAATATCAATAACAGGAGTTTGGAAGCAGTTAATTCTAACACTCATGAATCACTTTGAGGAAATGAAGACTTCAGTGGAGGAATAACTGCAGATATGGTGGAAATAACAAGAGAACTAGAATTAAAAGTGGAACCTGAGGGTGTAACTGAATTGCTATAATCTCATGATAAAAAACTTTAACAGATGAAGAGTTGCTTTTTATGGATGACCAAAGAAAGTGGTTTCTTGAGATGAAATCTACTCCTGGTGAAGATGTGAAAATTTTTGAAATGACAACAAAGGATATAGAATATTACATAAACTTAGTTGATAAAGTAGCGGCAGGGTTTGACAGGATTGATTCCAGTTTTGAAAGAAATACTGCTATATCTACTATCAAAGAGCATTGCATGCTACAGAGAAATCCTTCTTGAAATGAAGAGTCAGTTGATGGAGCAAACTTCACTGCTGTCTTATTTTAAGAAACTGCTAAAACCACTCCAACCTTTAGCGACCACCACCCTGATTAGTCAGCAGACATCAGCATCCAGGCAAGACCCCATGCAGCAAAAAGATGATGATTCACTGAAGGCTCAGATAATACTTAGCATTTTTTAGCAATAAAGTATTTTAAATTAATGTATGTACATTATTTTTTGACAATGCTTTTGCATACTTAATGGTCTATAGAATAGTGTAAGTGTAACTTTTATATGCACTGGGAAAGCCATAAATTTGTGACTTGCTTTTGCAGTATTTGCTTTTGAAGTGGTCTGAAATCAAACTCGAAATATCTCCAAGGTATACCTGTATGTAATTTAGTTGAAGGGCCAAGAAAATCCAAGTTCTGTACATGGTCTTTTCTGTTTAAAAAATTAAACCCAAAGGAATTTATAGGTGCCCAATGTAAGAGAAAAAAAAAAACCCATGTCATCTGGGTAGTATTTGAGAAATCTGCCCTGTGAGAAAGCAGGGTGTAATATCCAATTATATATCTAACTGACCAAACATTTCTGCACCACCAAATAATTCAGTCATAAACAGCACTTTTCCTTTTTTTTTTTTTTAACTTCAAAATCAAACACATTTCTAAAAGGGAAAATTTGTCCCAAAATCCCTGACATGTGATTTCTAAAAATGCCTATAAGTTGGTTTCTACCCCAACAAGTGTACCACCAGATAATCTATCCTGCAGCCTTGCTCTTCAAGAACAATGATCTCAGGCATCAATGCTCTGCTGACCTCCAAGTAGCCAAGGGTCAGCAACATGTGCTCCCTAACAGGGGGCCCTGGGCTTTATTTTGCACCTGTGCTATGCTGTCTAAGTGGGGCCCAGGTACATACTCAGGATGCCTAACCCCTTCTAACACCCCATCTTGGTTCCATCAGATGACACCAAGCATCTGGTGGCTGGTTGGGTCTTCAAGTCTTAAAGAGGCATCAAACAAGCCACATCGTGTGAACTAAATACTGGTACCAATAATATTTAGTCCTTGTGTTTCCATTAGCAACCTCAGGGGTTGGGCACTGTAATTATACACATTAAGCTTCACCTTAGGGCTCTGGTTCTAGATAGTGGTGAATGAAACACTCATTGAAAGCGACATTTTAAACCAAAGTTCAGGATTCCTGAAACTGACTCCCTTCTTGAGTGTATTTTTCAGTGTTATCATCTTCCAGATAAATTCTCTTGGAACTTGAGTCTCATGTATCATTTCTAGAGGGCTTTCTTTTGCAAATTATGGTTCACTTGTCCTCAGTTCACCATATAAATCAAAACCAAATGCACGAAAGACAATAATAGTGATACCTTGGGAGGTACGCCTTATATTAAGAAAGAGACCAGCTATGTCTCTTTTCTGCCAATAATTCAGTTCTGCTACAATGAGTTCTTTGTTTTCAACTAGAACAACCAATTCTACAGCAATTTCTGCACACCCCAAAACTCTCCTGTATTCTTTGTTCTACTGCAATCAGTGAATACCTTATACCATTAGGTGTAGCCAGCCTGACCTCCAAGTATGACTTGAGTAGGTGATTAGAAAAGACATTCTCTAGTCTGGCACTTTTTAAGGACCTCCTTAAGATCCTGTAGAATTTTGAATTTTTAATATTTTTCTTTGTTCAAACTCATAATATTCTGAAGTTCCTTCAGAGCATGTTGGTCATCCCTCATTGTGTAAGGATGAAGCTCTTTTCCCTACCTAGTACCTGCAACAGTTACTAGGAAGTTATACTGAATATATGGGCCCCCATTGAAATCAGGAAAAATGCTTCTGCCTTGGAGAATGTTTGTGGTTCAATTCTAAGGATAGAACCCTGTTAACACATATATATTTTGAACAACAGTACCTTGACTGCGGGTATATTTTACTATCAGTATGTTAACTCTTTCAATCCTAATAGGAGGCTGAGTCCAAAACATCAAAACATTCCTGACCAAAAGCTACTGCACACCTCACATATCTAATACGTATTTGGCACATTTCTTCAGGGCTGACATACTTCTAGTCTTCTGTTCTTCTGTCTTCATTGCCAGCCTTTCCCATTTTCAGGCCTTCCAAATTCAGTCTCTCCCGTGGACTATAGCTTGAAACAGCCTTTGGTCACTGTTCTGGTTCCTCATTCTATACCACATGGAGGCTGTGATTATTGGGGCAGTTCTCTAGAATAATCAAAATGTACCACTGCTGTTCTGGAATGGCAACCAACTCTGACAAATGTAACAGTATATGTAGATTAAAATGAAGCATCTACGAACACACCCAGGAAAGAGAGTAACAACTGTCTCCAAAACAACATTAGTGATGATATTTGGCTCATTGATAAGGTCAGCATGAAAGACCACTTGTTAAGACTTTGTGTGCTATTTTAAAAAATGAACTGCTACTACTTTGAGTAACAGTATTCAAAATAAAAGTGTCTTTTAGAATCATCTTAAGAGTATATATCCAATAAGACCATTATATTTTAACACTGCAATTTTAATTTAATGATCTTATTCTTATTTCCTGAGCTAATTTCAGTCGGGAATCTTTTAAAATGTCAGAGAAGATCATTTTAATATGTTTTTGTTTAATGTTAGTAGTTTCCTAACAAGAATTTGGGCTTCCTGGTGGCTCAATGGTAAAGAATATGCAGGAAACCCGGGTTCAATCTCTGGATCGGGACGATCTGGAGGAGGGCATGGCAACCCACTCTAGTACTCTTTTCTGGAGAATCCCATGGACAGAGGAGTCTGCAGGCTGCAGTCCATAGGTTCCCAAAGAGCTGAACATGAGCAGCAGCAGCAGCACCAGGATGGATCTTCGTCCTTATGGTGAAGGTAGAACAGTATTTAATTAAATTATAAAATCCCAGTGGAAACCATTTTGACTTTTATTACATTTTCCTTTGATATGTAAATTATGCTAACTTACTTTCTGTCAAAACAGAAAGTCACATTAAAACTGACTTTTAAATTGAAAACGAGCACTTTTAGTCCATAAAGGCAAATATGGCAGTATTTTTTGTACACATTAATTCACTTATAGATATTAAATATATGCCAAGTGAATAATTCAACCAAATTGGCTAATTCATGTCAGTAAAATGTTCTTTTCTATAATATGTTTTAAATTAATAAGGGGAAATAAAAAAGTAAAACTAAATTAAAAATATACATACACTAACCTCTATGAAACTAATTGCAAGAAAATGCAGTGTAATCTATACATATTTTTAAAAATTTTACCAAAACTACCTTGACATAAAGTAGTTCTCTTTATTCAGTGATGTATGGTGTATTCATTGTCTGTCATCCTCACCCCAGTAATATTTAATATACTAGACAGACCTGTCCCTAACTTATTTTAGGGCCAGGAACCAGAGTACAAATGATGGCAGGCATAACAGGATTAACTATTTAACAGTAAACCCAGGCTAAGAAACTGTTAATTAAAATAAGTTCCATTTTCCTATACTGATAAACATGACCTAGAAGGCTAGGTCTCAATTTAGAATTTTGAACTCTTTAGATTTCTGGTTGGGAACCTGGCAGTGTGTTATTCCTCCAGCCCTCAATCTGCCCCTCTTTTCTCTCACTTCTAGCTTAATTCTGCATTACAAATAGTCTGTCACTTACCTGCATGGATACTCCAGCCTGCATGTCCAAGCTCTATTTATTTCCCCTCTCCTAGGGATTGGCATATGGGTGGCACTGTCTAAAGAAAGTAGTTTGGGGCTGTTTGGGCAGAGAATTCTAAAGATGATCTAGAAGGGAACTGAAGACTTTGGACAGGAATGCCCCATGCATTCCTTGGGTGTGGAGAGGGCCAGAGCAGGGCCCCAAAGGCCCATGATATAGTTTCTTCTTACTCCTGGAAGATAGTCTGTAGTGATGATTTAGACTGCAGAGTCAAACGCACGCAGGTCTGAATTCTGGCTCTATTACTTATTAAGTGAGAGATTTTGAACAAGTTATTCAACAACTCTTTAGTTTGCTTACCTATAAAATGGCAATTATCAGAGTATATACCTCAGAGGGTTGTGGGCATTAAAGAATATATTTTCATACCATATATACAGGAGTGTGTCTTGCATACAGAATATACTTTGTAAATGTTAACTATAAGTTATAGATGCTTTAAGAAAATCTAGATGAATAATTTATTAGAATAATTGGTCTCTTTATTACATTTTTTTAGATATTTGGTTAAAATGACTATAAATTTCAGTTTCTATCATCTAAGCAGTTATCAATTTAAAAGTATACATTGAGGATAAGGGATGAGTGTTACTTTTCATATTTAATTAAAAACAATGAAAATAATCACAGAAATCTGAAAAACAAAACAGACTTGTAAAAAGTAGATTAAAAAGTACCAAGTTTCTGTTTTGATCTTTTCTAAAGTTTTGCCTATGAAGTCAAGAGACTGCTTTTCAGAGTGGACTGGGAATGCATAAACAAACATCTTTTATAATGTTAAACCTTTCATAGTAGAACTCACTTTTAAAAGAAAAGTGTATTTCTTAAAAATCAAATTCTAGTAAGAATTAGAGCTAAATACAGCTTATTTGCTTACCTACCCAATTTAAAACTGATCACTATTATCCTCACCTCATTCATTGAGTCATTTACTTAAAATAATTTATTAGGGCCTGTTGCGTGCCAGGCATTGAAAACACAGAATCAACAGGAACAATTTCTCCTCTCAAGGACGTCACAGGTTGATGAGGAAACAGGGTATGAACACGGAGCCACAATGTTAGGCATGGGATGTTCCAGAAGAGCTTTGCATACCATACAGAGGAGCCTGAAGACAATGGAAGCTATGGAAGGTTCTGAGTAGGGAGATAAAATGTGGACAAAGGTTTGAAATAATGGAGACTGGTTAGGACATGCACAGAATTTGCCAAAAGATTTGCCTCCTGGAATGAAGGCTATTTCAGGCTATCTCTACCCTAGTGGCACTGTATTAAAAGGAGGGGATAGATTTGATAAGCCATTATGAACAAAGAATTGATGCTAAAAACCAAAACCCTCCATTTTCCTTTAATCATCTTAAAATCACCCACTTATTTATCATCTCATCCCCCCCTCACGACCTTTGAACTCTTTTCTTCCTAGCCATAAGTGAAAGGTTGATCCCCTTTAATAGCAAAAGAGAAAAAATTCCTATTACTGTCAACAGCTTAGAAATCCTAGCATATCTTTTTGCCTCCCATTTTCAAGAAGGAGCTAAACTATAAGAAAGATTGTATTAAGTTTACCATAGAAAGAAAAACATTTAAGAAATCTAATGTTCCCTTATTAGAATGGCCTACTCTGTCTTGTATATAATAGTCTGTCCAGTCATTCTCAGAACACTTTCTTCACTCTGCTTTTTCTTCATTTTAACACACACACACATATACACACATATACATGCATGTATGATATGTATTCTATGTTATAAATTGTGATCATGTTAGTATATCATGCACATGTATTTGTCCTCTTCAATTAGAATGTAAGCACCATCGTGTTCTTAGTGCTTAGTAGAGCTCTTGATGTCTCAGCATTAAACTTCTGCCTGAAGAGTCACAGTATCTTGCTTTTTGGATGACTCCCATGGAAAAGACTGGTGAGCAAGAGGGCAGTTCTTGCCGTCAGTGGGGTGGTGACCAGAAAGTAAACCATGAGCATCCTCTGCATGTATGGAGTAGGCTTTAGAAGAAGCATGACCTTTGGACATTCAAGGATATCTGGAAATTTGCCATGAAGGAGGTGGGAACTCTAGACATCTGCATTGATACCAGATTTAAAAAAGCTGACTGAACCAAAAAAATAAGGAGTGTCCCATACCATATCCATATGTGGTTGTCCAGAAAACAAGGGTGAAGATTCACTCAACAAACTCTACATGTTGATTACCTATATACCTGTCACCGGTTTCAGAAATCTGTAGGCAGTCAACATAGATGTGAACTAACTGCTGATTGTCAAATAGTTATAAAACTGAAAACACTCAAATACACACACACACAAAAAGCAGCAAAAACTTCTGCCTGAAGAAAGGATAGCAGTAGATGCCTTGAGCCTGGCATACACCAGAAACGCCATGCTCTAAATGACCAATATTGTTAGACTATTGGCTCTGACTAATCACTGCAAGTAATTAACAACTGAAGGGACACCTACTTTGTAAAAATGCAGGGAGGAAAAAATAATATGATATTTTAAACAATATAGAGTATCAAGCTCTATAACAGAGAGGCTCCAATTGTCTAGGAATGTGATGAGCCCTATGTTGATCAATTATGTGATGCCTTGTATCATGATTTTGTTTCTTTGAACTCTTTGACCGAATGTTCCCTTTTCCTTTCTGTCTCATAACAAGTCATACACATCTTTAACACATTGGTAATCCTTTGGGAGGCGGAGTTTCATTCCAGATTACTCTCATAAGGCCACTTGTTTTTTCCGTTTCTTACTCCCATACGAAAACAGTGAGAAGCATTTAGGGTTGAGTTGGGAGTATTCGAGGGCTTCCACTGGAAGCATATTTTGACCACACCCCGATTCGCCAGTCTTGAGCCTCCTCTCTTCAGTTATTTTGTGAGGGCAACGGCATTATAGGGCATCCAGAGGGCTCCAGGGAAGGAGTCCCAGTCTCTCTTTCTAGGCTTCTGTGCCCTCACCTGTGGCCGTTGCTTCCTTGCCTCCTGGACAACCCTAAAACACCCAGATTTCCACCACAATTCGCTTTGCACACCAACAATTGAGAAGGGTTGAATCAAAGACCTTTTTCCAAATATGCCATGGGCCTCCTGACAAAGGCCCTCTATCTGATAGTCACACTGAATGTATAACTTTAAGCAACATCTAGAAACTTCTTAAAAATGAATTATGAGGCAGCATAACTGAGTTCAAATCCCATCTTTTCTTCTTACTAGCTAGGTGATTTTGAATGAGTTACTTATCTCTTCTATGTTTCAGCAGTTTTCTCATTTCTTTAACAGGAATAACAAATCTACCTCTCTCACAGTGTTATTATGAAGATTAAATTAATATCATTTAAATCATTTATATCAGTGCATGGTACAGAGAAAGAGTACCCAGTTGCTTGTGAAATTACATAAGCATTGCACTTTCTTTCCACTACATATAGAAGCCATACTTAACATGACATCTTTTGGATACAAATGGAAAAGTTACATTTTTAAAGGTTAACAATTAGATCACCTACTTATGAAGCTCACTAATTGTTCAATTTAATAAAATGCAATATGCATAAGCATAAAATATTATTTTTTCTATAGCTTCTTTTATAATCAATAAATAGCTTACAGAATATATTTCATATAGAACTGGAGGAGATACTTAGGGCCTCACAGTCCTCATGCTGGCAAAACTCTAAATGTATAGACTTGGGCTGCATCAGAGACTAGAGTTTTAAGGACAAAGGAGGGCTGAGCATAAACAATACAGGATTGGTTATGACTGTTTTCAGGTCATTCAATGAACATATTAAAAAGACTATTTCCTTGTGTCAGTTTGGTAAGGTAAGATTCAATAACATAAAAAAAATTTTTTTTTATGTAAGTTCCTCACTGAGACCTATCAAACCTGTGAAAAGATGTCATGTAAATAATGGAGAATGCTATACAACAGGCACTTTCAAGAAGGATGCTTTGAGCATCTTTGCTTAATAAGCACAAACAAGAGAAAGATTGTATCACAAGGCAAATAGTTTATTACTTTTTTAAAGAAAGCTGGATTGTCTCTGCATACCTGGCCCCATTTATTAAAGTTTAAAGAACTTTAGATAAAAACTGTACCCTCTGACATCCATCTAGTGGTCAACAGAATGGCCCTGGGGAAGGGCATGGTGAACAAAGTAAGAAATTTAACATAAACTATACCTGGATAAATGAAATTTTAACAGGTGGGACATAAAAGGCTCTAAACTGTTAAACACAAACCAGATTATCTCAAATACTTTGTTTGCTTCAAGGAAGGATCATTCAAAATGGAGCACAGGAAAACTGAAAAGGCAATATAATATTGCTATATCATATATACTGTATACTTTTACATCTCATAAAAAATATCAAGTTGGAGTGGAAACTGATTATCTTATTAATTGTCTATATTAAATCCTATTTAACAATGTCCCTTTCTCTCCTAAACTATATCTTCTTACTTCCCGTTTTGTTGTTATTAACTAATCATGTTTTCAGTCCAATCAAGATTTAATTAGCTTAGTACATATATATATATTCATGAATAAATAATATATATTTAAGACTTAAACATACTTTTAAAACTACATTTAAAAAAATTATGCTAAGAACTTTTTCTACCTGGTCAGTCCTCTTATTCTTTATAGAGTGTTATATATGGTTCTACCATTTGAAGATATCCTATATTAAAAAAAATATTTACAGTATTAATTCAACTTTTATCAACTCTGAATGGACAAAGAAAAAAAAAAAAGACCACAAAGTCAACTTTTTAGGCAGTTGAAGTGGTGAACTGACTGTTGAATGTGGGAGAAACAGAGAAATCAACCCAACTCAGGCATCGACAGTGAAGGTGTTAGAGAAATCAAGGGCACTGCCAAAGTGTTATCCTGAACTACTGGGAGACTGACATCACTTACTGAGATGAAGAAGAGTGGGAAAGGAGCAAACTTGAAGGAGAATATGGGAAGTTTAGTTTTGAATATCTTAAGGTTATCTTTAGACCTACAGTGAAGTGAAGTGAAAGTTGCTCAGTCGTGTCCAACTCTTTGTGACCCCATGGACTACATAGTCCTTGGGATTCTCCAGACCAGAATACTGGAGTGGGTAGCCATTCCCTTCTCCAGGGGATCTTCCCAATCCAGGAATCAAACCCGGGTCTCCCGCATTGCAGGCAGATTCTTTACCAGCTGAGCACAGGGGAAGCCCCAGACCTACAGTGGAGGTGTTGAATAGGCAGTTTGCTAGACCCTCTGGAGATTCGATAAGAGGGCAGGACTAGAGCTGTCAGCATAGAAATGATATTTAAGACCCAAGACTGGATCGCTCCACCTAAGACCCAGTATATATCTAGAAAATAACATTTGAGGGCTGAATCCTGGGCCACTCCTGTATTTGGAGGCTGGAACATGAGAAAGAACCAACATCAGGAATGGATAAGGGGCTTAAACCAAGAGAATGTGGGTCCAGGAAGTCAAGAAAAGTGCCTCAAAGGTGGGAGTGATCAACAGTATCAACTCGCTGACCAATGACAGGTCAAGAAAAATGAAAACAATGAACTGATCATCAGATCTGACAATAGGAAGGTCACTGTAATCATAACAGTGGCATAACGTCAGAGATAATAAAGAAAGCCTAAATGCAGTGGTTTAAAAGAGAAGGTGAGGAGAATTGGAGATAGCAAGTATGGACAACTTTTTCAAGAATTTTTGCTATGAAGGAGACTGAGAATAAAAGATGAGAGTTATTACAGCATGTATGGATATGCATATGCTATAAATGATCTAGAGGAGAAAAATGACAATTCAAGAGACAGGGGGAACAATCTTTAAAACTGAAACTCAAACAAGGTATACCTGCTGTGATTCAATTAGAATAAAGTAATTACATTTTTTTTCCATATACATGGATACTTTAACAAATATTTTTAGTGGAGCTATATAATAGAACCACTGCAAAATAAATGCTTAAAACTGTCTTTGTCTTTGCTTGCCTCCCTTACTTCTACATTCTTTAAAGATAGTGGATGTTCTTCTGGCCCTAAACTTCAGCCAAAAAAAATTCATGTTATGGAGATTAACTGTGTGTTTCTCCTCTATTAGTATTTTGATTTACTGAAACATTTTAGGACAAAATTATATGAGATATTTGCTTCAAAAGAGTCTTGTTGGGAAAAGAAAATGAGTGGGAGGAAGACATGAAAGAAGTTTGGCTTGAGTTGATAGTTGATGAAGCTGGGTTATGGACCTATGGTGATTCCTTACACCTTTCTTTCTTCTTGTGCTTTGAAAATTTCCATAATATAAAGTTAAAAATTAGAAGAAACAGAGTGTCAATACCATGCTTAATCCAAAGAAATCCATTAAATGGTGAAATTTCTGATAATTTGATAATAGGTGAACAGTTTGAGGGCTCATAAATTTTATGGCATTATCCCAATCATAACAGCTACTTATATGATTTGAAAACACACAGCACAAACATCATTGCCTTTTCACATACGTGTGTTTGTACATGCTCAGTCACTTCAGTTGTGTCCGACTCTTTGCAACCCTATGCACTGTAGCCCACCAGGTTCCTCTGCCCATGGGATTCTCCAGGCAAGAATGCTGGAGTGGGTTGCCATGCCCTCCTCCAGAAGGTCCTCCTGACCCAGGGATAGAATTCATGTCTGCCTATATCTCCTGCATTGCAGGTGGATTCTTTACCCACTGAGCCACTTGGGAAGCCCTTTTCATATACAGCATAAGCTTTTTTTTTTATCAAAAAGTATCTCAGTTACTTTAAGACAGAAGCACTTTGCATGCTTATTGTGTAAATAATCTGGAAAACTGGATTTTTAAAAATTAAGCATCAGTTCTTTTAAATATCCTTTCACTTTAGGTAAGCATAAAGAATTCTGAAAAGACTTATTCTATAAAATATGTTCTGAGGTAAAAATAGTACTACATTTACAAAACAATGGTAATCCAGTTGATTTTTATGTAGAAGAATAGTTGACTATGCACAGAAGATGAAATTTCATTGTAATAGCTACCACTTTTTAAAAAGAAATGGTAATTTCTGAAATTTTTCACTCGTATTGTTATATAAAAATTTAGGTTAAAGTGATTTTTAGCCTTTCAAAACTAACAAAGGTAGAAACAGCAGTATTCCTACATTAGCTCTGCAAATATTAACCATTAGGTATTCTTTAGTGTTTTCCAGTTACTCATTAACCATTTTATGGTGTTATTGTTTCTCTGATTGTCGGTAATTTCCACCAATGAAAGTTGAAAAACAAACTCAAATAATTTTTTTTCTAGATCAGAATAATGTTCAGATTTTACTAATAACATCCCCCTTGCTCACCATATATTCATTATATTTGGGACTTGTAAATTCTACTTCGAAATTAAACCCAGAGTTGTGCAGTTTATGGTTTTTGTTGTTGTTTAGCTTTATTGCCCTCAACATTTCCTTGGTGTAAACTACCAAGCAGGGGAACAAGATTTCCTTTGTAACTGATACCTAAATTTCTATTCTGCTTTAAGCATCTAATTTGTACTGTGAAGACATATAATTTGAGACTTGTAGCTATATCACAAAAGTACAACAGTTTACGCTGATCTCTAATTTTCTGACTTGTCCTGGCTATAATTTAAATTTTTTGCATGTTTTTAACTGTAGTGCAAACCAGTATACATCAGAAACCTTTGTATATTGACAGAGACCGGGAAAAGGATGCCTTGTTCTGATTTCAGATAAGCATTCCCTTTTCACAACTGCAGGTGCAAGGGAGCCCATTCATAATATTTGCTTCAAATCAGCTACAGTCACTGGATGGAAATACAGCTATTAGAGGAGAACCTGACTAATCTTAACAAACACAATAAATATTAAAAAAAAAAACTATTATTAGTAGAATCTGGGGGCATGTATGACTTTTTCTTTTATCTACCTACTGGGGACAAAATATACTTTGCTGACACGAGTTTTGATCGTTTTACTAATGTATATGTGTGTGTGTATTTACAAAATCCAGAAAATTTGCAACAAACAAGTGTTTCACTTGAGACAATTAATGATGTTACATTTCCCTTTGCCTTAAGTATCACTTATTTAAAATTAACTTACAAGCCAAAAAAACAGCCACAAGTTAAAAATTAATTCTAATTGCTCTCATTTCACATAACTGGGTAAATCTTTTGAAACAAATGTCAGACAGCTATATATGCAACCAATTGATAGCATTTTTCCATTATAGACTCTTATTTATATGGTTACGACTTGATGGTTTTAATTTCTATTTAATCATATAGAAATTTGACTATTCAAAGCATAGAGGAACAGTTTAGTCTACAAAACAATTACAAGTCTCCTTTAACAGGAGAGGTGAGAGAAAGGCTCTAATAGAATTCAAAGGTTCAATGACCAAACACAGATAAAGTAACATTTTCTAAAAAGTATGGCAATAATCACTGCATTGGTAAAAATAAATATTTTCCTTATATTTAATGCCAGTAAGAACTCATCCTAAATTCATGATTGTTACTATTACTTACTTTGTCTTACTGTTTGTTAACAATCCAGTACTACCACCTTAAATTTGCATATAATTCAGAAGTGCCAAAACACCTTTTCATACACTATTTGACTTGAGCTTTTCTTTGTGATTTATAAAATGAAGATGATAAAGAATTATCCTCTCCAAATCAGGTCATTCTGACAGAAGTGGCTTGCCTGGAATGAAAGCTGGCAGTCTTGCTCTAGGCTTCTGTCTCAGGGTCTCAGTCTCAGTCATTGATCTCACTGAGGGATGACTTAGCTGGCAGCTGTTTTTTGAGCTGAGAAAACAGTGACTTAAAGAAGGAATATTCTTCATATGTGTTCAGTTAATTCAGGATAAGCACTAAGGTAGCATAA
The DNA here is from genome assembly GCF_963930625.1 of Muntiacus reevesi. NCBI lineage: Eukaryota > Metazoa > Chordata > Mammalia > Artiodactyla > Cervidae > Muntiacus > Muntiacus reevesi. Next base: position 27,479,454 of record NC_089254.1, on the reverse strand, counting down.
ACGTGTGCTGCTATCCTTTTCCTTCAGGGACTCAAAAACAGGACCATCACTCTCATTATACCAGTTGATTCTCAGGCTTGAATCAAATGCAAGCTAGTGGGTAGTGGACCCAAAATGCTAGAAACATGGAGAGCATCTTCAAGGATGCCTTCAAGGAGGGCACCTTCAAAGATGAAGTGGAACACCTAAGCTGGCTTCTGTAAATATCCACCACCTTTCCAAACTTTCATTCTGTTACTGCCTCCTTGAGCAACACATAGTGTCTCCTGATACAAGCAGTTACTGCCATCACTCCAGGGAGGAAATACTTCCTTGACACCTGGCCTCCCTTGGGCTGCCTGCGATGGAGAACTGCCACACACACCCGCCCTTCTTAAGTTCTCCGCAGTTGGAGGCTGTCACCCGGCCACTTACCTAGCCTCTTCTTGACAGCCCAAGACCTTGGAGAAAAGGAAGAAAACAAAAGAAAACAAAACAACTTACCACTTTGGCCCAGTCCAAGAACAACTGAAAACATCCAGGCCGCCCGGAGGAATGGGGCAGGACCTGGCCTGCAGTTTTGCAGGCAGACTAATGTGGCAGTAAAGAAAACCAGGGCCGAGCGGCACATAATGCAAAGCAGCCCGCACCGCACCGCGCCCGCCGCCTGGCTGCTAACCGGATGCGCGCTCGCGCTCCGCGGCGCGAAGTGCCAAGTGTTGCTAGGACGTTTCCAGCAGGCCCAGCAGGCGGACCCCGCGGCTCGGAGCAAACGTTGCAGGTACGCCGGCCTGGTCACAGCTCGGCATCTCAGGGCCCAGGCGGCCCTCCCAGCTCGGCAATCTTGCGGGTCCCGAGAGCTCCGCGAGAAGCACCTCCTCTGACGGCCAATGGCCCGAGGCGGCGACGCGAGCAAAGGCTCCGCAGCCCGCTCTGGGACAAAGAAAAGAGCTTTTGTCTCTCCCCAGCCGATGGGGCTTCTGCTGCATAAATCAGCTTAGCGAAGAGCCAAACACAATCAAACCCAAACAAAGCCCGAAGCTGGGGGAAAAACCAGCCTAATGTACATTCAGTGGGTGATGCTGCATCTGTGGGAGGGGACGTTGGCGAGGCCGAAGGGGAAAAAAGTCGATGGCGCATCAATCAGCTCGAGCTTCTTCCACAGGTGGGTAGGGAGGCCAACTTCAGTTAGTTGCAGCTTTGCAGCCTCATCAGCTGAGCAGCGGGCAAAGTCGAAACGACAGCGTCCTGGTTAGCGAGGGAGGAAGCTTGAGGTGCCAGCAACCAGAGGAGGCGGCCCCTGAGCGCTCTAGAAGCCACCGCCGGCGTCGGCGGACACAGTGCGAGGCATCGCAGCTCCCTGCTTGACCCGAAGTGAAGCGCACGACCGACCGAGAGCTCAGCAGGGGAGGTTCCGCGGGGGCGCAGGAGCCTGGTTTCACGGGGCGGGAGCTTCGTGCCCTGGTTCTCTTGGCCCCAGTGTGCGGCTCAGGCGTGCCGCCGTCCAGAGCCCGGACAGCTGTCGCGCTCTGGGGTGCGCTCCGGCGAGGCGAAGCTGGCGAGGGGAGGGGGAGGAATGATCATGCCCCGGCCCCCGTCTGGGGTGAGGGGGGTTGGGGCTCCCAAAGTGTGGATAGCAAGGAGCGTTAGGGCGGCGAGTTGCTAGGAAACCGCCCCACGCTACAGAGCTCCTTGCCCCGGCCGCCCGCAGGCGCGGCGGCAGCGGCTCCGGCGGCAGCAACAGCTCGGAGCAGCGTGGGCGGGACATTGGTGAGGCATGAAGTCACCACGGCCCACACTCGCTCTTTGTTTTGCTCACTCCAGCTCTTTTTCTCCCCCTTGGCTCTGATAGTTGCCATTCCCATCGTTCACAAGAGCTCCTGATGCGTAGCCGCGCAGCAGGAATCGCACAGCCGGTTCTCTTTCCCCCTCCTCCCGGAATCCTTGCACCCCAGTGCCCGCCTAGCAAGCGCGGAGACACGCTCAGCAAGAGTGGCGCTGCGCGACAGTCCCAGCCTCTGACCCCGACGCTGCGCGCCCCTTTGTTGGGAGATACTTACTGCTCGGCCGCTACCACAGACTAAGTGGAGTCTAGAGGCCTCTCCCTGCCCCCAACACCCTCTGTTCCGATGGTGCGCGCTGCCCGTTTTGCTTGCAGAATTAGTAGCTCACCCTTTGCCCCACCGCAAGATTGCCGAGCGTCTTCCCAACTCTTGGAGAGTCGGGCCGGTCCGCAGGGGCTGCACCCGGAGTTGTGGCTGAAATTTCTCACGGCTCCTTCTCTGCTTGGAGCCTCAGCCCTGAGCTGGACAGCCCTATCCTTCCCAGAGTCTTGTGGTGGCCCTGGGCTTTTGCTAGTCACAATGGATCTTTTGACCTTAAGCGTCACCTTCCGAATAAACGGAACAAAGACGTTACAAAGGGCGGCGAAGCAGAAGAGTGAGGCTAAGGAGAGGAGGTGGGAGGGCCTTTCTGCGCGTTTACAGCTCAGAAATTTAGGTACAAGCCGGGAGGCGGTGTTATGCCCGGCAACTGTCGGGAAAGCCGCTCGCCTCTTTGGGTCGCTTTACTACGACGTTAGGCCGAGGGAGGGAACCCAGTCCCCCTGAATGAAAACAAGGCGCTGTTTCCAATCTGAGACAGGCTGATGGTTCTCTTTTTCCTCTAGGGGCAGGAGAGGTTCCCCGTGGTAAAGTCTGACCTCTCTTTTTTCCACTAGCAGCCCGATCTTTTTTTTTATAGAGCACCACTTCTTACAGGCTTCAGAGCATTCCAGCCAGGTCAAGGTGAAATATGCGGGAGTTTCCCGCCTTCTTATTTGTTTAATAGTTTCCATCTCCATATTTGGAGTAAAAAAACAAGTAGGAGGGTTTCTCGCTCTCTCTCTCTCTCTTTTTTTCTTTCTCTTTTCTAATTGTTAACTGAGTGAATGGAAAGTACCTGGTTAATAAACCACGACGTTAAAAACTCCCCCTTTTCAGGTGTGGACTGCACACTGGGGCCCACAGTATTAGCTAAGCAAGCCAGGAACCTAGTTGGAAAATTACAAGTGTTCTGGATCTACAAAGCAAGTCCTTTTGAGAGACTGAATGAATGACCCAAACTTGAAAAAAAAATGATACTTGTGAATATAATTCAACTATTGGAAATGTACTCTAAGTAGATAAAATTAAAGTCAGCCCAGCTTCATTTTTTCTTTCCTCACTTCCACGTTTGAACAGCTATAGTTTTGCTTTTGGTGGTCCTAAAGGACAGATCCTGAGAAACAGCTGGAATGGGGGTGAGGATTTGAAATTGGAACACAAAAGGAACATACTCAAGCTCTGATTAGTGACTCTTCGGTGAAGCAGCATGTGTATTTTCCAGAGATTAGTTTTTTGGAATTCTAAGAAATGCAGCCACCTTTGAGACAGTCCAGTACTACAATAAAGCAAAAAGGTCAGTCCATAAACTCTGTAAGGATGTGTTAATATAAGTACACTCTGCATTGTTGAGTGACTATCACATCAGAGTTTCATAACATTTTAAAGTCTAACTCTTAATGTGGAAATGTAAATGGAAGTTACATATTAAATAAGATATAAATTTATGCAAATAATGAGAATGTGAAATTGAGAAGGTATGTACAAATTTTTAAACTCTATATTGTTAGATGTCACTATGCTCTATATACTAAGTCAACACAACTTAGTAGCAAGAGGAATAAAACAAACATATAAATCTGTAAGATTGTAAATTTGAAGCCCTTTGGAAAGAGTTTCATATTGTGTTATATGGAGCTCATGCAAATATATGTCAGGATGCCAGTTTTATGGAGACATGGAAGAATAAGCACAACTCCATATATCATCACTCCCCAATTGCGAAGAGGTCATAATCCTGGTTATCAAAATAAGTGAATATTCCAGCTGCAAGACTGTGATCCTTGCAAGCTATTTACTAACAAATTATCTGTACATTTGGGGCTATAAAGACAAAAGTGAATTCTCCCAAATCTTGCAAATCAGCTGTAAGGTTTTCTAAGACCAAATATAGCTAGTTGCTTGGGGCAAAGTTTGCTTGTTTACAACAAAAAAACTGTCACCACAACTCACCTTTTTCCTGTAAGAAAAAATGTACAGTATTTATTGTGAATAAATGTAGTATTGTTCTCTTCATATATTACCTGAAGAATTCTAACAAAGAAAAAAAGTTTCAGAAGATAGTGACCTGAGTAATTTTTGTTTCTATCATGTTCTGCTGTCTTTGAAATTTCTGACAGCTGATATTTCATTATTTGTGTTAATGAAAGCAAATGAAATTCATGTATAGTCTAAAAATAACATTTTAGCTATTCATTTTGGGCTTCCTATAATCAGAATCCTTTAGTTGTAATAAGTCATAAGATTGGATGAATTAAGTTTCTAACCTACTCCTTTAACCTTGATATCTCAGTTTATGGTGAGAAATGAGTAAGCTGCGGAGAGTTAATAGGAGTGAGAGAGACATCTGAGAGACTGCTCCTTTTAGTGTGTGTTCAGCCTTTAACTGGATAGTGCTGCTTCTGCTAAGTCGCTTCAGTCATGTCTGACTCTGCAACCTTATGGACTGTAGCCCACCAGGCTCCTCTGTCCTAAGGATTCTCCAGGCAGGAATACTGGAGTGGGTTGCCATGCCCTCCTCCAGGGTATCTTTCTAACCCAGGGATCTAACTCGTGTCTCCTGTGGCTCCTGCATTACAGGTGGGTTCTTTACCGCTGAGCCACTGGGGAAGCCCATTGACCCCATGGTTACAACCAAAACCATATTCACATTTTAATATTGTATCTTCCTGAAGTCCAGATCAAAGATATTCGAAGTTTTATTCAGAGGTTTTAAGTTCATGTTCACAAGTTGTCTGTGAACTTGTTTCATCTACAACTTTTCGGAGATGATGAATGATTGAGCCAGTGGGATATATTATTGTGACTATGATTTCTAGATTCTTCCAATGATAAAGAATAGAAGCCATCAGGAAGTACTTTTCACTGAAATGTTTCAGAAAGTAGTGTTCCTCATGCTGTGAACTGAAAATTGCCTATAACATAATCACCTGTAGAGTGATTCTTTACTGTACTCTTTCAGGAGATACTGAATTCATAGATGTGGTGTGATGCCCAGCAATATGCATTGTTACTGACTTCTCAAATAGTGCTTTATATACTGTGGTTTAAGAGCCCCTAACATGATAGATTAATGCAGAGACTCCTCAAAGGACTCATGTGTGCTTATTGATAAACTCTAGTGTCAGATGCAAAGACAAAGAAAAATGAACTGCTAGAGCCAGTGTCTCTTTCCAAGGTAATTTACGGATGAAAATATCCTGGATATTATGGATATTAATTGTATGAGACATTAATATTTTTGGAAATAAGACTTCCATTATTGAGTTTAAGGAGATCCTGGGTTAAGCTTAAATCCTCTGCTGGAAAAATTTTCAGGAACTTAAATAGGCTTCCATGGTGGCTCAGATGGTAAATAATCTGCCAGCAATTCAGGAGACCCAGGTTCAATTCCTGGGTCAGGAAGAAACACTGGGGAAGGGAATGGCTACCCACTCCAGTATCCTTGCCTGGAGAATTCCATGGCCAAAGAGCCTGGTAGGCTACAGTCCCTAGGGTGGCAGAGTCAGACATAACTGAGCAACTATCACTAAATAGGCCAACATACAAATAGATTCTCCAAAGGAAGAATCCTTTATTCAGGGAACATCTCACAGACTAATTTTACATAAAGAACACTGCTGAACTAAAACGATTGTAGAAATGTGGAAACAAAAAAACAACTTGGTGAAGAGACTGATTTCACTTCTTCAAGAGAATTACTGAGCCGGCATGAGTCAGAGCTCTGATTCTTCACCACCACCTCATATCAGTGATGACTTTTGGTTTCAAGTAAGAGATTTGGACTATCCATAAGTTAAAAAAAAGGAAATTATTGCAAGGAAATTGAGAGCTCACAGAATCAGCAGAAGGGTGAGAGCCTAAGATTAAATAAGGCCAGAAACCAGGGAAGGTATAAGTAGTAGCAGTTAAGTATCCAAAAAATAAGAATGCTTTATTTTCATCTTTTCATCTTTGGACCACTTGCTCGAGGTTCAGAATCCTGGTTGAGAATATCTAATTTTTGAGGTCTTTATTCACATGCCAGTCCTCTGGCTTTCTGAGAGTGGAGAGAAGGAAGGAAAAACTCTTGCCTTCAGCTTCCCTAGTGGAAAATAAAATATTTCAACAAGCTGATAACAAAATTATCTTAGGTTGATGAAGGAAACCCTGTAAAGTGACAAATACTCATTACTCACATAGCCTGAATTCCATGGACTAGTCCTTTACACTACAGTTGGATTTTGTTCATGGTACGGTTATAATTTAGCTACCTTACCTATTAACCAATGCTTTGGTTGGCAGTATTATTTATTTTCATGGGTACTTTAGAATGAAATATTTTATCTGTGCATAGTCAAATTCTAGCTTCCTATTATCTTTCTCTATGTAGCGTGTAGCAAATTAAATCATAGCTAACCTTTAATTCATTTCCCGGATGATTATAGAGATGTGATGTGTGATTATAGAGATGTGCTGTTTTAATTAATTTATTAGCTTTGTGAAAATTTTTATTCACAAAGTTTGTAGCAGACCCCATTGTTAATGACTTTCATGTGCCACCACAGGCATATCACTTCATTCCACCCAACCAGAAGTGCTGGGAAATGGACACTTCTGAACACTGTCTCAAGGGCTGACCTGATGGGAAGTGAGATGTAAATACCCCAGCTCCCTTGTTTCTTGAAAGGAGTCACATTGGGCCTTGTGTTCCATGTTAGTGCTTCTCAAACAATTTTGGGGCCAATTTTTCACTTTCAGTCTATCATGGATTGGAAAAAAGTAAAATGAATTACAAAATGATGGTAGAAAAATGTCAAGTTGTTATCAAAGTTTCTAAATTGTTACTTTTACTTTTTATATATAATTTTTCCTGGATGTGTCCAGACACTGGTACTGTCACACACTGTATTTTGAGTAATACTGAGCACTCTTCCCCTAGCTTGCCTGTAGGACTAAGCTGCAGCTGCCCACAGAAATATGTGTATTCAAACATCCTTCATTCACTGCCTTTCCCTCCTTCCTTTCTCCACTGTTCCCTGATATTTCCTTATCTCAGGGTCCTCTTCTGGAGGAACCCAAACTAAAACAAGTAATAATCAGTCTGGAAACTACTCTGTGGTATTCTCCATGTGTGAATTTGAATTTTATTCTTGTCTAGCTAACAGGCAGCCTGCAGAATAAAAATCACAAGGGCTTTGGAATCTGTAAAAAACAATTTTTAATCTGCTACTTAGTAGCTGTAGAATCATGGGCAAATTATTTAATTTCCCTGAGACTGAATTTATTCATTTATGCACTGATGAAATTAAAATAGCTATCAAAATTGCAAATTAAAACCAGGTATCATTACAATTCTATTAAAATGTTCTAAATCTAAGACACTGGCAACACCAAATGCTTATAAGGATGTAGAGCAATGGAAATCCTCATTCACTACTGGTGGGAATGCAAAATGGCAGAGCCATTTTGGAAGAGTTTGGTCGTTTCTTACAAAACTAAATCACACCCTGCTCACATTATCCGTCACTTGAACTCTTTGCTGTTTATCAAAAGGAGTTGGAAACTTTATTTCCACACAAAAACCTGCACGTGGGACATGTATAGCAGCTTTATTTAATTGTTAAAAGTCAGAAGCAACCAGAATATCCTTCAGATGAATGGATAAATACATGATGTATATCCAGATGAAGTAGTATTCAGCACTAAAAAGAACTGAGTTATCAAGCCATGAAAAGACATGAGGAAACCTTAAATGTATGTTCCTGAGTAAAAGAAGGCAATGTGAAAAGGCTACATACTCTATGATTCCAGCCATACAATATGCTTTGGACAAAGCAGAAGTATGGAGACAGGAAAAAGATGGTTGCCAGGTTAAAAGGGGAGGGAAGGGTAAATTGATGGAACATGGGAGAGTTTTAGAGCAGTGAAACTTCTTTGTATAATGCTACAGTGGTGGATGTATGTCATTGTACATTCCATGTAAAATACAGCAAGAGTGAACTCTAATGTAAACCTTGGACTTTGGTGATACTGGTACGTCAGTGTAGGTTTATCCATTGTAGTGCTGTGAAATGGAATGTCCATAGTGGGGGAAGCAAAGTATGGGAGGGTATGGAGCAAAAGGGAACCCTCTGTACTTTGTCGTGCAGTTTTGGTGGGAACCTAAAACTACTTTAAAAAGAGAATCACAGGGAAATGAAACCTGTTAGAATCCATCACATATTATCCCAAGAGTTTTTGTAATGGTAATTTAGGTTGCTTTAATTTTACAATGTAAACAACATTGAAAATACATAAATACTTATTTCAAGACTTGCATATTGTCATAAAAATAACATCAAATATCTTTGGTTTTGCTGAATACATAACTTTCCTTTTCTGGAACTATACAATTCTTTACCCACATTAATAGATGTAGTGAGCATGCCTTTATATAGAAGTTTGTAATCCTAGCATTCTTTATGATGGTCTAGTTTAATGTCTCCTTAATCAAACAGATTGTTTCACAGTCTTTTCAGCCTGAAGTCATCCTGTACAATTTGATATAATAACTGTGTGAAAACTTCACATATTTGTACATGACAGGGACAACATACTTAATACTGATTTTATTTAACATTTAGCACGTTTAAACTCAAATGCACTCAGGAGGAGAAATGAATATATATTTTAAATCTTATTGCTTTATTGCTCAATACTCTAAATGTATAGCAGTGTTAAGGATTCACAGCTGGTTCTCCCAAATAAAGGTATCAGCAGACATTGTAAAGACAACATTGCACCATTGACATTGTTCATCTGTTGAGCCACAATGGTATGTGGACTGATTTGCACATCATTACACAGCTTAAAGCTTTTCTGAGCTTTGGTAATTCACAGTAAGCCCACGACTAAATTCTCTCTCTCAGTATTTTCTCATGATCACATCGCCTCTGGAGAATGAAGTCACTACAAAATTTAAATTATTCTAATCAAATTCACATGGCATTTTTAAACTTGGAATGCTTCCATTTTCATCCCCCTTCTCCAATTTCAAAATTACTTCATGTTTCACCTTGAAGAATGTAACTTTTTACAGTGCTGAGGAAATTCTTTGCAAATTGCATGCAGGATATTAAATTTAAACATTTATGTAATAAATATGTTAATATTTATTGAACATTTACTACATGTAAAGTGATAGGGCCTATGGAAAATACAAGCATTAGTAAAACCCAGTCCCTTTTCTCAAAGATAGTAGAACCTGATTTGGAAGTGATATGCAAAAATAAAAAAAAGATGACTGAGTTGGTAAATAGAATAGCTTAGAAATAGGATCTAATAACCATGATAATGTAATTTAACAGAAAATATACTTGGAATATCAATGCAGAGAGAGAGAAAAATAGTGTTGGGACAATTGTGAGTTATTTAGGAAAAAAGCAACATGGATTTGTAAACATTGCATTTTTTAATTTTAATTTTTCCATGTGAAACTAAGCCTTTTCTTTCTTTTTTTTAATTGAAGTATAGTTGATTTACAGTATTATATTAATTTCAGGTGTACACCATAGTGATTCAATATTTTATATATTAAACTCTACTGCCTATGATGCGGAAGACCTGGGTTCAATCCCTGGATTGGGAAGATCCCCTGGAGAAGAGAAATCTACTCACTCCAGTATTCTGGCCTGGAGAATTCCATGGACTGTATAGTCCATGGGGTCGCAAAGAGTAGGACACGACTGAGTGACTTTCAAAAAAAAAAGTTGTTATAAAATAATGGCTAAATTTCCAGGTGTTTTAGAATATATCCTGTTGCTTAACTATTTTATACTAGAAACTTACTTTATACCAAAATGCATTCATGATGGATTAAAGAGCTTAGTGTAAAACTTTTAAGACAACATATACATACATATATATATTTTTTTTTCTGGCATTGGTACTAAAAGTTCTTTCTAAAAATAGTGTATCTAATTTCAAAAGAACAAATCAACAAATTTGATGATGATTCTTTAAAACTTAGGTGTTTATAAATTTTTTAAAAAAGGTAAAGATACTTAACACAGACTATGTTCATACAAATGGATAAGAAAATATGTAGTCTACAATAGACATATATGCAAAAAAGCATCAGCATATGTTTTAAGGATAGGGAATACAAATGCTTAAAAACATGGGGGAAGGTTCAGGGTTATCTGTTATCCAAAAATTATTAATGAAAAAACAGATGCCATTTTTGCGCATTAAATGCTCAAAGAATTTTTAAGTGACAATACTTAGTCTAACAGTAGAAGGTTGAAATAGGAACCCATTAATGTTAGAATGGTAAATTGACTCAGATTTTCTTGCAATTAGTTGACAACGTGTAATAAAATCTGGCAAAGAACCGACTCATTTGAAAAGACCCTGATGCTGGGAAAGGTTGAAGGCAGGAGGAGAAGGGGATGACAGAGGATGAGGTGGTTGGATGGAATCACCGACTCAATGGACATGAGTTTGGGTAAATTCCGGGAGTTGGTGATGGACAGAGAGGCCTGGCGTGCTGTGGTCCATGGGGTTGCAAAGAGTTGGACACGACTGAGCAAGTGAACTGAACTGAACTGAACTGAATAAAATCTGGCTCAGATGGTAAAGAATCTGCGTGCAATGCAGGAAACAAAGCAAGGTTCAATACCTGGGTCGGGGAGATCCCCTGGAGATAAAATATCTGAAACATTAATTTCTATCTGAAAAATTTGCCTCCTAAAGAGTCATAAATAAAGTTTTTTATAAAGATGCACATTTCAGTATGATATAAATCACAACAACAACAAAATGCAAACTGTTTTTCACTCACTAAAAGAACCCTTTTCAAAGCAAAAGTAGCAGAGTATCATGTTTTAGGCATGCCCTAGGTATTACTGTTCTCTCAGAAATATATGCTGTATAACCCCTGTCTTCCATTAGTTAACAAATTTCATTAATCCCACCTTAGTGAAGTTTCTGCAGTGTTTTCCTTCTTGTGTAATTCCTTTATTGCTGCCTTAGTTCAGGCTTTTCTCATCTTTCTCTTGAACTCCCAGCTATCTCATTCCCACAGTGCTATGAGAGTTTTCCTTCTAAAATACAAATCTAAACTCAAGATTGCTTTGACTATTTGGTGTTCTTTGTGTTTCCATACAAATTTTAAGATTTTTTGTTCTAGCTCTGTGAAAATGCCATTGGTAATTTGATAGGGATTGTGTTGAATCTGTAGATTGTTTTGGGTAGTATAGTCATTTTAGCAATATTGTTTCTTCCAATCTAAGAAGATAGTATATCTTTCCATCTGATTGTGTCATCTTCAATTTCTTTCATCAGTGTCGTTTAGTTTTCTATGTAAGGGTTCTTGCATCCTTAGGTAGGTTTATTCCTCAGTATTTTATTCTTTTTGATGCAGTAGTAAAAATGGGATTGTTTCCTTAATTTCTCTTTCTGATTTTTTGTTATTAGTATATAGAAATGTAACCAGTTTCTGTATGTTAATTTTGTATCCTAAAACTTTACTGATTTAATTGATGAGTTCTAGTAGTTTTCTGGAAGAATCTTTGGGATTTTCTGTGTTTAGTATCATGTCATCTGCCAACACTGTTTTACTACTAGTTTTACTTCTTCTTTTCCAATGTGAATTCCATTTCTTTCTTTTTCTTTTTTTTTTTTATTATCTGATTACTGTGGCTAGGACTTCCAAAACTATGTTGAATAAAAGTGGCTAGAGTGGGTATCCTTGTCTTGTTCCTAAAATTAGAGGAAAAGCTTTCAGCTTTTAATCACTGAGTATGATGTTAGTTCTTGGCTTGTCATATATGGCCTTTATTATGTTGAGGTATGTTTCCTCTGTGCTCACTTTCTGGAGAATTTTTATTGTAAGTGGATGTTGAATTTTATCAAAAGCTTTTTTCTGCATATATTGAGATGATCATTTGGTTTTCACTCTTCAACTTGATAATATGGTGTATCACACTGATTTGTGGGTATTGAAAAATCTTTCCATCCTTCAATAAATCCCACTTGACCATGGTGTATGTACTTTTAATGCATTATTTAGGCTCAGTTCGCTAGTATTTAGTGGAGGATTTCTGCACCTATGTTCATCAATGATATCAGTCTATAAGTTTCTCTTTTTTTTATATCTGTGTCTAGTTTTGGTACCAGGGTGATGGTGGCCTCATAGAATGAGTTCAGAAGTGTTTCTTCCTCTGCAATTTTTTGACATAGTTTCAGAAGGATAGGCATAATTCTTCCTTAAATGTTTGCTATGATTTTCCTGTGAAGCTATCTGGTCCTGGACTTTTGTTTGTTGGGAACTTTTTAATCACAGGTTCAAATTTAGTACTTGTAATTGGCATTGTTTGTATTTTCTACTTCTTCCTGATTTGATCTTGGGAAATTGTACTTTTCTAAGAATTTGTTCTTTACTTCTAGGTTATTCATTTTATTGGCATACAGTTACTTATAGCAGATGCTTATGGTTATTTGTATTTCTCTGATATCAGTTGTAACTTCTCTTTTTCATTTCTGATTTTATTGATTTGAGCTCTTTTTTCCCTGATGAGTCTGGCTAAAAGTTTCAATTTTGTTTATCTTTTCAGAGAACCAGCTTTTAATTTCATTTACCTCTTTCATTTTTTGGTGTCGATTTTCTTTCTTTCTGCTTTGATCTTTGTGATTTTTCCCTTATTCTAACTTTGGGTTTTGTTTGTTCTTCTTTCTCTAGTTCCTTTAGGCGTAAAATTATATTGTTTATTTGGGGTTTTCTTTGTTTCCTGAGGAAAGGTTTTATTGCTATAAACTTCCATCTTAGACCACTTTTCTTTCATCCCATAGGTTTGGGAGTGTCTTTTCATTGTCATTTATATCTAGATATTTTTTTATTTCCTCTTTGATTTATATTCACTGATCCATTGGTCGTTCAGTAGCATATGGCTTAGCCACCACATGTTTGTGTTTTTTTAAAAAGCTTTTTTCTTGTAGTTGATTTCTAATCCCATAGCACTGTGGTTAGAAAAGGTGGTTGAAATGATTTCAACTTTCTTAAATTTACTGAGGCTTGCTTTACGGCCGAGCATGTGATATCTCCTGAAGAATGTTTCATATGCACTTGAAAGAATGTGTATTCTGCTGCTTTTGGATGGAATGTCCTATAAATATCAGTTAAGTCTATCTGTGGTATAATGTGTTATTTAAGACTTGTGTTTCCTGATTAATTTTCTGTCTGGATGATCTGTCCATTGGTGTAAGTGGGGTGTTAAATTATCCCCCTGTGATTGTGTTACTGTTGATTTCTCATTTTATGGTGCTAGTATTTGTCTTATATATTGAGGTGCTCCTATGTTGGGTGCATATATATTTATAATTATGTTATTGTTATTAAATATATCTTCCTCTTGGATTGATCCCTTGATCATAATGTCATGTCCTTCTTTGTCTTTTATAACAGACTTTATTTTAAAGTCTATTTTGTATGATGTAAGTATTGCTACTCCAGTTATCTTTTGACTTCCATTTGCATGGAAAATGGAACTGGAGGAATCAGGCTTCCTGACTTTATACTATTCTATGAAACTACAGTCATCAAAACAGTATGGTACCGCCACAAAAATAGACATATTGATCAATGGAACAGAACAGAAAACCCCAAAATAAACTCACATACCTATGATCAATTAATCTGTGACAAAGGGGGTAAGAATATGCAATGGAGAAGAGACAGTCTCTTCAATGACTTGTGCTGGGTAAACGAGACTACTATGTGTAAAATAATGAAAGTAGGATACTCCCTAACACCATATACAAAAATAAATGCAAAATGGATTAAAGACATGAGTGTAAGACTGGATACTATAAAACTCCTTGAGGAAAGCATAGGCAGAACAATCTGATATAAAACACAGAGTATCTTTTTTAATCAATCTCCTAGTGTAGTGGAAATAAAAACAAAAGTAAGAGACCTAATTAAACTTTTAAAAGCTTTTGCACAGCAGAGGAAACCATAAATAAAATGACAAGACTGCCTACAGAATAGGAGAAAATATTTTTAAATGATCCGACCACAAAGGATTAATCTCCAAAATATACAAATAGCTCATGCAGCTCAACAGCAAAAAAAAAAAAAAAAAAGCCAATCAAAAAATGTGTGGAAGATCTAAAAAGTTATTTCTCCAAAGAAGACATACAGATGACCAAAGGCACATGAAAAGATGCTCAATATTGCTAATTAGTAGAGAAGAGAAACAGAGTCAAAACTACAATAAGGTATCACCTCCCATTGATCAGAATCATCAAAAAATCTACAAATAATAATTGCTGGAGAGGGTGTGGACAAAAGGAACCCCTCTGCACTGTTGGTGGAATGTAAACTGGTGCAGCCACTATAGAGAATAGTATGGAAATTCCATAAAAAACTAAAAAGGGAGCTAACATATGATCCTGTAGTCCCACTCCTGTGCGTATACCTGGAGCAAACTGTAATTCAAAAAGATACAGGCACCCAGTGTTCATAGCAGCACTGTTTATGGCAGCAAAGACAAGCCGCCGAAGTATCCATTGACAGATAAGTTGATAAAGAAGATACGGTGTCTGTACACAATGGTATATTACTCAGTCATAAAACAGAATGAAATGATGTTATTTGTAGCAACATAGTCTTAGAGATTATCATACTAAGTGAAGTAAGCCAGACAGAGAAAGACAGATATTATATGATATTGATTATATGTAGAATCTAAAAAAAAGGATATAAATGAACTTATTTACAAAGCAGAAATAGACCTATAGACATAGAAAGCAGATTTATGCTTACCTAATGGGAAAGTAAAGGGAGGTATAAATTAGGAGTTTCGGATTAACATATACATACTACTATATAAAACAAATAGCCAAAAAGGACCTACTGTATAACACAGGAAACTATACTCAATACTTTGTAAAAACCTGTAAGGGAAAAGAATCTGAAAAGCAATATGTATGTGTGTGTGTATGTGTGTGTGTGTGTATGTATGTATATGTGTGTGTGTGTGTGTGTGTGTGTGTGTGTATATCTGAATCACTTTACTATACATCCTGCCTGAAACTAGCACAACATTATAAGTAAACTATATTTCAATTAAAAAGTAAATTAAATAAAACTTTTGGCAAAGAGAAAATAATTTAGTAAATAAGTAAATAAACTTGTTATTCTTTTCTTAAACCCATCTATGGTTCATCTTATGCCATTCCCAACCTCTCTCCAAGCCATGAAAGACCCTTAGCCTCAGGTATGAAACTGAATATTCTGAAAGCACATTCTAGGTACTACTTTCAGTGGCATGCTCCTTGCCTCCTTCTATTTCCAGCTACATGCTGTACAGAACAGAATCTTGAGTTTTATACAAGCACTTCTGCTTGGTTTTTTTGTAGTGTTTTCCCTCAGTTGAACATTTTTTTTTTCCTAATTTTCTTCTTTGTCCTACTCTATTCTCAAGAATTATTTCTATTGCCACGTCTACATCTTTCTAGGTTGCTGCTGCTGCTGCTGCTAAGTCACTTCAGTCGTGTCCGACTCTTCGCGACCCCATGGACTGCAGCCTACCAGGCTCCTCTGTCCATGGGATTCTCCAGGCAAGAGTACTGGAGTGGGTTGCCATTCCCTTCTCCACTTTCTGGATTCTTCTAGGCATAATCTAAAATGTTTTTCACCTTGAAGTAATCTTTAAAGGAAAATTTTTATTTAAAATGTTAGGTGTTTTTCTAACAGAAAATATGAAGAACATATTACATTGGCATGGTGAATTTCATTTCTTTATTTTTATGTAGCTTTGTTCATACTGGATTTACAGGTTTTGTTGTAAATCTCTTTCTATGTTGTATATTATTGTTAAGTGAGTTTGTATTTCAGTCTACTTAAATACATTCCTGATTCCACTAGATTTTTGGCAGTGAAATAGACAGTATGCTTAAACTGGGTAATTTGAAGAGTATTTGACAATAAAAGGACTATTCACAAACATGGGGATAGAGTCCAGTGATAGTGTTTTATCCTTGAGTTAGAAACCATGGGGAGATACATCATTATCCTTAGGCTTCAAGGGGCAAAAGAAGGTCTGCTGGACCTCAGAAGTACTTAGTGTGTGGATATTTCTTGACAAGTTCTGTCATCTTTGTTGAAAAGTCAAAGCCAACCTGAGGTCATCTTCAGGGAGGGACAGGAAGAATAACTACCCCTACTTCATTCTCTCCCTCTTCTCTGATCAAGACACATAATTGGCAAAACCCATCCTTAAGCCAGGCAGTAGTGGATTCTAGAAAGACTAGCACCTCAAGGCAGAGAGCAAAGTATAGTGGGAAGCTGGTGGGACACCCAAAAGGGACTTGGCATACTCCTAAGATAGGATGTGGATTGTTTATTGTTTTTCTGCTACTTTAATAATAAACAGATTTGCATAAACATTTATTCAAATTCTTGAATAATAAGATTCTTCCTTAACAAATTTCCAAGGTGAAGCTTTGCTTTTTTCAAAGGACCCAGAAAATTAAGAATTAAAGGGCTTGATGCAAAGCTTTGCCCAGTTAAAATCCCAACCCTGGGAAATGATTGTGACTTTTAAAATGACATCTTAAGGCAGGCTCCCAGCAGGAAATAGAAAGCACAGTTAAGCTAGGTAATTGAAGTTTGCAGGATGGGTTTTATGGAAGGGAGCAAGTGATGGTATAGTCCCTTGGGCCTTATAACAGTGGGGAGCCCTTAGGACCCTTGTCTTGAAGGGTCAGGAGGAGGAAATAGTTCAAGAAATGCATCCACAAAGGGCATGGAAGATCTGTGTATAGACGGCCTCCAGATCAAGAGAAAGGAGCTAATCAGTGAACCAGCAGGGAATAAGCAGGGCAAATAAATGCCCAGATGTCAGTTTCTTCCTATCCTCCAAACTCCAGCCACACAAACACTGTGGAAGCCAGAGATGAAGTAACTCTTTAATGCAGTCCACACTGACCAGCTTTCTGGGACACACAGAGGGTAGAGAAGGGAGCTGGATGGGTGAATGGAAAATATCCAACACATTTAGCTTTAAAGGAGATCAAATGACCAAGGGAAAGGAGAGTGGCTTTATTAAGATAGCCTTAATCTATCTTGGCAAGATTAGCAAAAGAAACATGAGACTTGCTCTTTAGTCTGAATTTCACATCCTTGCCTAATGGTTACACTTTTGTATTTTTGTTAGCTGAGGTCTTTTCCTCTAAAATACACCCCTATTTATGCTTGGATTTCCTGAATCGTCTAGTCTGTGAAACACAAGTTTCAGCATCAAATATGAACACATTTTGTTTGGCCCTCATACTATCCACTCATAGAATGGTTCAAAGAATTATTGCTTTTTGTGTGTGTGAAACTTTTTAAAATCAAGAGATTTCAAAAAACTCTACTTCAGCTTCTCTTGGACAATCAGAATGTGGGGCACAACTAGGCTTACATTTCTGCATGGCAGTGAGCTAGAATTGCATATTTGCTGCCACCTAAGGAGCCGAGGCTCCCCAGTTTGCTTCAGTCTTCACCATTCCCTGTTGTTTCTTTGAGAGTCGGTTACCATTTTTCACTGTAATCATGTTACTGCTTTTCATTTACCTAGATTGGATTTGCTTATCTATGTTACAGGTCAGAGTCCTGAGGACATTTAAGTTTGATACTTTGCACCAAGGTAAGTTTGACCCAGGGCTTCCCTGGTAGCTCAGTTGATAAAGAATCCGCCCGCAATGCAGGAGATACTGGCTCAATTCCTGGGCTGGGAAGATGCACTGGAGATGGGATAGGCTACTCACCCCAGTATTCTTGGGCTTCCCTGGTGGCTCAGCTGGTGAAGAATCCAACTGCAATGTGGGAGACCTGGGTTTGATCCCTGGGTTGGGAAGATCCCCTGGAGAAGGGAATGGCTGGCTACCCACTCCAGTATTCTAGCCTGGAGAATTCCATGGACTGTATAGTCCATGGGGTCACAAAGTGTCAGACACTCAAGCAAAGATGTACATATGACAGGTCTGTACAGGTTTTGTTATTTACATAAAGTGTTCAGTAAGACACTGGGCCTGGCACCTTTAAGAAACTATTTATAAGTATTTTTTTGAGTATTAGAAAGGTTAAAAGATAATAGGAGTTTAACGAACTTAAAGGTTCATTTTACCCAGATAGCTAACAATATGTTTCTAGAGAAGGGAGAGATGTAACAACTTGAAGCATAATTGCCATACAGCCTTCTTTAGAAGGATAGCAGAGTTTGAAAAACCATTCCAGAAACCTTACTCTGTTTTGGTTTTCTCTTATCTATTTTAGGTCCTAGGACAGAAAATTTCAAGATATACACATACATTTATGTTTTAAAGAGGGTGAAAAAATAATTTTACTCAGTAAAAAAACACATTAAAGATTCTTTCTGGCTTTGGGTTTAATGGGAAAAATTAAAAACAGTAAAGTTAGAACTTGATAATTTTTGAGAAATTTAATTTATTAAATTACTGTTTTCCTTCAACAAATACATTTTTAAAAGAAAAACATTGTTTTGATTTTTTTCTTTTTACCACAAATGTAATGCAATAATAACATGTTCAGAAAAGCTTATTGTCATGACAAAATAACACAGTTATGCCAAAGTAATTATTATAATAATAGCCTATTTCACTTTTTTCCCTTCTCCACCCAACTCTTTTTTTTAATGAGCAGACTTCCATTGCTTAGCATCTGAGGCAGATGACAGTGCATTCACTGACCTAGTGTTTCCTTTTTGGGGGGGTAGGGCAAGACAAGTCCCATGTAGAAGGAGATGAATCACAGGATAACATCCTATCAACAGCTTCTGTCTCATCTTGAATTATGTAAATTGTTTATATTATTTGATTGATCTTGACATTAAGGTGGTAAAATTCTAAGAATACTGACTGATATTTTTATATCTACCTTCTAATGAAAATCTAGTAAAGGTACATAGCAGAGTGATCCTATTATACTTGAACTGGCTGTTCAACATTTACAGCCAGTGTAAATGGTGCTTCTTGCTGGTCTAACAAGCATTAACTGAGTGTTAGGATGTGCTTCAGTCCCAAAGAAGTGCAGAAGAGTAAGCTGAGAGTCTGGCACAGGTACTTTTCTTGCCATAACATGGCAGGCTAAGTGCCCGAGAGTGTTTAGGCCAGTTTGTCAGTAGGCAAGGAGGAAGGGGAGTGCTGACATAATCACCTGTGAGGATTTTCCCATTTCACTCTTTAGACTCCACCTATATATATATATATATATATGTATACATATACATATAGGAGTCACAATCTCCAGGTAAAGAGGCTAATATTCTACATGCCAGAATCAAGTAAGTAAATTTTAAAAACTCCTGCCATCCAGCATTCTTTGAATCAGGATCTCTTGAGTTAGAGGTTGAGCTGATATTTAAATACAGTTGGTATTTCAAAAGAAAAAAGAAGCCTGACAAATTATTCTAATTTATAGCCAGTTTTAAGCACCACAGTCTTACTTGTGTAGGTTGAGAATATTTACAGATAATCCTGATGTTCCAACTCTAGTGCCCCTGTTCATCCTTTTTCTCCATTGCTTATTGAGAAATCCAGACCTGTATAATGAAGAGAATCATGGGGAAGAATGGGGTATCTCACTGCTGGGCCAGATCAGGCTCCAAGGCCTCAATCTGCTTTTAATCTCGATAATACTTTGTTGGGGTAAGAGGGACTGTGCCGTGCATTGTACAATGTTTACCAGCATCCATAGCTTTTACCTGCTAGATGTCAGTTGTGTTTTCTCCCCAGTTGTGGCAAAAATTAACTGTGTCCAGACATTGCCAAAGGTCCCTTGAGAGGCAAAATCACTCCTGGTTGAGAACTGCAGGTCTAGGCAATAAACTAAAGCAAGACCTAGCAAGTAGGCCTGGGACTGGGGGAGACCTGGCTGGATATAATATGAAATTCTTAAATGCAAACCAGAATGTGTGAAGATTTACCTGGGGCTTTATGTTTCATCTGAAGAAGCCACATATTATTTTGAATTTGTTCTGGTTATTTATTGCCGTGTAAAAAGCTACTGTAAATCTTAGTGGCTTAGAACAGTGACAACATTAATTTTATTCACAAATCTGAAATTTGACCATGGCTAGGTGAGAGACCTTGATTTTGCTTTACTGGGGTGGCCAAAAAGTGGAGAACAAGAATCATCTAAAAGCTCACTAACGTCTAACGGTCGATGGCTAGCTGTCAGTTGGGGCTGTAGTGGGAGCTATGGCTGAAAAATATGCATGTGGCCTTTCCATGTGGCAGTTCGGCTTTCTCACAGCACGATGGTTGGATTCTAAGGACAAGCATACCAGGAGAATTAGGTAGAAGCTGTACTGCATTTATGAGTTGTCTTGAGAGTCATATAACATCATTTCCACGGTAGCCAAAGTCTGCCCAGATTCAAGAAGGAACATAAAACCTGTCTTTATGTTCAGATGAACAGATGCCAATGTCACCTTATAGGAAGAGCATTTAAGATGGTGTGCGTTGGTACAGTCATCTTTGGAAAATTCAAAGGCAGATCGTTTAGGATTGCTTACCTGGTGTCTATCACAGAGCTAGCTAAATATTGTTCTATGAAATACCTATATCGATAAGCTGGGGGATTTTTGTTTCAGATGCCAATTTCTGGACCTTTCCCTTGAGGACTCTCATTTATTAGGTCAACTTTAGACATCTGGTTTTTCAATAAGTCCTCAAAGTAATTCTTATGTATATTAAGGATGTTCTTTGTTTATACAGATGCTTTCATCATTTACACATTTCCATTACTCCTTTACACATTTTCTTCCATGAAACAAGGTAGAGATACAGAGAGAGGAATGTAGCTAACTAGAACTGTTTCAAACATGTCTTTGGGGTTGTAATATGCATATATTGCTTGTCAAAAGACACTGTGAAAGTAGTGTTGCTGACTGGAGTTTTGTGAACATTTGATTTGTTTTAGTTCCTATGCATGTCAAAATGAAAAGAGGAAAGAGATAACATTATAGTCCAAGTCAATAGATTTGGGACTTTTTTTAGTCTATAGTTTTGCAGTCAAATTTTATAAGATTTTATGTTACATGTAAAACTATACTTTCAGCATCAAACAAAAAATGCAGTGTTTATAATGATGGAGTTGTGTCGTAAGAAAGGATCCTTTGTAGATACTTAAAAAATGATAATGTATGTGGTAATGTGAATACCATTTTCAAGGAGCATCATGAGAAATGTGGAAAATGAAATGCTAATATAGGGACATTTCCCTGACTTAAATTTTGCTGATCAAGCAACTTCAGTGACCTAAAATATACTTGAGAAAACAGCTTGTCAAAAAAGCCTCTGTGCAATCAGAATACAAAAGTTTCTACTTTACTTGAAGTCTACATACTATTAACTTGCATGAAAATCTATCAAATAGTAGGTCTCCCAGCTCTCAGCAAAAGAAAATGTACAGAATGGGTCAGAAGTGGATGTCTTCAGATTGGCACAATGAGGACAAGGACAACCAAGACAATAACACAAAACTTCATGATTTTGAAGGAAAATAGTTTTCAGATTTTTAGAGTAGAGAAAACCCACTTTTATATCTCATTATTTTAAGGGTATCACTAGATACAGCAACTACTTTTCATCATGGGGAGCCTGAGTTTTTGAAAAGCTTCAATTATTTTAATTATATACTAGAAAAATATTTAACAGCTTTAGAAAAAAATTCTTATAATCGGTTAAAATTAAATAAGCTTTGGTACTTTGTGTAGATAAACCTCCATTATTCATAAAATTATTTTTTATAGATTGCTTCCTTTGCAGAAAATGCTAGATAAGAAGTGTTTATTGATGTACTCATTCTATTAAAATATTTTCTTTTTAAAAATTATTTGTGTATTATTTATTTTTTGTTGCACTGGTTCTTCACTGCTGCCTCTGGGCTTTCTCTGGTTGTGGCAAGTGGAGGCAACTCTCCACTGCAGTGCATGGGCTTCTCATTGTGGTGACTTCTCTTATTGCAAAGCACAGGCTCCAGAGCTCGCAGGCTTCAGTAGCTGTGGCAAGTGGGCTCACTAGTAGCAGCTCACCAGCTCTAGAGTTTTGGTAATTAGGTTTAATTGCTCCATGGCACGTGGAATCCTCCCAGACCTGGGATCAAACCCACATCCCCTACACTGCCAGGACTCCCAACCACTGGGCCATGAGAGAAGTCCAAGATAATTAAAAAAAAAATTTTTTTTTTACTAAATTAAAACCTTGTATGTGACATAAAATCGAACTTAGATGTCTAACATGGAGAACTATATTAGCATTTCAGTTATATTCATATCTGGGAGGGAACAGAACCAAGTAGAACCAAGCAGAATGAAGGGTCATTTAGCCTACCACCAAGTTCTATTGAGTCTAGCTCCAAAATTCATCTTCAATGTGTTCATTTCTCTTGCTTCCGCTGTCACTACCCTTGTTCATGTCACATCATCTCTCCCATCTGTGCTTCTGTAGTAGGCTGTTATCTATCTCCCTCTTCACTTGACCCATTCCAACCCCTTTTCCATGAAGCCATCAGATCAAGTTACTTCCTTCTCTAATATGCTAATGTGGCTTTTCATTCTATTTCAAGTAAAACCCAGCATCCTTACTCTGACTCTCAAGGCCCTGTATGATCCAGTTCCTTCATACTTCTCCAATCCCATCTCACAAAACTCCCCTTTGCTCATTATGCTCTGTGTCCCTTGGCTGGAGATAGTTTTGCCTGATTCAATCAGGTGTTTCTTAGGAGGCGAGTAAAGGAAGTGAGAATAGGATATGGAACAGGGAATTATTAACTCTGGTATCTCATTTACCCTTAAATATACTCAAGAGATTACACCCGTTATTTCTGTATTCTATGGAATTTGAAAGATTTAGCACACACATTACATTCAGCAGTGGTTCAATAAACAGTTTAATTGCATTTACCTTGGAAAGCTGGAAATGAGAAACATTTTCTTTATTCAGGCTTCTTCTTTATTTACTTGATGTCATCCAACTAATGATAATTTTAATACACATTATGACAAAAAGAAGCCGGTTTCTTAAAGCATCAATAACTGCTACATTTTTCTTGAAGCCAGAAACCGTGACTTAAATATTTTTATCTATAAGATGAGCTTAGGAGTGGAAGTGATACATAATAAGGACACAGTATTTCTTTAATGAATGGAAAATTTCAAACCACTCAGAGGACCTAGTTTAAATTGCCTTTAAGTACCAAATAGATTAAGAAGTGGTTATAATTATATAGGCTGCTGATGCATGTATACAAAAGTGAAAATACATTGTGAAATGTCTTTTTACCCTATACTTATGTGAAAGTATGTGATGTTGCAGGCAAAAGTTTTATTATTTATTATTACATAAGACCTACTGTCTTATGTAGGTCTTATGTAAAATAAAACAAAAAAGAAACCTTTAGGTGGCGGCCAAGAGCTATGATTATGAATTCCATAGCCTGCTTTTATGAGAATTTATGATCTTGTTTGAAAGTGGTCATGTTAAACCACAAAAATTCAGTGCAAAGCAAGTACAAGAAATAAAAATAGGCCTGAAAGGAATGGATTTGAATGAGAATATTGCAATCAATCAATCAAATCTCTAATTTTGATTAAAAAGTTGATATTTTGATTATGAATATTAGGAAAGATAATTGTATTGGTATTGAGTCATGGAATTTATTATTCTTGGCAGTTAAATAATTGTTTTAATTTTGAAAGAAATCATCTTCAAACAAAATGGTAGCCTTTTAAGAACTCAGAGAGTGTAATAAAGATGTTAAAACTGTCCAGATGCTCATTGTGCATTTGGAAACTCCACTCAAATTTGACAGAAAGTCTCAAAAAAAAAAAAAAAAAAAAGAGGTCAATGAGCTAATTCATTCTTGCAACATCTGCCAAGCAATGACTTCTTGGAGCATAATGTATTCTTTTTTTCTTCTTTTGCTGCTCTCTCAAATGAAGAGGTGACCAAATCCATTAGACACCTCTTTCAGTTCTAGAAAAAAAGAAGGAAAATTGAAATACATTTTTTAAAGCATCATGATTTTCTGATGGTGTGCACTAGTTTTTCTTCTCTGCTTATTCATTTCTTCAGTATGCACTAAGTTGAAACAGTTTTAAACATCGCTATTAGATATTGCTCTATATAAGGTATAATTTTAAAGTTTTTACATTAATGATTAGTTCTGTTAGCATTTAGATTCATTATGTACATTTTTGACAATGTTTTTGGAAACATAGACTTTAGATATTTGCTTTCATTTAATCAGAACTTTGGTGATGAATTGTCTCTAATTCAGTTCTTATCCACCTCAGTAGCACACATTTAACATCAACAGTATGCACAGGAGCATGGAGGAGAGAAAACAAAAGACAGATTCAGTATGCATGGAAATTGATAAGCTTTTCAGATGCAAAAAGAGAACAGAAACAAGTAAAAACAATATAGCAAAAACCATACATTGTTTTTGAGCAATAAGAAAGGAGAGAAGGAAAAATATGAGTTGATATTATTTAAGGAAAGCTCTATAGAGAAGATAAAATTAAACTGGTATTAATAGTTTCCCAGTACATTATTGGGAAAGTAAATATTTTAATTCATAAGAAACTTTATTTCAATTACTTAATGTTAATATTTCAAAATTATACTGTAGTAATATAGATGTAACAATAGCATTGAACAGTTTCTTTTCTAAATATTCTTTACTGTGTTAGTCAATGGAGATGGTGACAGTTCAGTTGCTCAGTCTTGTCCAACTCTTTGTGACCCCATGGTAGCACGCCAGGCTTCCCTCTTCATCACCAGCTCCCGGAACTTACTCAAACTCATGTCCATCGAGTTGGTAATATCATCCAACCATCTCATCCTCTGTCGTCTCCTTCTGTCTTCAATCTTTCCCAGCATCAGGGTCTTTTCCAGTGAGTCAGTTCTTCATATCAAGTGGCCAAAATATTGGAGTTTCAGCTTCAGCATCAGTCCTTCCAATGAATATTCAGGACTGATTTCCTTTAGGATGGACTGGTTGGATCTCCTTGCAGTCCAAGGGACTCTCAAGAGTCTTCTCCAACACCACAGTTCAAAAGCATCAATTCTTCGGTGCGCAGCTTTCTTTATGAACTTTCAATATAAGAACCCCATGAAGAGAATGAAAAAGGAGATGGTGACAGCCCCACTCAAAAAAGCGTTTAGTATGTGGCTGGATTACATAGAAAGCTGCACAAGGAGGATTACTCAGAAATTATTTTAGTCCCTTAGCAGTTTGCAATGTAAAACTGTCTAGGAGTAAAATTAGGCTAAAAATCTGAAAATTGAACGTATGGGATTTATAGAAATATTTTCTGTATCACTATGAATGTATTCAAAATTATATTCTAGAAGCTAGAAATGGGAGAGTTGGCTCTCACACTGTCTCTCATGGTGAATATGGTGATAAAGTTGTGGTCAGAGTACATCATTTCTCTGGAAATATCTTCTTTCTATGTAACATGAAAGAGGAAAACTATGTCTCTAAATTTCCTCTTAACTCTAAAATGTTACATTCAAGGATTTTTAGAGAATAAAACCCAAACATAATTCAACATTATCAAAGTAGAAATTTTTTTCCATCTCATGAGTAAAAGCATGGCATTGTTTCAGTGAGAACTGCAAAATAAATCTAACTGTATATAGTACCCCATGCATAGGTCAAGAATGACTCCCTAGCATTGTGCAATATTCGGCCTGCATGACTTGTGTGTTGGCTTTATATCAATAATAAGGAAAAGAAGCTATAGAAAATTCCTCTGCAGTAAAAATTTTATTATAGCAGAATATATAATTTTATAAATTTGGTTTTGTTTCCAAGTCATGGTCCTTTTTAGAATCTGAAGTCTTTAAGCAAGATAAAAACTGTTAAATGCAAAAGCAGTAAACTGAAGAAAACAGAAAGGGCAGATATTTTACCAATGGTGAGTGATAATGATTGACCAAGGTTTTGAGTGCTATAAAACCGGTAGATATCATGGGGCATGAGTGTTTTCTGATGGACTTAAAGGGCTGAAAATTAATCAGTGACTGAGTGTGTCTTTTAGGTGCTTAATAAATATAATTTACATTAAAAATTAATTTCAAGTATGACAAAGCAAGCATACATGAATAATCTGCCACTATGCTAACAGATATATTGTAAACTGCAAGTGGATAGAAATTTGGCTACTTTGGTTGAATGGGAAGGAAAGTTGATAGCCTCAGTTGGTTACATCTTTATTCTGCTTTGTCAGTCGACCAACCATATATGAAAGTTATTTTATCTTGAATGGCAGTAACTCAGCATGCTGGACTTACTAATTTCAAAGTTCTGTTCTTCTTTACATGATTAGGGTGAATAATGCCTGACCTAGGCAAATAAAAGTGACAAATCTCATTGATTCTACTCACTGTGAACTTACAGGGAGGACAAAGAGACTGGTTAACAAGAAGGCAGTCTACTATTTAAGATGCTATTTCCTAAAGCTGAGTTTTTCTTCCACTTTTATCATAATAAATTGCTCCAGTCATAATCTTTGGCAGAAAGTCTGGGATTCAAAGAATCAGGAAAAAGTAATACATGAAAAGAGAGAGAAAAAGAATTAATCCAGAAACAAAATACATAATAATAAAAAAAAAGATAGAGCAAAATTTACAAATTTCTAGGAGAAGAGGAGGAACAAAGAGAAAAAGAAAGGGTAGCAAGAATTAAAATAAAGGCAGTAAGGAGGCTGAAAATAAGGATAATACAGAATAGGTAAAGATTGAAGAGGAAAGACGATAAGAAACCAGAATGAAGCCAGTGAAAAAAGTGACAAAAATGTAGAGCAGGAACAGCAGAACAAAATGGGGAAAAGGAGGTCAAAGCTTAAGAGCAAAAGCACAAAGTGGGCTAGAGGACAGCAGGCAAAGAAGTGAGAAGCAAATGGAGAAGGTGCAGTTGTCTGGATTATAAAGTTGGGAGAAAAGAAGGCAGACAGGAAGGCTGGAGGTTGCAAAACAGAAAGCCACCAGAGCCAGTGGTTTTCCTTTGTCTTTTTATTAGTGGACTTCATGCCACTTGAATGGAACTTGCAGATGCATGTGAATTATTTTACTGGTATCATTTATCATTCCAAGTCCTGCCATAATGATGTTAGGGATTTGGCATAGGGGTGTGAGCCTTAACTGAGGCTATCAACTTCCCTTCACATTCAACCAAAGCTGTCAAATTTCTGTCTACTTGCTGTTTACAAGCTCTATTCAAATGGCATAAACTGGCAGTAGGTTGACTAGTCAAATTCTGGACAATAAAGAAAAGAACAAAAAATGGTCTGTTTGTATTAAAAAGATAGTTGTATGCTCATTTGCTCAGTTGATTGTTAGTGTGTAGGTTGGGTTGGTTGGTTGTTTCTCAAATCAAGTTGACTTAAATTTAGGCAGTTTCATGAAAACTCCCCAAATTCTTGAAACATGTAATACAAATTGTCACTAGGAGAGCCAGCCAAATTGTTAAAATAAAACAAACCATCCAGTCACTATTTTAAAAGGCCTTTTGCCCAGGTAGTGAGTTTTCAAAACTGATTTGGGGAAAAAAGTCTATTTAAGGTTGCAATTAAGGATACTAAGAATGATTTGTTATTAGCAGGTCAAAAGAGATCAGAAGTAGTTTGTTAGCTTTTAACTGCAACTTGAAACCTAGATATATTTTCTGGTTTTCTGTCTTTTCATTTTGCTCTTTAATAGCCACTGAACAAACTATCCATCCTGTGAAGTTTTATATCTTCAAGTTCATCTCTGTTTAGGTGTTCATTTTTATTTCTCCATGGGAACAACTGTGTTGCCAGGGAAACTGGTCAGCCCAGAATATAGATAGTACAGAAAGTTTTGTAGGAAGAATCAAGCTCCTAACACAAAGTAAGCTACATAATGCAAATACTTTTAACACTTAACAGACTATGGCATCTCAGAAATAATAATTTGATCCTATGGCTTATCAAAATTTGTAAAAATAAAATGAGAGGAAATTTTACTCTTTTCTTATTAGAAAAAATATGAAGATTTATTTTTCATTAAAAAATAGAAACTGTCAAACAGATTAATTGTGGTGATTATTTTCACTGAATAAAAAAGATGCCTTCCAAGATTTTCTTTATGAGTGTTTTTTGTACACTGACATTGTCATCCCACACCACATCTATGGTGAAGTATGCCAGACCTCAGATCAGTGTAAGAAAAGTAAGCAGGAGAAGAGGGGGCTGGGATCAAGGATCTAAAGTGGGTAGGTGACCAGCATTCCTAATTGTAATAGCGGAAGTTAGGAAAACTAGGATTGTAGTCCAGAAATGATTTATAAGGGGTTGGAATCTGGTGGAAGAGAACATGGCAACAGTTCCTGGCAGTGCTAACTTTTAGCTCCAGGCAAGGGAAGGAAGGAGCTCATTTAGTTGGAAAGCAGAGCTCTGGTCAGTGTCCAGGGAGCGGGTATGAGATGCCAGGCCGGATTCTAGTCAAGGGCAGGTCCCTTGTTAAACCAGCAGTAATTTAGCTTAGAACACTGCTTGCAACCCCGGTGTGGAGGATGTTAGCAGGGACAGGAGTCCCATAATGCAGACTGGACAACAGAATTGTTGAGTGGGAGTGTGGCTGCAGCTTTCTGGGAGCATGAATGCCTAGGACACTCCACAGACACTCTGGATTCTGGGCTCAGTAATTCATGTTTAATTCCAGCCTCTACTTAATGGTTTTGAACAGAGCTCTTAATAATTTGCCCGGTTGCTTTAGGATTGACTTGGAGACTGAGGGGGCAGAGACTGAAACAGCAAAGTTTTAGGCAACTGGAGAGGCAGATACAGTGATTGAAAACAAGATGAGACTTGATATGCTGCGAATCAACCCACAATAAGAATTGTACATTCACGATTTAATGTTAGTACAACTGTGTGTAGGAAGCATTTATAATTCAGTGGCAAAAGGAGAATGTTCACACAGACCCCACATTTAGTTTCATGTTTTCAGTGGTATGCTATCCCAGCAATAATTTTATATTACCTTTAACTAAGCAAAATATCTGATGTGACAATGACCCCTTTAAGTAACAAAATAAGCTTTAGTGAAAGAGTTGACTTTCTAAACATATGCTTAGGTACCATCTCCTTAACCTTGTATTTTCCAGTCCTATGGTAGCTATTTAGCAGAAGCTCAAAGCTACTGCAGGGAATCAATGTGAGCGCACCTTGGTTCATGAAGTCTGGGATCAACAGACTGTCAACTCAACTCTAAAGCTTTCTGAAATAATGTAGTCATGCTATGTGTGCCTCATTGCACTTTGAGGTTATGGTTCATTTAATTTTGTGGAATAAAGCAGGTTTCTATATAAAGTAGCATTTTCACCTATAAGCTAGTAGCAGTAAAAAAAAAAAAACAAACCTAATTTTTAAGTAAAATCCAGTGTCTCACATAACTTGCATGTAAATTCCCCATGCCACAGTTAGAAAAATCCTCTTACTAATATAAAACAAAAAAAAATGTGGAAAGTAATAGACAATTGTTATTTTTAAAGGAAGTGAACATCCAAAAGAGGAAGATGTGAGGTTAAAGGAAACATTGGAATTAAAAATGATACTGGCAAAGCTAAGAAAGAATGAAAATAAGCTGATGAAGATTAAAAATTATTTTTAAATTGTAAAGCTTAATATATTGTGTGATGTCCCTCTTATGATGTGTAGGTTGAGACAAAAACCAACGCAATATGTTAGATCCTTTTTCCTCATCGCCCTGCCTGTTCACTGTAGTCAGATAACAATGTTCTCCCTTTCTCTGTATGCAGTTATTTAAAGATTTCTTTCAAAGAATTGTTGCCTCAGTGGTGGATAGGTATCTGTGTGACAAAATACTATTTAGTGATTTCATACATAGTATATATATGTGTGTGTGTGTATGTA
Organism: Muntiacus reevesi; assembly: GCF_963930625.1. NCBI lineage: Eukaryota > Metazoa > Chordata > Mammalia > Artiodactyla > Cervidae > Muntiacus > Muntiacus reevesi. The sequence continues at coordinate 27,449,393 of NC_089254.1, read as the reverse complement.
TGTATATATATATATATATATATATATATATGTACAGAAATCTGACAAAATACTGTTTAATCATTTTACTTTATTAACCTGTGAGCAAAAAACAGTTTGCCATTTCTAACATGGGCAACACTGTACAGGTACTGATCTGGGCACTTGGAGTATATAAATGAGCGCAACATAGCAAGTAAGAGGGATAGTTCAAGGTTTACAAAGCTGAACTAGAAGCAGATATGAAGTGCTGTCAGAAATAAACAAAGGCAGACACTAAGGGATGAACATAGATTTTAACCAGTAATAGCTATTGCAATAGGGAAAGCAGTCCAGCCTGCACTGCTGCTGCTGAGTCACTTCAGTCGTGTCCGACTCTGTGCGACCCCACAGACGGAAGCCCACCAGGCTCCCCCGTCCCTGGGATTCTCCAGGCAAGAACACCAGAGTGGGTTGCCATTTCCTTCTCCAGAGCAAGAAAGTGAAAAGTGAAAGTGAAGTCACTCAGTTGTGTCCTACTCTTAGCAACCTCATGGACTGCAGCCTACCAGGCTCCTCCGTCCATGGGGTTTTCCAGGCAAGAGTACTGGAGTGGGATGCCACTGCCTTCTCCGGCATGCACTGCACTCAATTTTAATTTGTACACAAGTGGTTCAGGGTTTTAAATGGAGAATGAGGGAGTAGGGAAGAGAGTGATAGAATTTTTCAGGGAAGTAAAGAAAAATTATAGAAGAAAGAAGGGAACAATGGTCCATGTGAAATCCATTTGGGTTTGCTACCTGGCACTTGTCAAAATTAGGGTCCTACCCTCCCACAGAGACTGGGAGATGGGGCCCCTGTTTTCAGCTGTTGGCTGGAACAAGTAGTGATTTCTTTTGGCAGTATTGAGCTTTTTTGGGCAGGTACTTTGAGGGAACTAGGGTCATCCCAGGGATGCGGCCTTGAGCTGTTAGAAACTATACTAGTGTTTATTCAAGTCCTATAGGCCAAGGTTGAAACCTCATTGAGCAGAGGACTCAGAGGAACCTGACTAGAACTGAGTCAATGAGAAACGTCTGTGCTAGGGAGAAATGTGCCTGGGAGGTCCCTCAAGACTCCACGTCTGAAACTGCTAGAGTGAGGCATTAATTTTGACAAGAGATACAGTGGGGAAATTAATGGGACCAAATTTAGTCAGGGCAGGTGGCTTGTGGAGTGGCAAGAAATTAGGTTGAAAGGTAATCAGGAGTGAGATAATATCAAGAGTTGGGATTTTATCCCATAGTCGAGTGCTTCCCAAAGGGTGGGGCTGGTCTACAAATGAACTTTTGATGGTACAAGGGTGCTGCATTAAATCATAATTAAGTCACACAATGAAAAAATAATTTCCTTTGCAATTATCATTTAATCTCTCTAAGGAGAAAAACTTAGGTTGATACTAATCTGTGTCAAATGGTATTTGCTAATCGTCATTTTGAAAAAGGAGTGGATTTCTACTAAAAATCTATTGGCATTGCTTTATTTTCATTGAATTTTTTTTTTGCATTATTTTTTTTCTGTTTGTTTTTATTAGTCGGAGGCTAATTACTTTACAATATTGTAGTGGTTTTTGTCACACATTGACATGAATCAGCCATGGATTTACACGTATTCCCCATCCCGATCCCCCCTCCCACCTCCCTCTCTACCCAATCCCTCTGAGTCTTCCCAGTGCACCAGGCCCGAGCACTTGTCTCATGCATCCAACCTGGGCTGGTGATCTGTTTCACTATAGATAATATACATGTTTCGATGCTGTTCTGTCGAAATATCCCACCCTTGCCTTCTCCAACAGAGTCCAAAAGTCTGTTCTGTACATCTGTGTCTCTTTTTCTGTTTTGCATATAGGGTTATCATTACCATCTTTCTAAATTCCATATATATGTGTTAGTATGCTGTAATGTTCTTTATCTTTCCGTCTTACTTCACTCTGTATAATGGGCTCCAGTTTCATCCATCTCATTAGAACTGATTCAAATGAATTCTTTTTAACAGCTGAGTAATATTCCATGGTGTATATGTACCACAGTTTCCTTATCCATTCGTCTGCTGATGGGCATCTAGGTTGCTTCCATGTCCTGGCTATTGTAAACAGTGCTGCGATGAACATTGGGGTGCACGTGTCTCTTTCAGATCTGGTTTCCTCAGTGTGTATGCCCAGAAGAGGTATTGCTGGGTCATATGGCAGTTCTATTTCCAGTTTTTTAAGGAATCTCCACACTGTTCTCCATAGTGGCTGTACTAGCTTGCATTCCCACCAACAGTGTAAGAGGGTTCACGTCCAAAAAAATTTATTTAGACCTGTTGTCTTCCAAGGTCCCATTGCTTTAAGATGAGAGCCAACATACCCTCACATTCTTTGCTATACAGTCAATAAAAGCAAGCCATGAAAACAGCCTTATTGCAAAACCTGCCTTCTCACTACTTTGCTTTACCTACATCATGCTCAGGTAATTTTTCTATCTGCCAGGCATTAAGTCTAGACTATGTCTTTGGTTTCTAGTGTACTTTGGCCTTAAACTTTAGAATTTTCTTTGGTCCTTATTTTACCACTTTCACTTTGGGGCATTTCTGAATACTGTCCCTAGCCAAGATTTGAACCTTTATATATCAGATCCTGGCACTGGTTCTCCTGCAGTAAAATACTGTCTTGTATATGTGTGCTCTGTGTTACAGGATGATCCCTCCCTCTTGCATGCCTGCTTAGTTGTGGAACTTTGTAACACATTGCTTTTTGTGTGTTATTCATTAAGGTATCTGGGGTAAAGAATGCCAAAGTTTTCTTCATCTTTGGATATCAGCCATTTTATTTTCTTATTTTTTAGGGGGGGGGGCAGTAGTTTAAAGCAAAATCTCTGTTGGGAGCAAGACCTCAAATTTTTTTTTCTTTGTTTTGAAATAGATTTCTTTTTCTTTTGAGTTTCTCTTTGAGGCATGTTTCTAAAGCTATTCTCTCTGTCTTCTGAGATGCTGTGTTTTATCATATAAAAACACATATCGTATATGGCTGTCATCACCTTGAAGATGACTTTTCTTTGCTGAATTGCTGTGGTGAAGTCAGCATGCCTTTTAGTTTAAATGGGCCCCTTCAAATTGAGTCTTAGATTAGCTAAGACTTTAAATGAAAAATTCGCAGTTATATTTTAAATTCTTTTTGTAATCAAATTAAGTACTTTGTGGTTTCTTATTTCCAACATTTTTGGAAATTTTGTTACATTTGGAAATAAGGTAATACATGCACATTTTAAAATAAGTTTTAAATTTTCATATGAAACTTATAAGTATAATTAAACCCAATATAGATGCTCCTTTCTGCTGCTTATTTTCAATTATGGGCTTACTTCTACTGAAATATTGACATAGGTGCCTAAGAATTAAAGGCCTAAAAATAGATAAGACTTGTAAAAACGCAAGTACATACTTCCTGAAACATATGTAAAGAAATATTTTGTCTTGACATATTTTATGTTAACTTTAACACTTCCACTTTTTAAACAGATGAGTCATTTCCTCTGTCTGGAGGATGACTGAGTGGTAAAGGTCTGGATAACTATATTAAGGTCACAGACATTTGTCAGAGTACAGGATCCAAGTTCAATTTCCAATTTCATCTTGACTTAAAATAAGGTGATGCTGTTATTAAGATAAATCAATGAAGGAATAACTGACTTCAGTTCAGTTCAGTTCAGTCGCTCAGTCGTGTCCAACCCTTTGTGACCCCATGGACTGCAGCACGCCAGGCCTCCCTGTCCATCACCAACTCCCGGAGTTTACCCAAACTCATGTCCACTGAGTCGGTGATGCCATCCAACCATCTCATGCTCTGTCGTCTCCTTCTCCTCCTTCCTTTAATCATTCCCAGCATCAGGGTCTTTTCAAAATAGTCAGTTCTTCGCATGAGGTGGCCAAAGCATTGGAGTTTCAACTTCAACATCAGTCCTTCCAATGAACACTCAGGACTGATTTCCTTTAGGATGGACTGGTTGGATCTCCTTGCAGTCCAAGGGACTCTCAAGAGTCTTCTCCAACACCACAGTTCAAAACCATCAATTCTTCAGTGCTCAGCTTTTTTTATGGTCCAACTCTCACATCTGTACATGACTATTGGAAAGACCATAGCCTTGATTAGATGGACCTTTGTTGGCAAAGTAATGTGTCTGCTTTTTAATATGCTATCTAGGTTTGTCTTAACTTTCCTTCCAAGGAGTAAGCGTCTTTTAATTTCATGGCTGCAATCACCATCTGCAGTGATTTTGGAGCCCAGAAAAATAAAGTCAGCCACTGTTTCCACTGTTTCCCCATCTATTTGCCCTGAAGTGATGGGACCAAATGCCATGATCTTAGTTTTCTGAATGCTGAGCTTTAAGCCACCTTTTTCCCTCTCCTCTTTCACTTTCATCAGTAGGCTCTTTACTTCTTCACTTTCTGCCATTAAGGTGGTGTCATCTGCATATCTGAGGTTATTTATATTTCTCCCAGCAATCTTGATTCCAGCTTGTGCTTCATCCAGCCCAGCGTTTCTCATTATGTACTCTGCATATAAGTTAAATAAGCGGGGTGACAATATACAGCCTTGACGTACTCCTTTTCCTATTTGGAGCCAGTCTGTTGTTCCATGTCCAGTTCTAACTGTTGCTTCCTGATCTACATCCAGATTTCTCAAGAGGCATGTCAGATGGTCTGGTAGTCCACCTGACCACCATTAGAACATCTCTTTCAGAATTTTTCATGGTTTGTTGTGATCTACACAGTCAAAGGCTTTGGCATAGTCAATAAGGCAGAAGTAGATGTTTTTCTGGAATTCTCTTGCTTTTTCGATGATCCACCTGATGTTGGCTATTTGATCTCTGATTCCTCTGCCTTTTCTAAATCCAGCTTGAACATCTGGAAGTTCATGGTTCATGTATTGTTGAAGCCTGTGTTGGAGAATTTTGAGCATTACTTTGCTAGCATGTGAGATGAGTTCAATTATGCGGTAGTTTGAGCATTCCTTGGCATTGCCTTTCTTAGGGATTGGAATGAAAATTGACCTTTTCCAGTCCTGTGGCCACTGCTGAGTTTTCCAAATTTGCTGGCATATTGAGTGCAGCGCTTTCACAGCATCATCTTTCAGGATTTGAAATAGCTCAACTGGAATTCCATCACCTCCACTAGCTTTGTTTGTAGTGATGCTTCCTAAGGCCCACCTGACTTCACATTCCAGAATGTCTGACTTTAGGTGAGTAATCACACCATTGTGATTATCTGGGTCGTGAAGATATTTTTTGTACAGTTCTTCTGTGTATTCTTGCCACCTCTTCTTAATATCATCTACTTCTGTTAGGTCCATACCATTTCTGTCCTTTTTTGAGCCCATCTTTGCAGGAAATATTCCCTTGGTATCTCTAGCTTTCTTGAAGAGATTAGTCTTTCCCATTCTGTTGTTTTCCTCTATTTCTTTGCATTGATTACTGAGGAAGGCTTTCTTTCTTTTTTTTTTTTTTTTCATTTATTTTTATTAGTTGGAGGCTAATTACTTTACAATACCGCAGTGGGTCTTGTATACATTGACATGAATCAGCCATGGATTTACATGTATTCCTCATCCTGATCCCCCCTCCCACCTCCCTCTCTACCCAATCCCTCTGAGTCTTCCCAGTGCACCAGGCCCGAGCACTTGTCTCATGCATCCAACCTGGGCTGGTGATCTGTTTCACTATAGATAACATGCATGTTTCAATGCTGTTCTCTCGAAACATCCCACCCTCGCCTTCTCCAACAGAGTCCAAAAGTCTGTTCTGTACATCTGTGTCTCTTTTTCTGTTTTGCATATAGGGTTATCATTACCATCTTTCTAAATTCCATATATATGTGTTAGTATGCTGTAATGTTCTTTATCTTTCTGGCTTACTTCACTCTGTATAATGGGCTCCAGTTTCATCCATCTCATTAGAACTGATTCAAATGAATTCTTTTTAATGGCTGAGTAATATTCCATGGTGTATATGTACCACAGCTTCTTTATCCATTCGTCTGCTGATGGGCATCTAGGTTGCTTCCATGTCTTGGCTATTATAAACAGTGCTGCAGTGAATATTGTGGAGCACGTGTCTCTTTCAGATCTGGTTTCCTCAGTGTGTATGCCCAGAAGTGGTATTGCTGGGTCATATGGCAATTCTATTTCCAGTTTTTTAAGAAATCTCCACACTGTTCTCCATAGTGGCTGTACTAGCTTGCATTCCCACCAACAGTGTAAGAGGGTTCCCTTTTCTCCACACCCTCTCCAGCATTTATTGCTTGTAGACTTTTGGATAGCAGCCATCCTGACTGGCGTGTAATGGTACCTCATTGTGGTTTTGATTTGCATTTCTCTGATGACGAGTGATGTTGAGCATCTTTTCATGTGTTTGTTAGCCATCTGTATGTCTTCTTTGGAGAAATGTCTGTTTAATTCTTTGGCCCATTTTTTGATTGGGACATTTATTTTTCTGGAATTGAACTGCAGGAATTGCTTGTGTATTTTTAGATTAATTTTTTGTCTGTTGCTTCGTTTGCTATTATTTTCTGCCAATCTGAGGGCTGTCTTTTCACCTTGCTTATAGCTTCCTTTGTTGTGCCAAAGCTTTTAAGTTTAATTAGGTCCCATTTGTTTATTTTTGCTTTTATTTCCAATATTCTGGGAGGTGGGTCACAGAGGATCCTGCTGTGATTTATGTCGGAGAGTGTTTTCCCTATGTTCTCCTTTAGGAGTTTTACAGTTTCTGGTCTTACATTTAGATCTTTAATCCATTTTGAGTTTATTTTTGTGTTAGAAAAATAATGTTGTTAGAAACACAACAAAAAAATGGTGTTAGAAAGTGTTCTATTTTTATTCTTTTACAAGTGGTTGACCAGTTTTCCCAGCACCACTTGTTAAAGAGGTTGTCTTTTTTCCATTGTATATCCTTGCCTCCTTTGTCAAAGATAAGGTGTCCATAGGTTCGTGGATTTATCTCTGGGCTTTCTATTCTGTTCCATTGATCTATATTTCTGTCTTGGTGCCAGTACCATACTGTCTTGATGACTGTGGCTTTGTAGTATAGTCTGACATCAGGCAGGTTGATTCCTCCAGTTCCATTCTTCTTTCTCAAGATTACTTTGGCTATTCGAGGTTTTTTGTATTTCCATACAAATTGTGAAATTATTTGTTCTAGTCTGTGAAAAATACCGTTGGTAGCTTGATAGGGATTGCATTGAATCTATAGATTGCTTTGGGTAGAATAGCCATTTTGACAATATTGATTCTTCCAATCCATGAACACGGTATGTTTCTCCATCTGTGTCCTCTTTGATTTCTTTCATCAGTGTTTTATAGTTTTCTACGTATAGGTCTTTTGTTTCTTTAGGTAGATATACTCCTAAGTATTTTATTCTTTTTATTGCAATGGTGAATGGTATTGTTTCCTTAATTTCTCTTTCTGTTTTCTCATTGTTAGTGTATAGGAATGCAAGGGATTTCTTTGTGTTAATTTTATATCCTGCAGCTTTACTCTATTTGTTGATTAGCTCTAGTAATTTTCTGGTAGAGTCTTTAGGGTTTTCTATGTAGAGGATCATGTCATCTGCAAACAGCGAGAGTTTCACTTCTTCTTTTCCTGTCTGGATTCCTTTTACTTCTTTTTCTGCTCTGATTGCTGTGGCCAAAACTTCCAAAACTATGTTGAATAGTAGTGGTGAGAGTGGGCACCCTTGTCTGATTCCTGATTTTAGGGGAAATGCTTGCAATTTTTCACCATTGAGGGTAATGCTTGCTGTGGGTTTGTCATATATAGCTTTTATTATGTTGAGGTATGTTCCTTCTATTCCTGCTTTCTGGAGAGTTTTAATCATAAATGGGTGTTGAATTTTGTCAAAAGCTTTCTCTGCATCTATTAAGATAATCATATGGTTTTTATCTTTCAATTTGTTAATGTGGTGTATTACATTGATTGATTTGTGGATATTAAAGAATCCTTGTATTCCTGGGATAAAGCCCACTTGGTCATGATGTATGATTTTTTTAATATGTTGTTGGATTCTGTTTGCTGGAATTTTGTTAAGGATTTTTGCATCTATATTCATTAGTGATATTGGCCTGTAGTTTTCTTTTATTGTGGCATCTTTGTCTGGTTTTGGAATTAGGGTGATGGTGGCCTCATAGAATGAGTTTGGGAGTTTACCTTCTTCTGCAATTTTCTGGAAGAGTTTGAGTAAGAGAGGTGTTAGCTCTTCTCTAAATTTTTGGTAGAATTCAGCTGTGAAGCCATCTGGTCCTGGGCTTTTGTTTGCAGGAAGATTTCTGATTACAGTTTCGACTTCCTTGCTTGTGATGGGTCTGTTAAGATCTTCTATTTCTTCCTGGTTCAGTTTTGGAAAGTTATACTTTTCTAAGAATTTGTCCATTTCTGAGGAAGGCTTTCTTATCTCTGCTTGCTCTTCTTTGGAACTCTGCATTCAAATGAGTATATCTTTCCTTTTTGCTTCTCTTCTTTTCACAGCTATTTGTAAGGCCCCCTCAGACAAACATTTTGCCTTTTTGCATTTCATTTTCTTGGGGATGGTCTTGCTCCCTGTCTCCTGTACAGTGTCATGAACCTCCATCCATAGTTCATCAGGCACTCTATCAGATCTAGTCTCTTAAATCTATTTCTCACTTCCACTGTATAATTGTTAGGGATTTGATTTAGGTCATACCTGAATGGTCTAGTGGTTTTCCCTACTTTTTTAAATTTAAATCTGAATTTGGCAATAAGGAGTTCATGATCTGAACCACAGTCAGCTCCCGGTCTTGTTTTTGCTGACTGTATAGAGCTTCTCCATCTTTGGCTATAAAGAATATAATTAATCTGATTTTGGTATTGTTATGTACTAATAACTGACTTAGTACATAACAATTAACTCTTTCCCATGTTACCATATCCACTAGAAACAGGTGATATCTCAAATTTTGAGTTTCTGAAATTCTCTTACATGAGACTGTAATGAGCTTAAATTCTTACAAAGGCATAGCCTCCTTGCTTAAATTTTGGCTAGTTTGAACATGAAGGACCAAGAATTTAGGTTGAAGAGTGGTGTCATAGCTCTAACAAAAGAGACTCATATATCTATGCCAATCTATAGTCCAGCATTTTAGCAGAATAAATGTGAACTTCACCTTCCCAACTTAATAGATGTTGTGAACTCGAGAAAGTTATCTTTCAGTTTCAGGATTCTTGTCCCATTCATTTGTTGTGTAGGTTCAATTGAAAAGTTTGTTGAATATAGTAGTATTTGTAAAGTGCCTTAGATATCACCTGGCATATAGTTGTTTTTTATTTTCCCAAATCACCTGTCTTGTCCCTCATTCCTTCCTTGAAAGAGAGAGAAAATATTTTTCTTCTCAGTGTCACCCATTTCTTGATAGAAGATGATACATTAAAATCTATGGAGATGAATGGTAAGTAATGACAGATAATGGCAAAAAGCAAGCAGATTATGATCTGGGTGAAATATCAGACCATATTAGGCAAGACTTTTCCTGCATTCACATGTATTACACATATGAGACAGAACAGGTTTTATTTGCTTAGTAGATGTAGAACACAGTTTGGACAGTTCTTGAGAAGTTCTTATATGAGGTAAGTTTTTGGAGGCATAGTGTTGGCCTTACCAGGGATTTAGGAGTAATGTGTGTGATATAGAGATAAGGTTGTTTGAATAAAAGGGAGCAGAGGACAGAATGAAGAGATGAGAGGGATGAGAATGGGAACAAAGCAGAGGAAACAGGAGATAGAAGAATGTCATTCTGTGAATAATATTACTTTCCTCAAAACCAGTGAAGTTACTATACTCCCAGAATGTTTATTGTGTGTGTTTTTTTGTGGATATCAGAAAAGTGACATGCCTAAATCTATGGTAGGCTGACAGGCTGTATGGATTTAAGAATGGAAGCAACAGGGACTTAAAAAAGTAAACCCTAAGAGATTTATGGGCTTCCAAAGTAGGTGCTAGTGGTGAGGAACCTGCCTGCCAGCGCAAGAGACATGAGACACGGGTTTGATCTCTGGATCAGGACAACCCCCTGGAGGAGGGCAATGGCAGCCCACTCCAGTATTCTTGCTGGGAGATCCCACGGACAAGAGAGTCTGGTGGGCTACAGTCCATAGAATCGCAAAGAGTCGGACAGGACTGAAGCGATTTAGCATGCACAAGAGATTTATAGGTATAGTAATAATCTTCACAAGGAGGATTTGGAGCATCAAACTGAAACCAATGGTTTGACTGATACTCATTTGGGTCTCTGTGTGTGAGAGTCTCAGGTAACACTGGCTTTATACATGGCCATGTAACATTTCAGATGTTAATATGTAGAGTTATGATTTATATTACTGCATATTTGATCATCTGTGATGTACATGCCATCATAAGACATTATTATGAAATAGAATTATTATGAAGTAGAATTTTCAAGTTCTTAATTTTTTGTAGTAAATATCTTCTTCATATATTAATATGAAGCAAATCCTTTAATGGAATCCTAATTCTGATTTATTCTAGAGGTGCATTATATTTTTCTTTCATGACAACAGATCTAGTAATGGAGAGCCCACCCTTGTTCCCATTTACCATCATTTTAACAATATTTAATATTTAATCTTTGCAGTATTCATGAAAGCTCTTTTATGTACACTGACAAAAGATTGTTCAAGACTTACATATATACCTATAAGGGCAAAGATAACCAAATGAACAGCAAGGCTATCAAATGAAACCTATCATAGTGGAATGAGAAAAAACTGTTGCAGAGAGTGACTTTTGGAAGAAAACATAGAATTGGTTGATTTCAGTGCCATGGCTGATGGGAAAAATTTTGTTTACATGTATGCTATTAAGCATACTTGACTGACTTTTAAAATAATGTGCATTTTCATATGATGTTTAAATCAAAAGTATCTGAGAAGTGTTGGATTCTTACTCTGAATCTTAAGAGACCTGCATGGAAAAAAGGCATAATTGTTGTGCTTAAGGACACTCTAGAAAATGGCACATGCCTTCTTTCTCTGTCTCACTGACCTGGCTCAGATGACGGACTTCTGGGTTTCTGTGACAGTCTCATAGTCATCTTTCTGTCTCTAATATTTCTCTCCTATGATTTATTCTCCATGATTCTGTGAGTGATGTTTTACAATACATTGCTGTTAGGTGAAGTACCTCAGTTGTGTGTGACTCTTTTCGACCCTATGGACTGTAGCCTACCAGGCTCCTCCATCCATGGGATTTTTCAGGCAAGAGTACTGGAGTGGGTTGCCATTTCCTTCTCCAGGGAATCCTCTCAACCCAGGGATGGAACTCGGGTCTCCTGCATCATAGGCAGACGCTTTACCGTCTGAGCCAGAAAACGTCATAATACATTGCTATTAGGATTAAACCAAAAATCTTTACAAGGCTCATTGTTCGTCAGTCTTCTTTGCTTGTGGGCAGATCCTTTACCATCTGAGCCACCAGGAAAGTCCAACATAGGTCTGTTTAAATGCAGTGCTCCTGTGTCTTCATTAGCCATTTCCTTCTCCAGGGGATATTCCCAAGCCAGGGATCAAATCCAGGTCTTCCACATTGCAGGCAGATTCTTTTCCATCTGAACTACCAGGGAAACTTTGTTTATCCATACAGATATAATTGCAGTTCACAATGCATGTGCTATGGATGCTCTCTCATCTTTGGGCTTTTATGTAAGCATTCAGAACTTTCTTTCCCATCTCCGCAGCACCAGAAGTGGGGGTAAGGGATTAAAAAATAGTCTGAGTGGTAGTTGGGAGACAAGTTTTTGGCTAGGTGCAAATTAATGAATTGGAGACAATCAGAGCAACAAAATAGTCTTAAAGGTAAAATAATCCTTGACAGTATAGAAGATCGCTATAAGAAAAATACAGGTAATTAATGCTTGTAAGATTTCAAGAATTTTTTTTTCTTTAAACTTTGGGTGGAATGTATTGAAGGGAATATTGGATGATGACTGTGTGTTAGTTGGGTCAGGGTTGTAAACAAAATTCCTCTCAAATGATTCAAATGAAGAGACATTGATGCAGTGGTTCTTAACCTTGGCTGTGTTTAAAACACTTAGGGAGCTTTAAGAAAACTGATGCCTGTATGCTGACCCCAAAGGTTCTGGTTTAGTTGGTCTGGTTTATGGACTGGCCATTGGTAATTTTAAAATCTTCCCAGCTGATTCTAATATGCACTTCAAATTGAGAATCACTGCTTTAATGAAAGGACTGATTTCAGAGGTGTGAGTTGTATTAAGAAAGGGTGGTAATACACCAGAGACTAGTAGTGAGGAAGAGGAAGAATCATTACTACCTTTAGAGCCAAGGGACAAAGAACATAATAGAAACACAATGACCCAGTGAGAGTTGGACTTGGGGAAAAGGGGCCGTTTTCCCAGAGTGTAGTTTGAGGAAGACACAGCTACTTCTAGACACATTGCTGAAGCAGGGCGTATCTGTCAAGGTTTTCCAGAGAAACAATACTAATAGGATCTCTGTGTCTCTGTCTCTACCCCAGTATATACACACATACAGATTTATTTTAAGAAATTGACTTGTGATTATGGAGGCCAATAAGTGGGTCTCCAGTACTCTAATACTTTGGCCACATGATGTGAACAAATGACTCATTGGAAAAGAAGACCCTGATGATGGGACAGATTAAGGGCAGAAGGAGAAGAGGGTGACAGAGGATGAGATGGTTGGACGGCATCACAAATTTAATGGCTATGAATTTGAGCACACTCTGGGAGATGGTGAGGGACAGGGAAGCCTGGCATGCTGCAGTTCGTGGGGTCATGAAGAGTCAGGCATGACATGGTTACTGAATAACAAAAAGTGGGTCTCCAGCCTGTAGACCTGGAAGAGCCTGTGTTGCTGTTCAAATCTGAAGTCTGTCAGCTGGCTGAATCCCCTTTTATTAGGGAGAGATCAGTCTCTTATTCTATTTAGGCTTTCAGTTGACTGGATGAAGCCCACCCACATTGTGGAGGGTGGTATGCTTTAATCAAAACCCACCAATTTAAACGTTAAGTGAAAGTGAAAGTTGTTCAGTCGTGTCCTACTCTTTGTGACCCCATGGACTATAGAGTCCATGGAACTCTCTGAGCCAGAATACTGGATGGGTAGCCTTTTCATTCTCCAGGGGATCTTCCCAACCCAGGGATCGAGCCCAGGTGTCCCACATTGCAGGTGAATTCTTTACCAGCTTAGCCACCAGGGAAGCCCAAGAATACTGGAGTGGGTAGCCTATCCCTTCTCCAGGGGATCTTCCTGACCCAGGAATCAAACCAGGGTCTCCTGCGTTGCAGGCGGATTCTTTACCAACTGAGCTATCAGGGAAGCCTAATTTAAATGTTGACCTCATCTAAAAACCATCTCACAGAAACATCCAGAAAATGTTTGTCAACATATCTGGGCACTGTTGACAAATTGATACATGAAGTTAATGGTCACAAAGAGAGGGATTAGAAAAGTAGTCCAACTTCTTTCTCTCCCTCTTCTCTTCCTTTGGTCAAACAGCCTCCAAAACAATATGGAAAAGAATGAAAAATGGATCTGAAGAGGCAAATGGAAGATGTTCTGCACATACCACTAACTCATTTATCATGGTTTGACCATCATTTTGGCAATGTCTTTTCTATTGTTATTATTCCAGTTTAGCTTGAGCAATATTGTAACATTTTATTTATAAAATGTTTTTATGTTTAAAATAAAAATATAAAAAAATAAAAACATGCTTTATGTTTAAAAAACTTCTTATTTATAAAATGCTTTTATTTATATTTATAAAATTTATTAAAACATTTTATTTTTTAAAAAGCATAGTAATGATCTAGTGGTTTCTAAAATTATTTTCTAATGATCTTTGCTGGAATAGTTTCTCTTTAGACTAGGGTAACATAAGGAGGCTTGTGTCATAAGTAATAGTGTGGTTTTTATTAACCAGTAAGAGTAGTATTGAAATTTATTGTCAGTTTAAATGGATATACTATCCTATTAAATTTTATGTTACATGGTGTGACTATTTTCAGGTTTTTAGGAAAAAATTATTGTATATTATATACTTTATTATGTTCAGAGTAAAAAATATGTCTGTGTATAAAGTTGTAAAGAAATAGTATTTGCTATACTACCTAGATGGTGGTTGCAATAATTCAGATGAGAAATAATTGGTGTCCAAGTATGCAGCTATAGAAGAGAAAAACAGAGCTTTGATTTAGTCTAGCAGCCTCACCTATTTCTTGCTTGTGTGTTACAATGGACTCAATAAATGGAGGAAGAACATGTTGATAATGATGTATCTATAATACATTGAAATGGAGATAGTTGAGGAGCAAAGGAAAATCTTCTTGAATCTTGAAAGAGCACTGTGGGATTGTTGTTTATAGATTGGACAGTCATTGTACGCCAATGATGGATGTAATAATGGCCATGTAAAGGCAGTTTTCAAAGAGTGTGCTGAAAGAAAGCAAACACACATTAAACTTTGGGAGCCACTAATATTTAAAGAGTGTACAGAGAACTAAATGAGGAATGCTCAGAGAAGTGAGAGATAAACTAAAAAATAAGAGGACTCAAGAAAGCGAAACTAAGAAAGGATTTCAAAGATGAAGTATTATCAAGTGATAAGAAGTTAACCTTAGTGAGAACAGTTTCCAGTGTTGAGGTGGAAACTGAACTATAACAGGCTGAAGAAAGAGTGTGAAGTGAGGAACTGGAGACTGTGGGCAGATAATTCTGTTAAGAATTGTGACTGTGAAAAAAAGGAAATGGAGCAGCAGCTGGAGAGGATGAATGGAATTTTCTCCCTCCCTCCCTCTCCCCCTCCCTCCCTCCCTTCTTTCTTTTTCTTCTCGTGTGTGTGTGTGTGTGTGTGTGTGTGTGTGTGTGTGTGTGTATGTGTGTTTAATGGAACAAAAGAGTTAAAATAGTGCTTTGTACTCAGAGTTTAATATTCTTGTGTGCTAAATCGCTTCAGCCGTGTCTGGCTCTGCAACCCTATGGATTGTAGTCCGTCAGGCTCCTCTGTCTATGAGATTCTCTAGGCAAGAATACTGGAGTGGGTTGCCATCCCCTCCTCCAGGACATCTTCCCAAACCAGAGATCTAATCCCCATCTCTTAGATCTCCTGCATTGGCAGGCAAGCTCTTTACCACTAGCGCCACCTGGGAAACCCTTGAGGTGAGTTAATTTTAGAGTTTGACTAGACCCAGGCTATGACTTGTGGAAGTTAAATGATGGTAAAGATCTTTGGGATAGAGGAGGTCAGTTGTATAGCTCAGATGTGGAATAGGATGTTGTATAGGAAGGGATGAAGAATGTAGGTTACATAACAATATTATCGTTACATGCAGGGAATTACCCAAGGGTTAGAAGATGAGAGCTGCAGGTTCAGGTAAATGGATGTAAAACCACACAGCATGAGCTTAAAACAAGAGGGGCTTCTTGAATGAAAATAAATGTGTGACAAATAGTAAGCGGCAGTAGGTAGCCAGGAGGATGGCAGCCCTGCCACAAGGGCTGAGATGTTTATGTTGACATATGGGAGAATGCAGAGTTGCTGCTAGAGAAGTCAGCGTGAGAAGAATTGACCTCCCTTTGAGGTTAGGTTGCTATTTAAAAAACAAACAAAAAAACAAACAAAAAAAGTGCCATTCAGGACATGTCCTGGGAGAGGTTAAAGATGTAAAGATATAGAGGGTTTGGATTTGCTTGCTTCTTTTTCAGAATGAAGAGTTCCAAAGACCTATGGAAGGATGTGGAATGAGGGCAGAACTGGAGGGAAAGGAGCAGAAGGAAGATGGGCCACTAGGGCTAATGGTCTTACCTGTGATATCTAAGATGGAGAGGGGGGTAAAAAGTTGTAGGTTAGCCAGAAGTGACATAGGTGGGATTCCATTTATTAATGGAAATTTGATTTCTAGTAATTTTGGTAGTGGCTTGAACCCAAGGTTCCTGTTATCTGATTTCATAGATAGCCTGCTTCGTATAGATCCTAAGATGATCTAGCCTGCCAGGAAGCCATGGTGATCAATTAAGGCCTGTTGTTGCTTCTTAGCCTCTCGCATGTGTCAGATGGGTCCAAACTTTAGGAGGAATGAATAGTTGTTACAGTCAGTGGCAGTCATTATAGGAAGCATGACTAAATGTAGTGATTCCATTATTCTCACTCAGCCCTCAGCAGGATATTTTGGAATCTGAGAGATGCTTATGGGAAACCTGTGGTTCATCAGTGGGATTGTTGAGGAATGCTTGTTTCCATCTCTTTCCTCATAGGAGTTAGCTGAAATTCCCCAGTGGCCTCATAGCACAGAGTTAGTCCCTTTCAGTTCTAAGAGGGAAGAAGTAGGGATTTTCCAGGAGAAAGGAGAATCCCCAGACTCAGTCCCACTATTCTTTATTATCATAAACAAAGGGACAAAATTCCTGAGGTCACTGTATGTATTTTCATGCCTCTCACTAGAACTTCCGGAGAAGGCAATGGCAACCCACTCCAGTGTTCTTGCCTGGAAAATCCCAGGGACGGGGGAGCCTGGTGGGCTGCCCTCTATGGGGTCGCACAGAGTCAGACACGGCTGAAACGACTTGGCAGCAGCACTAGAACTTCACAGGGCATGTATTTTTATAATCCACGTCCTATCATCTCAGAAACTACATCTGGGTGTTTGTATCTTATTGCAGTTTTGTGCATTCATTTCATTCTTACCTAACAGATTATAACTCTCTTAAAAACAGTTTTTTGGACATATTGTTTTTTTAAATTTGATTCAAAATATATTTAATTCTTGATTTTTACTTCTTATTTCCCCCCAATATCTAAGTTGTGACTACAAGAGTAAATATTTTGGATTCTGAAGGCATATTACCAAGTTAGGATAATTATTCTTGTCAATAGGCCTCTATGGAACCCACAGGGGATGTATACTCCTATTGTATTTGAGATGAAGAATGACTAAGTAAAGAATAATCCATAAGAAAGAATACTGGAAATGAAAATTATTGAAAATTCTTCAATATCAATTATTCAACATATATATTAGAACATATTTTGAAACCACTGAAAAAAGAATCAAAATGGTACAAATTTATTGTGAAAACAGTAGGACAATATGTTCCAGCATCATATTTCATCTTCAATTTAGAAATTCTTTTAGGAAAATTATACTTGCATTTTAATGAGGCATTGTATTGACAGCAAGTTCAGTGCTATTGATGACTGTTAAGAAGGTTTACCTGGGCATAATTGGATTCTGGAGAAATGGTGTAGGAGGCACCAAGGGATCATCCCACCCAGGCAGTAGTTACACAGACAGAATTTGGCTGATGTAACTCTTTTGAAACCTTGGAGTCTAATGAAGGCTTGCTGCTTTTAGGGGAAGGCTTGGACATTAAATCATGCTTAGTTGCAATTTCAGCATTTAAGAACTACCCATCCCACACTCCTCAGCCCAATGGTAGATAGCTGTGCACATGTTTTTGAAGCAGCTTATGCATAGCTTGTAGGAGCCAGAGTGGTGATAAGAACTCTGTCCCTCAAATATCAGGGATTTATATTCTGGTTGCTGGTTGCTATTTCTGATCATGGATGTGCAGACACAGAGGTGGGCAGCTGTATTTGTTGCACCACATCTTATTGTTGGAAGCCCCTCCTGCTTCCAGATGAAGTGAATTCCAGGAGAATTAAAGGGCCAGCATCCCCCTGCTCTACACTTTATTTTTATTTTCTTCACATTTTAGGAATCAAAGATTAAAGATAAGACTATTCAAAAGCAACCGTGAGTATAGGGAAAATTAGAAAGCCGCCATGCACGTCCAGAGTTCCAGAGAATAGCAAGGAGAGATAAGAAAGTCTTCTTAAGTGAGCAATGCAAAGAAATAGAGGAATAACAATAGAATGGGAAAGACTAGAGATCTCTTCAAGAAAATTGAAGATACCAAGGGAACATTTCATGCAAACATGGGCACAATAAAGGACAGAAATGGCAAGGACCTAACAGAAGCAGAAGAGATTAAGAAGTGACAAGAATACAGAGACGAACTATACAAAAAAGGTCTTAATGACTGGGATAACCACAATAGTGTGGTGACTCATCTAGAGCCAGACACCCCAGAATGTGAAGACAAGTAGGTGTCAGGAAGCATTACTAGGAGCAAAGCTTCTGGAGGGATAAAATTTCAGCTGAACTATTTCAAATCCTAAAAGACGATGGTGTTAAAGTGCTGAGCTCAATATGCCAGCAAATTTGGAAAACTAAGCAGTGGCCACAGGAATGGAAAAAGTCAGTTTTCACTCCAATCCCAAAGAAAGGCAATGCCAAAGAATGCTCAGACTACTGTATGATTGCACTCATTTCCCATGGTAGCAAGTTAATGCTCAAAATCCTTCAAGCTAGTCTTCAACAGTACATGAGCTGAAAACTCCCAGCTGTACAAGCTGGGTTTAAAAAATGCCAGAGGAACAAAAGATAAAATTGCCAAAATTCGTTGGATCATAGAAAAAGAAAAGGAATTTTTAAAAATCTACTTCTGCTTCATTGACTATATTAAAGCCTTTGACTGTATGGATTACAACAAACTGTGGAAGATTCTTAAAAAGATGGAATACAAAACCACCTTACTTATCTCCTGAGAAACCTGTATGCAGGACAAGAAGCAACAGTTTGAACTAGACATGAAACAATGGACTGGTTCAAAATTGGGAAAAGAGTATGTCAAGGCTGTATATTGTCATCCTGCTTATTTAACTTACATGCAGAGTACATCACATGAAATACTGGGCTGGATGACTCACAAGCTGGAATCAAGATTGCCTGGAGAAATATCAAGAACCTCAGATATGCAGATGATACCACTCTTATGGCAGAAAGTGAAGAGGAACTAAAGAACCACTTGATGAGGGTGAAAGAGGAAAGTATAAAAGCTGGCTTAAAATTCAACATTCAAAAAACTAAGATCATGGCATCTGTTCCCATCACTTCATGGCAAAGAGAAGGGAAAAAAGTGGAAACAGTGACAAATTTTATTTTCTTGGTCTCCAAAATTAGTGCAGATGGTGACTGCAACCATGAAATTACAAGATGCTCGCTCCTTGGAAGAAAAGCTATGCCAGACCTAGACCGTGTATTAAAAAGCAGAGACATCACTTTGCCGACACAGGTCCATATAGTCAAAGCCATAGTTTTTTCCACTGGTCATATACAGATGTGAGAGTTGGACAGTAAAGAAGGCTGAGTGCCAAGTAAATGATGTTTTCGAACTGGAGAAGACTCTTGAGAGTCCTTTGGACTGCAAGGAGATCAAACCAGTCAGTCCTAAAGGAAATTAATCCTGAATATTCTTTGGAAGAACTGATGCTGAAGCTGAAGTTCCAATACTTTGGCTATCTGATGTGAAGAGCCAACTCATTGGAAAAGACCCTGATGCTGGGAAAGATTGAAGGCAAAAGAAGGGAGTGACAGGATGAGATGGTTAGATAGCATCACTGACACAGTGGACATGAATTTGAGCAAACTCTGGGAGATACTGAAGGACAGGGGAACCTGGCATGCTGCATTCCAATGGGGTTGCAAAGAGGTGGACATAACTTGGCGACTGAACAAGAACAACAGTGATTCAGTAATCCTCCTTCGGGGTATACATACAAAGTAAATGAAAGAAAAGTCTTGAGGAGTTATTTGTACCCTCATGTTCATAGCAACAGTATTCATACCAGCTAAAACAGGAAAGAAACAGAGTCCATCAATGTATGAATGGACATGTACAATGTGTTATATCCATACAATGGGGTATTCAGTTCAACCTCAAAAAGAAAGGCTGTTCTGGCACACATTCCAACACATTCCAGCGTGTTCCTGCACAGTTCCAGCATGCAGTCAATCCTGACGACACTACGCTTAGTGAAATAAACCAATCACAAGAAGAGAAATAGTGTATGATTCCACTTATGTGAGTTACTTAGAGTAATCAAAAATCATAGTGAAAGAAAATAGAAAGATGGTAACCAGGGACTAAAGTATAGGGAACTGTGATGGCGAGATGTTGTTTAATGGGTATAAACTTTCTGTTTTGCAAGAAGAAAGTCCTCTGGAGATGGATGGTGGTGATCATTGCACACCAATATGAATGTGCTTAATAATATTGAATGTTTTTTTACTAAAAAAAAGATTAGTTCTGAGTTAGACATAATGTTTTAGAGTCATTGAGTGGATGAACTGTGGAAGTCACTTATTGAATTAGGTCACTTGGAGAGAGGAGGTACAGTGAGAAAGCAGATCATGAACCAAGGTTTTCACAGTCCAATTGAGGAAGAGAAGCTTATGCAAATATCTGAAAAATAATTACCAGAGTAAAAGGAAGAAAACTACTGGGCAATAGGTAGTGGCAGGCAAGCCTGAAGTAAAAGAGATGGCTTTAGTAAGCTCAGTAAAATCATATATATGAAATAATCACACATAGGAAATATATGTAGCCTAATATGGCTACATATTCTCTTTTTACATATGTGCTTAGTTTATTCCTGAAAACTAACTTTCAATAAAATTCATATTACAGTATTTATACAAGTTATACATATATCTCTGCAGCCTTGGGTATATCTATAGCTATGTTAATATCAGCACTTATATTTATGTCTATATTTTAAAATATATTGTATATTTATATATACCAATCTCTAAAAAATTCTGGGAAATATATTTTTGTTTTTTTGTTTTTTGGGGGGAGCAACATGTTTTATCAAAAGGAAGGATGACCCTTATAAACCAAAGTATAATAAACCAAAGAATAACACCTTCAAGAAAGAGCTGTTGTAAATATTATTGACGTTCTACAAATTAAATAAGTTGGAAATGGAAAACTGATTGTATATAAGATTGTCACAAGATAATTGGTGAGCTATAGAAGATGACTTTTAGAGGAGTGGTGACAGAAGTCAAACTCAATGGATTGAGGAATGAAGGAACCAAAGAAGTAATGAAGATAAATTATGTAACACTTTCAAGAAGGTCAATGGTAAAGACAAGGAAGGAAATCAACAATAGTTTTTATAGTGTGTAGGAGGAAGGATTTTCTTTATCTGAGTACAAAAATTTAACATTTGTGGGATGAGGGAAGCTGACACTAGAAAAAGCCATATTTAAAATAGAGGTGATAGGATAAATGGCTAGACTAACATCTCAGAGGAGATAAGAATATTTAGATTTAGAACACAGATTGGCCCACCACAGATAGAGTACTCTTTCTTACAAGGTAGGTTGCAAGATTATGAAAATGGGTGTCATTACTGGAAAGTTAGATGTGTAGAGGGGGAAGCTTGAAGATCC
The DNA here is from genome assembly GCF_963930625.1 of Muntiacus reevesi. NCBI lineage: Eukaryota > Metazoa > Chordata > Mammalia > Artiodactyla > Cervidae > Muntiacus > Muntiacus reevesi. The sequence continues at coordinate 27,428,053 of NC_089254.1, read as the reverse complement.
TCATATGTGATGGCCTATGGATGTCTGTGAAATGGGAAACAGAAGTTTTTGCTGAAGATGAGAGTGAGAGTCATGATCCCCAAACAGTGCTAGAGATTTGGGACAGTCCCTCAGAGAATGTGAGAGGGAGTTTACCAGGAATAAGACAAATGAAAATGAAAGGATTGATGATGAAAACTATCATGTTTCTAAGTTACAATCGTCTATCAAAAACTAATTTGAAAAGGCAAGCGCTTCTGCGACACTGAAAAAACTCACTAGATTTGGAATGTGAAAAATTCTTTTTAGTAACATATAAAATATACTTTAAGTCATATTGATGTTTCTATCCACAACTCTAACCCACATATATGAAAAGTCAGTGGCATATTTGCCCACCATGAAAAAAAAATGGCAGAAATGGAAAATATAAGAGTAGATGTGTTGACGATCTCTTAATTCCTGAAAAATAAAATTAACTAAAATAATTAATTTAGAAGCAAGCTCTGTAGATGGACAGACCGAATTTGAATTTGAAGCTTCAGTAATTGTTAGGCAAACCTTGTCATTGCTCTTCTCCTTGTATCTGCAAGAGTTAAAAAAAAGTGCCATCTTCAGTGGGTTTTTTGAGACCTATGAAATAATGCAAAATGCTTTTTTAAAAAATAATAGTTGACATAATAAATGTTGAGTGAATTTTAGCTATTTAAAATTTTTTCCTAATATCAGTTCTAAGGAAAAATGAGGACAGAAATCTTTGTCCTCTACTGAGAGGTTCATCCAAATAGTATTTCCTTTGTTCTTGCTATGTTCTAACATTTGTTACATTATGGAAAGTCTAACACCAAGTATGACAATAGAAAGTGATATTTTCCTTTGGGCAAGATGCAGGGGCCAGTAAGGAAGAATAAGGAAGGAAAAACTTCCTCGTCCACTTCCTTAAAGATAAATCACAGTACTTGCATGGATTTCAAAGGGAAAAAAGATTCATGGTGAACCCATAATTTTAATTTGCTAGAAATGAGTGACGCTGGGAAAGATCAAAGGCAGGAGGATAACAGGACAACAGAGGACGAGATGGTTGGATGGCATCACGGACTCAGTGGACATGAGTTTGAGCAACTCCTGGGTGATGGTGAAGGACAGGGAAGCCTGGTGTGCAGCAGTCCTTTGGATTGCAAAGAGTCAGACAGACTGAGTTACTGAACAGCAGAAAAATCAGTAGGTCAATGAGCAGAGCTTTGGCTTTCTATAGGAGTAGGAGAGCTGAGAATAAAAATCAGTTTTCTTAACTTCTCAAGTACTGAATGAAATGAAGAAGAAAACAAATAATGAACCAGAAGGCACAGAGGTGAAGTTTTGCACAGTGAGAAGTACATTCAAGATAACATGACATGAGCAACACTTGGAAATTCATTTATCTACAATTAACCTTGACTGTGCTTCTTACAGCTAAAGTTTCTTACAAGTTTTTGTTCAAATAATGAGCATTGTTATCATTGTTATTTATTTATTTTTCTTTTCTTTCTTTCTTTTATTTTCTTTTCACCATGAGCTAGTGGTGCATTCAAATTAATAGGACTCTACCCCTGGCATTTACTGACCCATGTCTGGAGAGATCTAATCTTCTTGGATCATAGTAAAACTTCTTCCCCATTATGGAATAGAGCAATTGATAAAATGTCAAACACCCTGCTTCCTCTAATTAAGAAGACAGTGTAGAAAACCAGCACATATATTAGATATAGAGTTAGAAGACTTTCTTAGACTCAACTGTGTGGTTTCACTCAAAAGTCACTTTCTCCCACAGATCAAAAAAGCGAAACAATATTTACTCCTATGATTGTGAAGTTCAAGCAGGATAATGTGTTTATGAAAGTGTATCATATCTGAAAGGCTATAAACCATGAAGTATTATTGTAATAATATTTATTTATATCTAGCTTTAAAATAGCTCTCCACTTTAAGAAATGATCCCCCCCAAAAAAAGTTTTCCTCTAGTAAAAATATCAGTGTCAAAATTAAACTTTCAAAAATACACAGGAAATAGTTTTCAGTGACTTTTGTAATAATAAAACTGAACATATTCACAGATTCTGATTACTGGTAATTTTTTGTAGCCTAAATATTATGGATGTAAGTTTGCAAAATTAATCAGCAACTTTCAGATAAAAATGGCAATCTAAGAATATGTGCTTCTCCAGCTTTCCTACAGGGCATTGAAATGACAAAATGAAAAGCTATAAACAAGGGAGTAAATCTATAACCACTCTAGGATGGAGTAGAGGGCCAACAGTCAAAAATTTCTGCAGATTAGAAAGGATTTGGATTTAGTTTCAAGAAGAAACCAGAGCAAATACATTTTCCAGCGAGACAGGAAAGTACTGCTAAAGAAAAATAACAGTTAGTGGGTTCCCCACCGCCCCCCCAGTGCATCCTAGAGAAATTTTAAGCTTGTAGTCACCAAGAACAAGATGGCATTTACTCTCTGGATCTCAAAATCCTGGGAGAACAGCATTATAGAAACAGTGAGAATCTTCTAGGGGGAAGAAAAAAGGAGGATCTTATAGAAGCAGGGATGGAGGAAGATAAGAAAAGCATGTTCAGAATGCCATTAAAGACTCAAGTAAAAGAAAAGTAGAAAGGGCACAGTTTTTCAGCTTCTTTGCTATTGAAATTTTAGACTGGGCGTATTTTTGTTGTGGACTGTCTTGTGCATTGTAGGATTTTTGCTAACCTCTTTGGGCCGCATTCACTAGATGCCAGGAGCTCCCCCGCCCCCACCGCCCATAAAAATGTCGATAGACATTAATGCCCCCACTAAAAATGTCCATAGACCTTGCCTTCAGATTTAGATGTTAGAGATGTTTTTCTATTTCTTTAACATTTGTTAGATGTTGCTAGTTATTTATTGCAATATTATAATTTATATAAATCATATGATTTATAAAAATATATATTTGGTCCAGATGACCAGAATATATATTTCTTCTTTGGTCTTTGTCCATAATTCCTTGCTTATAGCTCCCCAAACCCTTGGAATTTCCTCAGTGTTAAGAGTGATTAGAGTGTCTTTTGATAAGCATCTTAGGATGGGTTGCCAAAGAAACCAGCCTTGTGTTTAGAGGATGGTCCTCCTACCTCCAATCTCAGGGGAGGGGAAACAGGCTAGAGGTTGAATCAATCACCAGTGGCCAATGAGTTAATCAATCATGCTTATGTAATAAAGTCTCCATAAAACCCCAAGAAGTAGAGGATTCAGAGAGCTTCCATATAAGAACACTTATATGTGCCTCAGTGCCAGGCCCCAAGCTCCACAAGGACAGAGGCGCCTTTGACTAAGGTTTCACTTTATCTGTGTTTCATTTGGCTGTTGATTACTATCCTTTAATATCCTTTGTAATGAATCGGTTATTTAATGAGTAGATGGGTTTTCCTGAGCTCTTGAGCTGTCCCAGCTGTTCTAGCAAATTAGTCTAACCCAAGGAAGGGACCATGGGAATCTCTGAAGTACAGACTTCAGTCAGAAGTACAGGTAACCTGGGCTTGCTATTGGAGTCTGAAGTAGAGCGTGGACTTGGCGTGAGCCTTTCACTTGTGTAATCTTGATTCAGTCTCCGGGTGGACAGTGTCAGAACTGAGTTGAACTCTCAGACACCTGGTTGATATCAGTCCAAGAATTGCTTGTTGATATGGGGATATATGGGCTTCATGTTGTGGCTTAGTGGTAAAGAATCCACCTGCAATGCAGGAGTCACAGGAGACACGGGTTCAATCCCTGAGTCAGGAAGATCCCCTGCGGGAGGGCACGGCAACCCACTCTGGTATTCCTGCCTGGAGAATCCCATGGACAGAGGAGCCTGGAGGGCTGCAGTCCATAGGGTCGCAGAGTTGGACACTACTGAAGTGACTTAGTAGGCACACCGCATGGGGATAAACAAACACACACATTGAGATTAAGTATAGGAGTCTAATGTATTAATCTTGATCATATTCTTGATTCTTCTTAAATATTCTGTGATTTTTCATTACCTCTTCATACTTTTCACTGATTTACTAGGTTGATTGGTAATCAATCAGCTGACACAAATTTTGTCTACAATTCTATAAGTACATTTCCCCAGTTGGCCTCTTACCTGAGGGCTGTTATGGGCGCTATGTCAATGAGGGCAAAGTATAGCCTTGCAGAGTTCCTCTCTGGTAAACATAAAGTAGAGTGGAAGTCTTGAGCATCTCACAATTAGTAAAAAAAGAAAAAGGAGTTTAATCTGAAGGTAGAGAGCTTCAGTATTTATCACTTGTAAGCAAGTTTCTTTCCTTTTTAAAGTTATTCTTCCTCACCCATTGTGGACTTTACCCTCCCCCTCCAGCTTTTTTTTTTTTTTTTTTTCAGGATTTCCATATCTGGCATGGTACCCCACCCCATGAGTCCTATAAGAAAAGACTCTGCATTTTAATTTTAGAGCAGATTACAAACACTGTCCCTACAGGCAAACAACTACTACTGATAGCTCAGTGTGATGAGCTGGGAGGAGGTATTTCTACTCCAGCTATCTAGTAAAGATACCTTTAATTAAATTATCTTTACTTAATTAGTTCATATATAAATATATAGTATAATTAGTTATAAATTAATTTGGTTAATTGGATAATAGCTACTCGGTTCACTCCTCTTTCCTGTGCTCATTCAATCCAAGATTGGAGTTTTTCTGAGTCTCCGTTAGAAAGACAGTTCTCACCTCAGTAGTTTTTCCTTTAGACTGGGTTGCTCTATTTTGGTTTCTCTATCGATTTTATTCCATCTCCCTTCTGTCTATAAAGCTCGTTTTGCTTTTACAAACTGCTGAATGAACCCCATTTGCTCTCAGAGCTTGGACTCTACTACTTTCCTTCTTTTCTAGTCTTCCAGTTATCTTCAAGTCCTCACCACCGTGGATTTCTAGAAAATAGAAAGCACAAGATAAATAAATTACCAGACCATCAGCATCTGAAGAAAAATAAAATAGAAATAAAGAACCCAAAAAAGTCAAAGAAAGTACCCAAATTCCAAAGCCAAATAAACATACTTGCAATAATAAGAATGTTTAAACAAGATATAAAATCAATGTATATTTCCCAGACCATTTATATCAAGGTGAAAAAGTTATTTCTTCAGTTTCTTTAGAATAAGCACTATAACTTGAATGTCCAAGGAAGAGAGAAAATAGTTGAATTATATTAGACTCTTGATATTCTTTAAGCTACAATTGAAAATGAGTTTTTTCTACAAACTTTCTATTATCTTGAGAGACTGTGATTTTTTTATCTGTAGTTTATCCTCTCCTCGATAATTTGATTGGTAGTAGATATGGTTTGTTAATTATCGGCTGCATCCAAGTGTTTTTAGGTTGCCCATTGCTTTCTTTTTTATTAACTCATTTGTGACTATAGACAGAACTTAAGGGTAGACTAGGCAAATAGCAAGTAAACTTTATTAGATTTTACGCATGAGGAAATAAATTATTCTATATTACAAAGTATTCCAAGGTATATATTTAACAAATTATAGCAGACATGCTAATTATTTTCTACTTACTCACAGCTCCAGTTGATAATTCTATTTTACTACGGTCACAGTTGGCTGACCAGATGTTTATGATAATCTGCAGTTACAGACAGACTCTGGGAAGAGTAAAAGAGAGGAATGATCAATTAAAAGTTTGGAATTAAAGTACTGAGGAACCTGGGTCAGTCAGAATTCAGCCAAGAATTTATTGGTGATTATACAGAGCTGGACTTTTAGCCATGTTAGGCTGTAGTAAAGATGGGTAAGCAGAGGAAGATGATAAAAATATTACAGATTGAACATATTCATAGAATAAAGTAAATACATAGTGTGCACAGCTCTGAAAGAGGGAGTAATTCTAGTTTCTAATCTTGTAAACCCAGCTATGCTTCATTTCTGCCTTAGTATTCTGTGATATTTCATATTGTCTAATTGACCTATTTTTGAATTTTGTTAGTTTGAATCTGAAGTTAGTTTGCTTCTTGCAAATAAAGGAACCTGGTTGGCAGCAATGATCTGATTATCCAATGCCAGTAACAACATCACTGGATAAGTGTTGGTGATGAAGGTGATGAAGACAACCAATATTACATATTAAAAAGGAGCAATGAGATGACCAATAGATTCAAGAAATTAAATCGGGCAGACAGAGTGCCTGAAGAACTATGGATAAAAGTTTGTAACATTGTACAGGAGGCAGTGACCAAAACCATTCCAAAGAAAAAGAAGTGCAAGAAGGCAGAGTGGTAGTCTGAGGAGGCTTTACAAATAGCTGAGGAAAGAAGAGAAGCAAAAAGCAATGGAGAAAGGAAAAGATATACTCAACTGAATGTAGAGTTCCAGAGAATAGCAAGAAGAGATAAGGTCTTCTCAACTGAGCAATGCAAAGAAACAGAGGGAAAAATTAGATGGGAAAGACTAGATATCTCTTCAAGAAAACGAGTTATCAAGGGAATATTTCATGCAAGAATGGGCATGATAAAGGACAGAAATTGTAAGGACCAAACAGAAGCAAAAGAGTTTAAGAAGAGGTGGCAAGAATACCCAGAAGAACTATACAAAAAAGGTATAATGACCAGGATGACCACAATGGTGTGGTCACTCACCTAGAGTCAGACATTCTGGAGTGTGAAGGCAAGTGGGCATTAGGAAGCATTACTGCAAACTAAGCTAGTGGAGGTTGGAATTCCAGCTGAGCTATTTCAAATCCTAAAAGATGATGCTGATAAAGTGCGGCATTCAGTATGTCAGCAAATTTGGAAAACTCAGCAGTGGCCACAGGACTGGAAAATTCAGTTTTCGTCCCAGTCCCAAAGAAAGGCAATGCCAGAGAATGTTCAAACTACGGTACAATTGCACTCATTTAACATGGTAGCAAGGTAGAGTTCAAGCTAGACTTCAGCAGTACATGAACAGAGTACTTCCAGATGTACAAGTTGGGTTTAGAAAAGGCAGAGAAACCAATGATTAAATTGTCAATATTCCTGTTGTGTCATAGAGAACGCAAGGGAATTCTAGAAAAATGTCTGCTTCTGCTTTATTAATTATTCTAAAGCCTTTGACTGTGTGGATCACAACGAACTGTGGGAAGTTGTTAAAAATGGGAATACCAGATGGGTTTACCTATCTGCTTAGAAACTTGCATGTGGGTGAAGAAGCAACAGTTAGAACCAGACATGGAAAAACAGACTGGTTCAAAATTAAGAAAGAAGTATGTTAAGCCAATATATTGTCACCCTGCTTGTTTAACTTCTATGTAGAGTACATCCTGTGAAATGTAGGACTGGGTGAATCTCAAGCTGGAATCAAGATTGCTTGGAGAAATATCAGCAATCTCAGATATGGAGATGATACCATTCTAATGGCAGAAATTGAAGAGGATCTAAAGAGCCTCTTGAGAGTGAACGAGAAGAGTGAAAAAGCTGGCTTAAAAGTCAACATTCTAAAAACTAAGATCATGATCATTCCATCACTTCATGGCAAATAAAAGGGGAAAAAGTGGAAACAGTGATGGATTTTATTTTCTTTGTCTCCAAAATCAGTGTGGATGGTGACTGTAACCATGAGATTAAAAGACACTTGCTCCTTGGAAGAAAAGCTATGACAAACTTAGACAGCATATTAAGAAGCAGAGATTATTTTGCCAACAAAGATCTGTATAGTCAAAGCTGCAGACAGTATATTAAAAAGCAGAGACATTTCTTTGCTGACAAAGGTCCGTCTAGTCAATGCTGTGGTTTTTCCAATAGTCATGTAAGGATGTGAGAGTTGGACCCTAAGGAAGACTGAGCACCGAAGAATTGATGCTTTCAAAAAAGTAAATAATAAATAAGGGACTTCCTTGGTGGTCTAGTGGTTAAGAATTTGCCTTACAAAGCAGGGGATTCAGGCTTAATCCTTAGTTATGAAACCAAGATTCCACATGTTACAGAGTCCCTAATCCAAGTGCTGCAACTACTGAGCCTGCACACTCTGGAGCTTGAGTGCCACAACTAGAGAGTCTGTGTGTTGCAACTAAGAACCACAACTAAGACCCAACAGAGCCAACTAAATAATATTTTTTTTAAAGAAAATAATATTTAACTGGATCCAGCAATAAAAGCAAGCCTATATATTTAAAAATCCACAAGTGATATCATATTTTTTGTTTCTCTTTTTTTGTTTCCTGTTTTACCCATAAAGAAGAATTGGGTAAGTTATGAAGCTGTTAGAATCATTCATGCTTCAGTATATATTCTTTGAAATTATTTCTTAGGAAATTATACATACCGAGATGTACATAATAAAATGAGGATTGTCTAGAATGTTGAAAAGCAAAATGCTCCTCTCTCAGAACATGTAGAAAATTTTAGCAACTATTATTGATGAAACATGCCTATATCATTGAAACCAAGTCCCCCTGAAACTGAGTTCCCAGCTGAGTTTATGATTAATCTCTATCCAGAACTTTATTCACTTTCCAGTCTTGCCTGTTCCCCTCTGGATTGAGGATTAACAAGGAGAAGGGAGGGGTACTAAAACCAATCAAGACATTGTGAGGTCTTCCCAGGTATAAAAGCTCCTCCTGTCCCACATTACTTGTTTGGAGAAAAAAAAAAAAAGTCTTCCTAGTCCTTCTTCAAGTTCCAAAGAGCAGGCTCAAGCACTTAATAATTAGAACACTAGAGTCACAGAACTCCTAATTCCTCCTGAAGGGATATAGATGGCAATCTGACGTATATCTTTGCGTTGTTCTGTAGAAACTAAGATTCCACCCATGTGGAAGATGGTCACTACATGCTGACCTCAAGCACTTAGACCCCTGAGTGCTTGGAACCAGAAGGCTGAGATTCCCAGAACATCACCCCAATGACCTCACCACCAACCAGAAGGAAGTCCATGAGCTGGTTACATATCCTCCAACCCTCTACCCTCACACTGTCTTTAGAAACCATAGCCTAAAAGCCAGTGGGGAGTTTGAGTCTTTTGAGCATGAACATTCTTCTTGCTTGGTGCCCTGCAAATAAAGACTTCATATCCATGCGTGTGTGCTAGTCGTGTCCAACTCTTTGTGACCCCATGGACTGTAGTCCACTTGAAGCCCTTATTTGTTGCCAACACCTACTTTCAATTTTCAATCCATAACATCACCAATAAGCAAATCATCCACAAAGCCAACAGCACTTCAAGTACACACATAGTAAGTTTATTTAGTGATCTGATTTCCTGTCCCTTTCTTGGAATATGTTGGTTTCAACCTCTGGATTTTCCCTAAGATTCCTCCACCATGTGTTTAAACATCTTTTGGTAAAAAGTTGTTGGCTATTTTTAAAGGAATATGTTTATAAGAGTAAGATTGAGTAAATGCATATCAGGAAGGGCAGAAAAATTTGTACCTTGCTAATCTTGGGGGAAAAAATATTTTATCTATACATTAGATTTAGATTTACCAATCTGAGTCCTTTTGAGAATTTTTACTCTATGATATGAATAAAACTAATTTGGGTTTTGAGACTCACAGAGTAAGTGCCTCCCTTTCCTTCCTGATATTTGTGTTGGAGGAGATGAAAAGCCTTGGGTGAGATGTGGTACTTTACACAGCTCTGGCTTCTTGATCTGTAAGACAGTAACTTTATTGTCCATCATTCTTGAGTTCTTTTTTTAGATATTAACATAAAACTACTTAAAATCAATGTATTTCTTACATCCTGAAAAATTTAAGTGAAAATAAGTGGGCAAAAATAGTTAACAACACATGAATATAGAATAAAAGAAACAAGTAAAGGAATGACTATTATGTTTGAATGACCTTATCAATGAAGTTACCTTTGCTTCACTGTAGTCAAAGCAAAGACTGAACTCTAATAGTTTACATACAATTGTCATTATTATTAGTTTATTAAACACCTAGTTTTTCAGGACTTGTAATCCATACCTACTCCCTGCTGGAAGCACTTGAAAAATTATCAAGAAGATCTTTATTTGGGGAACATAAATGGAATATGTATTCTTTTGTGTGTGTGTGTGATTTTAGTAATTTAATAATATGGCCTTTGATAAAAAACTTGGAACTTAAAGTTATATTTCAACCTGTAAAGAAACTTATATAGGACACTTGTTTATTACAATTTGCAAATATTTAAAATTTCAGGAACAATCTAAGCTTAAAATAAGTTCAGTGGAAACATATTATATGTTTGTGGGAGACTGTTTCTCACCATGATCACAGCAGCCCCTGGTATCCTCTGTACTCTTTTGCAATGCGACTTTGGCCCTTCACACATCAAGAGATAGTCTATGTAATTTTTTCTTGACCTCAGCCTTTGGATTTATTTTGGCCAATAAGATGCAACTTTTAAGCCTAGTACTTAAGAAAACTTGTGGATTCTTTTTCATTCATTTAGAGGTCAGTCACCATCTAGAGAAACTGAAGATACTCTATGTGAAAGGGATGTTGAAAGAGGCCCTTAAGGATAAAGGCCAAATAGAAGAGAAAAGGAGGGATCTTAGCTGAAGCCAGCAGCAACTACTAAGATGTAAATGAAGACATCTTGGATGTCCCAGCCCTAACTGAATTGCCAGCTGAATTGCCAACTGAAATGCCACATGAATGATCCCAGTCAAAAGTAAGTGGAGCAGAAAATCAACCCATAGAATTGAAAGAAAGAAAAGATCATAGTTGTGTAACTAATTTTTAGGATTGCTTATTTTTTGCAGATATAGATAACTTACATGGGTTTTTTGTAAACATTTTTCCCCCAGCATTTGACTTGTCTTTTCATCTTGTTAACCTGTCTTTTGCAGAGCAGAAAATTTTAATTTTTATGAAGTCCAGCTTATCAATTCTTTCCTTCATGAATTATGCCTTTGGTGTTATGTCTAAAAAGTCATCATCAAACCCAAGGTTATCTAGATTTTCTGTTACGTTGTCTCTAAGGAGTTTTGTAGCTTTGTGTTTTACATTTAGGTTTATAATCCATTTTGAGTTAATTTTTGTGAAGGGTGTAAGATCTGTATCCAGATTCATGTGTGTGTGTTTGCGTGTCTTTGTGTATGGATGTACCGTTGGTTGTTCCAACATCCGTTGTTGAAAAGACTACCTTTTCTCCATCGTATCCTGAAAGAGACTGTGTTTGAATTAAAAAACAGTATGACAAACAAAACAGTTAAGCTTTCTGTGGTGATGGTATGAGGAAATATATATATAGTACCGATCAATAAAGTACCAACTTCTGAAGATATATCTAAAGAATAGCAGACACAGATAACCACTGGGCTATACTTACAGGATATCCAGTGAAAAGTTCATGATGATAGTTCCTGAGTCTCTTCAGTGTAACACAAATTAAATCTTGTCATTTGTGTGAGTTAAGAGATAGAAGCTATAAATGGAAATGTCCTAGAGATTTTTCAATCTTTAATTTCTCCTTTATTTTGTTAAGCAATGAAGAGCTTTCTAGATTTCCCCACCTTGGCAGTGTTCTCAATTTTTGTTTCCAACCCTGAAGAAGGCAATTAAGAAACCCATGGGGCTCCCCATGGAGGGAATGTGAGCTGAGATCCCCAACAGAAATGGGGACATCCAGTGGGAATTCACCCCCTTCCAAGGGAGTGTCCCTTTCCACCTGGGGAATACCTGGGGTGTTACTCGCCCAATTCTAAACCAGTGGGGTGTACGTGGATATACATAGGGTTTTCTTGAACTTGTGATGGTCCCTAACTGCTCCGTGTTGCCAAAGTCTGATTGTGACTTCAGATGGCAACGTTCCTGACTATAGAGTTGACTAGTATTTATTTTCTCCTTCCGCCCTACGGTTGTGAGACATGAAGTGCCCAGCTTTGGCCTACATCTTAGTTTCTACTTCCTCAAAGACTCAAGAAAGAAAAAAAGAAAAGAAAAAAAAAAAAGGATGGAAGGAAGGAAGGGGTAAAGAAAGTTAATAATCAGTGAGTAGGGAGATGATGAGCAATCTGAGTTCATATGTATGTTTAGATTTTGTCTGCTAGGCTGCCTCTAACTTGTCAAGTTATCATGATTTCTTTGCCAAATCCCCAAAATATGAGTTAAAAATCGTGTGTTGCTTTAATGTGCATTATTGCTGAGTTGTTTTGTGGCTTCATCATGAAAGTCTGGTTTCAAAAACAGTATGAAAGTGAGGGTTCTCAGCAGGATTGTGAGTTTTCATTTAAAAACCAGAAATGGAAACAAGGAAGAATAACACACCACAGAAGAAAAATGAAACCACTATATGCAATATGACCTACCCAAAAACAAAAGTACAAATGCATTTTATAATTTATCAGAGACTTAAGAGACATACAGCAAGTGTATTTCTGACCCCAAATTAGCTGAATTTCATCTTGTTTCAGATTTAAAAATGAAATACTTTCTCACAGATCTGGTTTAGAGTTCTTGAAACCAATAAATGCTGTATGTTTTGTATTCATTTGGCAGATAAATAGACACATTCCTAAGTATTTGTATAAACAAAATTATTCAACTAAAAATTTCCTGTGCTTAACTAGAGTACCATTTCTTCAGATGTTTTTCCCTTTGAAGTAAAATGTTGGGAAGAAAATGCCATTGATATAACTATCACTGTAAATAACTCATTGTTGCCTATTTGTAAGTTTAAAGTTCCTAGCCTTATGACTGTATGTTTTACGCACATTCTTGTAGCTACCAAATAATGAATATAGCATAGTAAGTCCTTAGGATAAGAAAATTTGATTTTTTGAGAGTAGACAATAGTTTGGATTTTCCAATGTAACTTAGTACTTTTATAAAACTTTTAATTTAGATATTATTTCACACTTCCAAATATTGTAATACTAGTGCAAAATTTACAAATTGTTTATATTTTGCCCTATTTATAACTTTCTCTTGATTCTGTTTCTGTGTGTGTGTATAGATATATACATATACATGTATATACACATATAAATAAACACACATTGAATTTATGTGTACATACATGTATATATGTATATACATGTATATCTATATAGATACATATACTCTTTATGTTTGTATATTTATATAAGTATGTATGTATACATATATATATGTATGAGGATGTAAGAGTTGTCAAGTGTATATAGGATTTCTATATGGAAAAATTCAAAACTTATGTTCTGTGGCTTGTAGTGATCAGATAATCAATATATTGTGTACAACTTTGAGGTGGGCTTTCATGTCCGACTCAATGAACATGAATTAGAGCAAATTCCAGGAGAGAGTGGAGGACAGAGGAGCCTGGAGTGCTGCAATCCGTGAAGTTGTAAGGAGTCAGACACGATTTTGCAGCTTAGCAATTGAGCAACAGGCTTTGCTTTTATATAAGGAGGCATTTTCAGCATCTGAACTGACATAGATATGATACTTTGTTGACAAATAAATACCTCTCTTACTAGATGCTGAGGCATAATTCATTTTTATTGAGGATATGTAAGAGAAGAATTAGATATTTTCTCAATTCCTGTAATGATAGGAAAGAAAACCATTTAAATTTACAAAAGAGCCTCCTAGTTTTTGACTTATGAGTTCGATTTGTGGAGAAGTAGGGTAGATATCTTATGTGACACTCTGTGTTTTAAATTTATATGAGAAAGTGGCAAATACAATGGAAACAAATGATTGTCAATAAATTACTTTCCAAAACACCTTCAGATCATGATATGGAGTTAGTATAAACTCTTACATCTGTCACACCTCTGAAGGGAAAAAAAATATTTATAAGTACTGTCTTAAAGAATTATAAGTTCCTAAAATTTAACCAAAAAATAAATCAGTACTTAGCAGAGAGCTAAGAAAAGAGTAAGTTATTTATAAATAATTGTTGAAATAAAAATGAATTAATCACCTTGGTAAGTTTTAGTCTTAAATGGATTTTGTAGTATTTTAAATGTTTTTAAATGAATAATTCATGTTTGGTTTTTTACACTAACACTCTATTAATTAGAACATTTGATTACCTTATTCTTGAAACATGCCAGATAAAGCTAACTTAGCTCCTCTTTTTTAAATCTGCCAAAAAAAATTATCTAACAAACTAACATCTGTTTTGCATTATAGAGTGGCTCACTCTCTTTATGGGCCTCTGCCCTCAATATGCCCAGAGTCAAGAACTCACACTAGTGCACACCATTGTTATATTTTGCCTATGCCATATATATACATATATGTATATACATGTATAGCTGCATATGCAAATAATTGTATAATATTTATGTGTATCTATATTTAATACTGGGCTTCCCTGGTAGCTCAGACGGTAAAGCATCTGCCTACAATGCGGGAGACCTGTGTTCGATCCCTGGGTCGGGAAGATCCCCTGGAGAAGGAAAGGGCAACCCATTCCAGTATTCTTGCCTGGAAAATTCCATGGAATGAGGATCCTGGTAGGCTACAGTCCATGGGGTCTCAAAGAGTCAGACGCAACTGAGTGACTTCACTTCACTTCACATTTAATACAGAGACAGCAGGGTTGTTATTAGCTGGATCTTGTAATATAGTAAGACTTGACAGTTGCTGAGTATTTACTGAGTGCTAAGCAATATGCCAAGTCTTTAAATGGTTTTCTTTCTAAATGTTCATAAATGTTTGAAATCCTATTGTTACCATCATTTGAAAGATCTCAAAGCTAATATGTGGTAGAAGTTAAGTTCACAATGTGAACTTCTGGCTATTCACAGTGTGATTCTGGCTGTTCTTAACCATTGTACCTTATGACCCACACAAAGACAGTCTTCACCATTTTCATACCTAGACACAGATTCATGTCTCCATATCACAGTATGCTCCTATGTTTATCTATTTCTATGTCTGTCAAGAGTAGTAGTTGTCCAATGGGGGTAATTTTGCCCCCCTGTATAATCAGCAATATCTGGAGACTATTTTCCTTATTATATCTGAGAGGGTATTATTGGCAGAGGCCAAGGACGTTGTGACTGTCCTAAAATACACAGACTAGCTCCCCACCCTGACACACACACAGCAAAGAATTTCCTGACCCAATATGTTAATAGTGACAAGATTGAGAAACCCTCAACTGGAGAGATAAATATTTGAGGAGAAATGTAAATGTTTATATGTGTATTTTTACATAATTATGTTTCTTTAGAGGACTCTTTGAGTTGTTAGAAGACAATGGCCTTTAAAATGTTTTAGAATTCCCTGAACAGGTTATTTTGACCCACAAAACACGTAACTTTATTTCTAATTCAGAGAACAGCATTGCCACGTTACCCTTGATACTGAACTGTGTTATATGTCCCAAATATCTTGACTTAGTGTTGTCTACTATGCTCATTAAAAACAAAAAGAAAACCAAGAAACTTCAAGCATGTACAAGAAACCTGTCATGAATTGACCTTTATCTTAGTCTATCTGGTATTATTTGACCTATATTGTGTTGAGAATGAGGTGAAATAGCCAGAAGTAAATAAACAAGTCTTCTCCACACAGTCATTTACTGCTTTTAAATGGCTTGAGGCCATCTCCATTCCCTTAATTGGCTACAGCAGACCACAGTTCACAATTCAAAAGGACCAAGTCATCATCAAATTGCAGTGCCCTCTGGCCTGTCAAATTTCTAGTAATGTAAATTTCCTGAAATCAGGTTCATATTTGCAGTGTGAGTCATCAACAACCATAAACAACTCTGAAGGAAGAGTTACTGGGAATGAAAAAAAGAAGTATGGAAAAGATATATATGAGTATAAATTGATGCGTATGCAATAGTCAAAAATTGATGTTTTCCTCTATAAATATGGCAATTTCACATAATTAGACCTAAATTAGTTTTGGTACTTGAACATATAAGGCATAGTGGCTCTGCATTAACTTGTTAGTTGTTCAGATTGTGGTTCTACATCTTCTTGCTTCTGAACTTGAGACCATTGTTTAACCTGTTTAAATCTCAGTGCCTGGAGCCTTCAGTTTGCACATTTATTGAATAAGCATATTTTATTTGTCTTTACAGTAGCAGGGAACTTACCTAGTTTTTTATAGTTCCATTCCCATTCATTAGACAATGTTGACCAGAGTGGTAGTGGTCAATATATTTTGAACATTTGTTGAATGAATGAATTCATGGAGAACAATAGCATTTATCTCATGGACTTGTTATAAAGCTTCAGTGAGGTTATGTATGTTAAAGTCCTAAGTATATATAGTAAATGTTAAATGTTAGCTGTGATTTTATTAATTCAAACAGAAAAAAAAGATTCCAGATAAACTTCAGAAGTTGTTTATTTTTCATGTATTTTCATCTTCACTTTGCAAATACATTTTTTGGTTCATTTTCATTAGTTTAAACTTCTCTCTGATCCTGGTGAATTTGTGTGTCAGACTCTCATACCACACTTTGAGAAATGTGGCCCTAATTCTTTTGTGCATATAACACTGTGTAAATTGTTTAGTAAATGAATAAATAAATAAGTTCACTTCCCCTTTTCTCTTTAGTATTTCTACTCTAGACTGTGGGAGATTAAATTTTCTTCAAAAATATCTGTAACTAGGCAGGTTTCCATTGCAAATAGACACCGTTCCAAGAAACCATCTAGTATCTTAAGGTTTTAGCCACATTCTCTCTTACAAAGAGTCTCATGGTTCCTCGGCCACAACGGCCACATCAATCTTCTTGAACCATGTTTATCTTGGGCAGTATCACATCTCTCTGTGCATAATGTAAGGGTGATGATGGCATTGCAGTATTCACTGATTCATAACTTGTTTAAAACCGGTATTCCCTGTGGTAGACCAGGGAGTATTTTTCAAGCTTTTGAGAAAACAAAGCAGTTGGGGCTTCCCCAGTGGCTCAGACAGTAAAGAATTGGCCTGCAATGCAGGAGACCTGGGTTCGATCCCTGCGTTGGGAAGATCCTCTGGAAGTGGGCATGGCAACCCACTCAAGTATTCTTGCCTGAATAATCCCCATGGATAAAAGAGCCCGGTGGGCTACAGTCCATGGGGACGCAAAGAGTCAGACATGACTGAGCGACTAAACACAGCACATTAATGAATCAACTCTCAAAATTTTACACTCACCTTTACTATTGCTTTATTTTGTTTCACTGAGGTTGTTTTTAATACAAAATTCCATACCCTGCAGCCACCCCTGGACCATTTAAAAGAGTGGTTAGTATTCAGAGTTGTCTAGTTTCGTAATCATTTGTAGAATTTAAAGAAATTACACCTGCTAGGCTCAATCCAATGGAAATTGTGACTCAGTAGGTATAGGAAGGGGGTCCAAGTATCTATACATAGACGGCATGTTGTTGTTCAGTTGCCAAGTCGTATCTGACTCTTTGTGACCCCATGGACTTCAGCATGCATCAGACTTCTCTGTCTTTCATTATCTCCTAGAGTTTGTTCAAATTCATGTCCATTGAGTCAACTGTCTCATCCTCTGTCTCCCACTTCTCCTCCTGCCCTCAATCTGGATGGTATAACATCTTTGTTATAATCTTTTCCTAGAACAGGGCTTCATTAAACTTAAACTGAATACTAATTACCTGTGGAACTTATTAACGACATGGATAACCAGGCCCTATCCTCAGTGAACCTAATGAAATAGTTCTAAGACGAAGCAGCCAAATCTGCATTTTAAGTAAGTGACATGGTCAACTTGTGTTTCACATTCTCTTAGCACATTTTAAGAAATGTGGTCCTAAATTTTTGCACATGTAGCACTTTGCAGATTGTTGGATGGATGAAGGAATACATGCACTTATTAAAACTGTTGTGAGACTTAAAAGGGATATGTAGGTAGTGTGCTAATTAAATACACTAAATGTTCATTGTTAGCTCTAATTATGATTTATATGTAAAAGCATAGATCCAGATGTTTGGAACCATTTTTTCTTCTCCACGTTTATCATTACTCTTCTCATCAGTTTTACCCTTCAAGTCTAGTAAGTCAAAATTAACCAAATAATTACATAAATTATTATTTGACTCATTTTAATAATGCACTAAGTTAAACATTTAAGATACTATGGTAATGAATAAAGGAGCAGGGCTGAATGAATCTAGTTTAAGGATTTGGGCAGGTTTACTGGAGAAAGAAAAGTATTTTTTGAACTAGAACTTGATATGATGAATAGGAACAAGCCAGGTGAAAAAGCAGAGGAAGAGTCTGAAGTGGCAGGGACACTACAGGCAAAATCCATTTCTTCGTAGAATTGCTTAGAGATGGACAAGAGAGGACGAAGGCCACAAGGAGACTGTTGCGTTAATCCATGTAAGGGATGATGGAGACCTGGGCTAGGAGGCAGCAGTATTGTGGGTATAATGTGGAGAGATTCATAAACTGTATGGTTTTCAGTGATGTATTAGCTGAGGGCAGTGGGTGAGGAAATAAAGGCGTTGGGTTGATTTCTACATTTCTGGCATAAACCTATGAGTACTGGTTCTTAACAACGTATAATCACCTGGAAGCTTTTGAAAAAAAAAATAACCCACACCTGGATCCCACTTCTAGATATTCTGTATTTGGGTGAGGCTCAGGCATAGATGGTCACTAATAGGAGCTACTTGTTTTCTGATAGTGCAGTATTTGCTATATTAAAACCTGGAACACACTGAGGAAAGTACAAAAGGTGTCCTTTACTGAATCAGGTAATATTTTCTTTACTTAGTTCTCAAGAAAATGATATTTTCCCATATGTTGAATATGGGTAGCCGTTACCTTCTCCAGGGTTATATATATGTATACACACACCATAAAATATATTAATATATTTGAAAAATATCCTTTAGAAAAGAAAATGTTTTATTTAGTCAATAGGCACATAGGCCAGTTATATTTATTGCCCCTCAGCTTCAAATTCATCCTTTTTTTTCCTTCTACTCTGTGATAAAAGTGGGCCTGGTTGAATGCTGTAATAGAGAGTGTTGAGGGTGGACAATAGAGGAAAGAGTGGCCTTCTTCCAGGTTCAGGTTTACTCATTTAGTTGAACTCCTGAAGAGTGAATTGGCTTTTTTAGTGGTGTTCTAGCATCAAACAGCAAGTGGCACCTCCCCAACTTTCCTCCACACCAGCCCCACCTTAGGTGGTTTCCAGCAATAAGTCCGATGGCACTCCTAAGGGCAGCTAGCAAGTGCTATGGATTCACCAGCTGTTTCCCAGTGAATCGTCAGCAACCCTTTGTCACAGTCCTGCTACTTCCAGGTGACTTTCTATGAGTCCAGACGGAACCCAAACTGGCTTTCCAGTAAGTCAGTAACAACCTAAGCTGGTAGCTTCTCAGCTACCCTCTCTGGGTTGGAATAACCCAACCAACTTTTCCAGCAGCCAGTGGGATTCAACTGTACCCTCTGTAGTGAGATCTAAGTCCTGGCTTTGGGGAAGGATTCTTTCCCTCCAAGTTTGTCCTTTCCTTGAGTACTCTCCCTCAGTAGCACTTGAGTATCCCTTAGAGCCCACATACCTGCCCCCTGACCTTTAACCAATTCCCTATTCCTTCAGTCTTCTGTTGCTATTTCTTTATACTAAATTTTCCCTCTTTCAAATACTGTGTAGTTTCTGTCTTCTGACTGGAAGGTAACTAATACTCTAGAGAACTAAGAAAAAACATTTTATCTGGTAGGCAAATTCAGTTTTTGCAAGTACAAAGAGTCCAGAAATTGAATAGACTTTTGGAAAAGACTTTAAATGAAGTTACTGAATCATTTTTTACTTTTGAATATGATCCCTTTGGTACATGAGAGTACTTCTGGGAATTATTGTGAACAATAACAGTGGGGCCAAGAAAGCATTCATAATTCTCTCAGTACCTAGAGATAGCAAGGGCATACATGGAAGTTTTCTAGCTTTGGTCTTTTGTGTTGAAAATCTTGTTTGAGTTCTGCTTTATCTCTTAGTTCCTCACATATTGGCCAGAGTTCTTTGTATCATTCCATGAGAATATTATGACATCTTTCCTCTCTCCTGGTCCATCTCTGTGTAGAAAAGAGACTATCTGTAGCTGGGAGAGACTGTTTCCCAAAATTCCATCTCCATGCCACTCCTGCCCAAAAGCAAAGTCAGTGTTGAGGAACTTTGTTACATAAAGACTAAGGTTTTCTTCCCCATCTGTCCTTTTCTGTTGTGAACTGTCTTCTTTCAAGTCCTTCACTTTATTCCCTATAATCTCTCTAGTTACATACATCTTTTGAAACCTCGTATTCAAAGGATATCTGTCATACTTTCTCCTGTTTATTTGTCAAACTGTCAGTATATCTGTAGTATCTACTCTAGATTATCTGCGTTTAAATCTTCAGGTTAAAATTTCTTTGAATGTGATCAGTATACAATGTATTGGATTGGCAAAAAAGTTCCTTTGGGTTTTTCCATAACGTTGTACAGAAAAAAAAACCTGAACAAACTTTTTGGCCAACCCAATATAAAAGTGTAGATTCCTGGATCCTATTCTAGAATTACTGAATCAGAATCCTGAGAGAGCCAGGATCCAGAATAATGGATTTATAATAATGTTTCTTCCATCCTAAAATGCTAGCCTCGTTAATAATAGTTTACAGTGTCGCCCCCAATAGATATTTGCATATCAGTGTGGTGCTTCTAGCTTTGAAAGTCATTTTCCACTGATTCTAGTACAGATTAGAACAGAGTACAAACCTGGGCATTTTATTATTAGGGACCTCAGAGCCTTTGCATGAAGATTGACTACAGACTCCTTTAGTGCTCAAGGCTTAAGTCCCTAGGCTCAAAGTGTTGTGAAGGGTGGGGTTCACACTGAACTGCTGAAAGCAATTTTGGGGTTGTTTATTTCCATTCCAGGCAACACAAATGTCTATAGAGCAGTGGAATAATGATGGAAGTTGCTGATACTGAGGAGATCCACAAGCTGTAAGGCCACAGTGTTGATGGGCTTTCAATGGAAACAGAGAGTATCTAGGATAGATAAGATGTGGACATGAGTAGAGAATTCAGACACAGGGGTAAATCTGTTTAATCATGTTTGTGTGGGGAAGTGGGTGTGGGACACAAAATGGACAGATACTTAATGTTCCTCTAACTCCCACAACTCCTAGAAATGTCACAGTAATTGAGTAATGCTTTATCAAAAAGAAATTATTTAAAAATGTCCTGTAACTTCTGTACAAGTATTGTACTGTGGAGTCAAGTGGTTGCCAAATATAGCAGCACATCACAATTATCTCAAGTGCTAACTTAAAAATGTGGATTATTGAATCTCACTCCACTTTTTCCTTTCTTTTTATTTTTAATTGAAGGATAGTTACCATATTGTGTTGGTTTCTGCCATAAATCAACTTTGATCAGCCATGATATACATATGTCCCCTCCCTCATGAGCCTCCCTCCCACCTCCCACCCCATCCCAGCCCTCTAGGTGGTCACAGCACCCGGGGCCTTCCCATTATGGTGGCTTCTTCTTTTGTTGCAGAGCATGGGCTCTGGGGCACCGTGCTTCTTCAATAGTTGCAACAAATGGACTCAGTAGTTGTGACTCCCAGGCTCTAGAGCACCAGCTAGATAGTTGTGGCCCACGGGCTTAGTTGCTCCTTGGCATGTGGGATCTTCCTGCTCAGGGGTCGAACCTCTGTCTCCTACATTGACAGGTGGATTCTTTATCACTGAACCACCAGGGAAGCCTGGAATATTTATTTTTATAAGCTCTCTGGGTGATGATTATTCACTTAGCTGGAAATGTAATGAATAAAGGAATGAGTTCAAGGAAATGGGTTAACTTGACTATTTGCAATCCTGGACTATTTAGCAACCTAAAATTATCCTCTATCTACCCATACATTAAACAATTCATTTGCTGCTCTGATTAGAGGAAAAATTCCCAATAAATCATTGACATTCTTTAATTATTAACATTTTCCTCTTTCCTTTGAGGTTTTTAATCCCTCATTCATTGAACCAGGCCATACTGAAGACTTTTTCTTCAAATTTCCCTGTCACCTCATACCAATACTTTGCAGAGGAATGAAAGTGAGAGATGTTGGAAAAGCGAATTTGTTTTGACTAGTACTGTACAAGTAGCTGCTGAAATTTTTGTATCTTTCTTTTGAAATGAATTCTGTCTCTAAAAAGTTTGTCTCATTCTGCCTTGCTTTTCATTCCCCCTGTGCTACAATTATTTCATAATAGTGGCACTAAATTAAAAGAATTCCCCGTTGTGACAAGTCATTCAGCTATTACTCAGTTCTATTTTAACTGTTAGGAAGTATTGGTGCTAGTCTTATTCTGCCATTTACTGGTTATTTGACCTTGGCCAACAAACTTAACCTGTCTGATTTAACATTATCATCATAAGAACAAAATGTTTGCCAACTTACCTGTTAATGCACAGGGCTGATTTTGTGTAATCCAAAATACACTGTGTTAACTGTGAAGTAAAGTAAATATTAGTTGATGAGATTAAGAATAATGAGAATAATGGTTAGCAATTTTCAGCAGGAATCTCTGCTTTTGGGGGAAGTGAGTTCGGTTGTTGTTTTTTCTTCTTTCTGCCCCATGTATCTTTTTTTTTCTTTTCAAACTCAAACTAGAAGTTCTTTGATGGCTTCCCTGGTGACGCAGACAGTAAAGAATCTGACTGCAAGGCGGGAGACATGGGTTTTATCCCTGGGTTGGGAAGATCCCCTGGAAGAGGGCATGGCAACCCACTCCAGTATTCTTGCCTGGAGAATCCCCGGGGATGAAGGAGCCTGGTGGGCTGCAGTCTGTGGGGTCGAAAAGAATCAGACGTGACTGAGCGACTAAGCACAGCATATTAATGAATCAACTCTCAAAACTTTACACTCATCTTTACTATTGACTTACCTTGTTTCACTGAAGTTGTTTTTAACACGAAATTTCATACCCTGCAGCCACCCCTGCACCATCTGAAAGAGTGGTTAGTATTCAGAGGTGTCTGGTTTCACAGGATTCAGCTGAGCAGATAAGCACAGCACAGCTCCGAAGTTCTTCAAAGTTATATGTATACCATACAATTTCATGAGAGAATTAGGCGTGTTATTTAAATTATGTAAATTCACACTCTCTTTCCTAAGTTATATAAAAGATTCATAGGCACTCTTTCCAGTTGGTAATGACAAGAATGATGGTACTTGAGTAATTAAACTTCACAAAACACCTATATCTTATCCTCCTGAAGATGTTCCTGGAAAGCTGTTGTGCCACATCTAACAAAAATCTCTGCAGTCAGCATGTTAGACAATTCTGAGTTAGCATCACTCTTAGGACCATTTTGACCATCCTTATAACAACGGGAGTGATTTTCCTGAAGAAATTGAAGAGTGACCTGCTGCTTGTGACTGGACCTCTGATGTTCAATCTAGTTTCTCTGCATAGAACATACCAGAAATTTGTCATCACTGCCTTCATCAGTGATGTGAACAGCCCAAAGCATCTCACCCATGCTTACTTTAAAGAAGAAGAAACTTCTGAAGCTCAGGCACCAGGAAGACAAGATCCTCACAGAGGAGAAATAAGAGTTTACTGAGCAGTTGCAGGCTAATCAGAAGGCTGTGGACTCGAAAATTCTGCCAAAAAACAAAGGTGTTTCTCAGCTCCAGGGCTATCTCTGCTCTGCGTTTTGTCTCCCAAATGGAGTTTATTCTCACAAATTGGTGTTCTAAATTTCTTACAAAAACATAATAAAATAACTGATACGTTATACTAGAGTATAGTATCCAGCAGGTTCATTCATTTTTTACTTTACTGGAATAAGAAAGAAGTCTCAGGAAAGGAAGTTAGGTGGAATGCCTTTGTGACTAAGAGCTTAATAGTTTAAGGGAACATGTGAGAAATCTTTCAATCAACAGGACTTTCCATGGTTACCACTCGTGGAAACGATGGTTCATCCTGTTTCTCTAAACAGATGCCCTGCTGTCCCCTCTGTATTATCGGTCCCAGGCACTTTGAGTTCACAGAAGCCTTCCTGATAGATGTTCTCATCATTCCATGGAAATAGGCATGCCTGTGTGGGAGAAGATCATAAGTGATGTAAAATGTGAATAAGCAGCAGCATCCTTATTGTTGGGTGTATCTTCTGTGTTTAGCAATTCTCCATTTTTCATAAAAACTCAGAAAATATTTATGTAGAAGTTCACTGTGCTGACACACTTTTTCAGTTGAAATAAACAAGGGAAGAAAAGCAAGAGAACTTGGATAATATAAAATATGTTTTTGGCTTTATTTTAATCCAAAATAAACCTGAAGGAACTTTAATGAATACCCACCCTTGGATTCCTTCATTCAATAAATATTAAACCAATTGTTTCCTGTATATTTTTCCATTTATCCATCTACCTGTCTTCTGAAGTAATTCATACTTATTTTGTAGTCTGTTACTTTAGGTATTATTCTTAGTTATATGGGACTGTACAATAAATTTCCTCCAAGTATAGCAGCTTATAAAAATAGACATTTATTATCTTCATTTCAGGGCTCTCGATGCAGTTTAGTGGGCGATCTCTGGTTTAGAGTCTCTCACCAGATTATAATCCAGTGTCCCCTGGCCTGCAGTCATCTCAAGGTTCTCTAGGAGTAGGATTGGGAGCTCTCAAGCTCACTCATGGCTCATGTGGCTGTTGGCTGGAGATAACACTTTCTTGTCACATGGACTTCTCCATAAGTCACTCCCAACATGGCAGGTGACTTCCCTCAAAATGAGCAAGTATGTTAGTCATTCAGTCATGTCCGACTCTTTGCTACTCCATAGACTGTAGACCCCCAGTCTCCTCTGTTCATGGAATTCCCCATGAATATTGGAGTGGGTTGCCATTTCCTACTCCAGGAAAAGCGAGCAATCGAGAGAGCAAGAGAAAAGGAGAAAGACAGAAGCCAGAGTCTTCTGTAACTTGTTTTTGGAAACAACACCGTGTCATTTTTACTTTATTCATTTTGTAAGAGGCGATACTAGGTCCAGCCCAGGTTCAAGAGAAGAGAATTATACAAGGGATTGAATAGCAGAAGCAGGGATCACTGGGAACCACCACAGTGCTGTCCCAAGGATGCACAATACGGTTCCTTGCTCTTAAGGCATTTGCCAGCTGTAGAAAGTAAACATTTACAAAAGAGTAACTTACAAGGCAGTGAGTAGATCATAGAGTTAGTGGATAATAGAGATGTTCTTAGGAGGAAGTCTGTTTGAGGCAGTCAGGGAAGTTATGGTATAATAGGCTTCATATTTTGGCCTGGTTGTATGGATAGACATTGGCTGAGTCCACAGAAAGAGAAAACATCCTTGAGGTTTCAGAATAAGCAGCTGCAAAAGTTGGAAGAATCTTTGGGATTTAAAGTGACTAACTATGTTCTCTCTAGGATAAAGTTTAAATGCCTTACTGGTTTTTTTTTTTGTGTGTGTGTGTGTATATTAGTATATATGTGTGTGTGTGTATGGATAGATAGTTAGAAAGATAATCTCCATGGCTCTTCCACTAGTACCCCTGAATATGTGTCCTAGGATCTGATCATGCAGTTTCAAGTGAACCCTGGTTTCCTCACTTATATGCACTACCAGAGAGTATTCTCTTTAGGCTCTCTTATTCTCCATAATTTGCTTTGCTAATATCAATAAGCACCTGTATCATTAAGCACTGTTTTCTAAAATGTTTCCAGCTGAAGAAGTAAGAGGAAGCCACGTCCTAACTCTCTCAGCAAGACTTGCCTCTCTTCCCTCTGGGGGATATTCCACCTCCATGCTCACCTTATCAAGACATATTGTTTTGTACTTGCTCATCGCCCCTTTTACAAGGTAGCTCTTCCAGGATAAGAACTATGCTTTAATTTCTATTTATGACCGATTTAATGCCTACTGTTTAATAGGAGCTCTTTTTGTCACTAAAAGAAAGAACATAATCCTATTAATGAGATAAACCAATTGGAATAGAGGGGCTGGCCTAGGGAGACATGATATTGTTGAAAATAACCACTGACAGAAGTAGTAAAGTCAGGTAAGAGACTCTCCCTCTCTCTCTCTCCCTGTATCCCTCTTTTTTCCCTCTCTTCCTTTCGCTCCCTCCCTCATTTTCTCTCTCTCTTCTTGGTGGTAACTTAGATGTGCCCTTGACTGAGACAAGTGGTTTTCTGCTCGTATAAGTAAGTAAGTAAATGTTGCTCAGTCCTGTCCGACTCTTTGCGACCCCATGGACTGTAGCCTACCAGGTTTCTCTGTCCATGGGATTCTCCAGGCAAGGGTACTGGAGTGGGTTGCCATTTCCTTCTCATATATTATTTGGTAAAAGAGAGATGTTTTGGTTTAATGGAGCATTTCCCAAAATGTATTTTATCAATATAAGCTAATACTAAGCTAACAAACAAAAGATGCTACAGGAAATGATGTTGAGTTAAATAAACAAAATTTTGCTACTGTTTTTAATTACAGGATTTCAAAAAACCTGTAATGTATGCATTGTTTATCTATGGAGGCACATTTAGTATGGGAGATTGCTCAAATATATACACTAAGAAACTGTTTTTTTACAAAAGTATCTCTTGGAGCCCACTAAGGAACTGTTTTTACAAAAGTAATTCTTCGAAAAATTCTGGTTTAGTGTATTTTACCCTTAACAGAGACCTAAATCCTACTGTGTCCTGTGTGTTTTACTTGCTTCTGGTATGCCATTCAGCTCCTAACCAAGCTTTACTCTACTTTCCAGCCTGTAAATGAAAATAAAACCTGACCTTCCCCAACCTCTGAGGGAGTATTGTAAAACTGAATAAAATATATACAGCAAAATATGAAAAGCAGATGTTACCCTTGCTCTCTATTGGATCTTCAATAGTAACATGCCACAGAGCAACATTTCCTAGTGCTACTTCTTAAATCACTTGAAAAAAAAAACAGATTCTAAATTATACTAAAATTCCTGCAGTGCATTTAAAAGGAACTTTAGCGAAGTAAGAGATGGAGATGTATACTTGCATGTAACTATGAGAGAGAAGGACCAGAGGAGAGAAGTTCCACCTTTTTTGTTGTTGTTGTTGTTAGTTCTTGCTTTTTCTTTCAAAGACTGTGTGAGAACTGGAGAGAGGGGTAACCTTGAGTAAATTTATTCTACTGAAAGGAGAGCGCTTCTCTCCAGAACCTATTCAAGTCCTGCTGAGATACGTTCTCTAAAGAGACTACTTTTTAAATACAAGTTGTCTATTCATTGATGAACGGACTGAAGTATCAGTTGGCTTGAATAGAAGTCAACCAGTGCTAAATCTCAGATAACAAGAAGCAAAAGCTGAATTTAAAGTATAAGTTTAGAGATGAAAGTGTAATTTGTATTGGTACTATGTTTGGCAGTGTTGGAATTTGTTTCTAATTCCTCAGCCCCCAGAGGAAGATCTGTGGAGCAATTTCATGAACTTGCTTTAGTCCTAATTTGAGGGATCTGTTGACTGTCAGAATTGAGTCCAATTGTACCTCTGCTTGTGATTGTGGCCCCCATCTCTTCATCTCTAAATATGAAATTTTGCTGCCTTTGCAGAGTTGTTGTGAGAACTAAATGAGATAATATAGATTCAACCAAAGACCCTTAGCATCCACTCAATACATTGAGTTTTCCTTGATTCACAGGGTTCATCAGATAACATGTTTCAGTCCTGATCTTGGGGCAGTCTAGAGACACTAGTTTTGAGGTGTTAAATCAGTGTGCTTTAGTTTTCAGTCAGTTCCCGTTCCTAGGAATCCAGTTCTCCAAATCACTGAATCAATAGCATGCCTGGCTTTATGGGGGAAAGCATAGCCCTCTTAAAACCAGGGATATATTGGCATAGAATTTTAAAGTGGGAATTTTTTTTTAATAGTCTGAAAGTAAAGACTTCTGATTGTTGAGAATGCCTGATTTGCTTGAGAAGGAAATGATTTTTTCAGAACCTTCCAAAGCAGATATTCAGCTTGGAGAGAATCAGGCAATTTATATAATGGGACTACAGACAAGGAGAAAAAAGTTGCAATGCAAGGAAATGTTTTGACACATAGGAAGAGGAAAGCTCATGTGGATATAAAGAGATGGAGCCTGGGAATGTGATGAAGAGAAGAACCAAAGATTGGGCCCTAGTATTCTGATTCTCCCCTTAAGAGTAAATCCCAGAGAAGGTGTTAGCAACAACCAAGTGAGTTTGAGGATGCCAGAGACCAGAGGATCTGATGTCCTGCTTTTCTGGACATAGCCTAGGACAGTGGAAAATTTTGCAAAGAGGTCCCATGCATGTGAAATGCCATGAGTATTTACATAGCAGTAATTGAGGATGTATCATATAGGGTGGGCCTGAGTGAAGGTTCACTTTGAAATGGTGTGGAGAAAACAAATAAAAAGCCCCAGGTCCCCAAGACCATCTATATGTGCTATATATTCTGGTAATCAGCGGGAAGATGACTGTAGCCATATAAAGCAGGGAATATAGGATTTCTTTGTAACTGGAGGCTACAGCCAAGTCCGTGTGCGTTTGCAGTGGTAACAGGATGCACGCCAAAGACCACGCTGGACAGTGCAAGTCAGAAGTATACTCGGTGGCCACATGGTTACAGCGCTATAGAAGCAGCGAGAACCAGAGGGCAGCTCAGAGACCAAGCAGGATGTGATATACCACCTGGAGGCTTGGATGCTCCACCTCCACTTGTGCAGACATGTCACCTTCATTCTGCAGCCAGATACTATATTTGGAAGGATAATGGAAAGAATTTAAACCGTGAGAGAATCTTAAATACAAGATAAAAATATATATTCTGACTTCTGTGGTAAGGGATGTCTAGAATAGATAGAACACATAGAACAAACTTTTGAACTCTGTGGGAGAAGGTGAGGGTGGGATGTTTAGAAAGAACAGCATGTATATTATCTATGGTGAAACAGATCACCTGCCCAGGTGGGATGCATGAGACAAGTGCTCGGGCCTGGTGCACTGGGAGGACCCAGAGGAATCGGGTGGAGAGGGAGGTGGGAGGGGGGATTGCGATGGGGAATACATGTAACTCCATGGCTGATTCATATCAATGTATGACAAATCAGGCTGTACCTTTGGTACTTAAAATATGCAATAAAATAAATGTCTTATCCAAAAAATAAAAAAATAAAATGAGAACACATAATACTTGTAAAACTAATATGCATTTTTGATATTCGAATGTATGTTTATTAAATTCATATCTGTCTAGTAGGCAAGAGAGCTGTGAAGCTGAGTAAGATCTTTTAGGATACAATTCATTTATCTGGGAATAAAAATCTTAAAATATGGAAAGTTAACTAAAAATGATTAGGACAGTTTATAACTGATTTGTTTTGTTTCCTCCTTGAAAGTTTAAAATTATCCTCTGTGTGTCAGGGTAGCTGAGGCCTGAGTTTTTCAAAGGAGATTAGTGTCTTTTTATAGGCTGCATATGAGCTTGTGGGAATCATAGTGAGAAAATTCTGATGCCAACATTATAGTCTGTGCAAACACTTTAAGAACTTCATTTGTGGAATCTCGTATAGCTCATATCTACTCAGTCTTGAAGGCATTTTCATATTGCTTATTCATGGAGGCCTTTTCCTTATCATCTTCATGGCAATGGTGGACTCTTCTCTAATCAACCTTCTCCTGAGTGGTTATAGAGGAAAAGCCAAGGGTGATTGTAAGTGTAATGCATGGATGGTCATAGGACTCAATTTAGGAGGAGTCAATAATTGAGTTCTAGTTAGACACAGAGGGTCTGTAATATAACATACTTAGGTAGGTAGGGAAGTTGAAGTCCAGAAAGCTGTTATTAGATTTGAAGAAGTAGCCACGCATGAGGGTGGCCTATTCTTTAGTATGTCCAACTCCAGCTAAGAGGTTTTGATTTTGACTTAATTTAAGCAAAAGCCTGGGGGAGACAGTAAACCCCAATTTGCTTCTTTCTCAGCTCTAGAAATAAAATAAGTAAGGATGGGCCTGCGAGAAAAAAAAATACCAGAAATGAGGTATAAAGAAGGGAGTACTAAGATCAGGGCATCCAGTCCCATCACTTCATGGCAAATAGATGTGGAAACAATGGAAACAGTGACCGACTTTATTTTCTTGGGCTCCAAAATCACTGCAGATGGTGAGTACACTCATAAAATTAAGACACTTGCTCCTTGTAAGAAAAACTCTGACAAACCTAGACAGCATATTAAAAAGCAGCAACTTTACTTTGCCCACAAAGGTCTGTATAGTCAAAGCTATGGTTTTTCCAGTAGTCATGTATGGATGTAAAAGTTGAACCATAAAGAAGGCTGAGTGCTGAAGAATTGATGCTTTTGAACTGTGGTGTTGGAGAAGACTCTTGAGAGTCCCTTAGATTTCAAGAAGATCAAATCAGTCAGTCCTAAATGAAATCAGCCCTGAATATTCATTGGCACAACTGATGCTGAAGCTCCAGTAGTTTGGCCACCTGATGGGAAGAGCCGACTCGTTAGGAAAGACCCTAATGCTGGGAAAGATTGAAGGCAGGAGAAGGGGATTACAGAGGACGAGATAGTTGGATGGTATCACCGACCCAATGGACATGAGTTTGAGCAAGCTCCAGGAGATGGTGAAGGACAGGGAAACCGGGTATGCTGCATGCAGTCCATGGGGTCACAAAGAGTTGGAAACAAGAGTGCAGCTGAATAAATGAACCCTGTGGCATGGTGAATGGTTTCTGTTTTTTTTCTCAAACACGGCATGTCTAGAGCCATGAATGGTAAGATAGACCTCTTTACCTTTCAGGACCAACGTGATCCACTGGGCAGATAAATCTGTATGATTGTTATCCTTAGATACCCTGGTTGTTGACTGGTTCTTGCCTTATATTTATTCCCAATACTGATTAATAGGGTTCCACTTGTTTGCTGTGCCTGGAGACTCTCATTGATAACTATCCATGCCAGCTGCCTTGTGCCAGGATTCTATTTCGTTCCTGCTGTAACTCTCCCCAGTACCTTTAGCCTGGCCCTCAAAGTGGTTTGTTCTGGGTATTGATAGTGGTGATGGTGGCATGCCCTGTTACCTAATGCTTTCAAACTTTTAGTGGTTACAACATTCACATGCGATTTTTACATTAGAGAAATGGAAAACAACACCACTATATAAATTTGTTAGTTGTATATGTGGTGTTAACAGACATCAATAATAGTAAGCTTTTTAAATAGTATTCTGTAATAGTTCATAAAAAGCTAAGTATTCAAGAAGTATATATATTAGGGTCACTGAGTAAGTCAATGACTGAACAGTGATTAGTTCAAACTCTTAACTTTTCAGAGTTTTAAGGCATCTCTTTATATTTCTCAGAATGACACTTTTCTTAAAAAATAAGTCTCTCTTGGCTGCTTCTAATCCTGTTTCCTAATTGTGAAAGAAAACCAAACAGGAAGTTACTACTTCTCTTTGTGCCAACTCTCTCAGACCACACAGAAGCAAAAGCTAGATGATTTGGCAGTGCTATCAGACCTGAGGAAAATTTGGCATAGGCAGCAGCATGAGTGAAAGGGAAGTTGACTGTGGTGTCACTAGGCCACAGCGGAGTGGTTGCAGGCAGTGCTAGTGAGCTGCCTAACCCTGGGTGGGAGCAGCTGGGCTGGGAATTTGACCCGTCGAGGGAAGAGAGAACATGTTGGTCCACTTGATGTCAGGATAAAATGGAAGTTGGCATTTTAGGGAGTTATTGAAACTGCAAAGATTGCTTGTGGGTGAGGAAGGAGTAGTGTAGGCAGAATGCTTGTGATCTATTCTAGGTTGCTTTAAATACTTGATACTGCTACTTTCTAGGATTAAGGTCATGTAAGGTAATGCTATCTGAGTATTTTGTTGGGATCAAGTCCTAAGTTAGAAAAAACACCAAAACATTAAAAAAAATAGAATTAGATGCAAAGATACTTTCTTGAATAAGTTTGTTTATATTATGGTTAACTTTGGAGAAACTAGATTTATCTATTAAAAAATTACTTTAAAGCACTTTCATATGCTGGGTGAGATAGATCCTATAATGGCATAGCATTATTGTTATGGTCATTAGAAGTAAGCGCAATATAAAGCAAAAAATGTACATATTCTGTGAAATAGGAATAATAGTAATAGTTAATTTTCATTGAGCGCTCACTCTGATCCAGGCACAGTGTGTGGTGCTTTAAGTTTATATTCTTTTTAAAGTTCAAAACAAAATCAGAGCAAGGTGCTGTTTGTATTGTGGCTTGCAGAGGAGAAACTCGAGGCATAGAGAAGCTAAGACGACTTGTTCACAGTCACGCATATACAGGCATAGCTCATTTTATTGCACTACAGTTCATTGATATTGCTCTTATTACAAATAGATTCATGGCAACCCTGCATTAAGAAAATCTATAGCGACATTTTTTCCAACAGCATTTGCTCACATCATGCTTGTGTCACATTTTAGTAATTCTCCTAAGATTTCAAACTTTTTCATTATTATTATATTTGTTATGGTGAGCTGTGATCAGTAATCTTTTATGATACTATCACAAAAAGATTACCAATCACCCAGATAATGGTTAGTATTTTTTAGCAATAATGTATTTTTAATTAAGGTAAAACTAATGCATATTGTCATTGCACACTTAATAGACTATAATATAGAGTAGGCATACTTTTTTGAAACAAAACAAAATTTGCATGACTTGTTCTAATGCAGTACTCTCCTTAATGCCTTGGTATGGAACCAAAGCCTCAGTATCTCCAGGTATGCCCATAGTAGGTATCAGATCTGGGATTCAGATCTATGTGTGACTCTACTGTCAGTCTTTTTAATTTATTTTTTTAATTGGAGGATATTGTATTAGTTTCTGCCATACATCAACATCAATCAGTCATAGGTATACATAGGTGCCCTCCCTCTGAACCTCCCTCCTTCCTCCTAGCACATCCCACCCCTCTAGGTTGCCACGGAGCACAGGGTGTGAGCTCCCTGTGTCACACAGAAAATTACCAGTGGCTCTCTGTTTTATATATGGTAGTGTGTATGTTTCAATGTTGCTGTCTCAATTTGTCCCTCCCTGTTTCTCTCATGTGTCCGCAAGTCTGGTCTCTATGACTGTGTCTCCACTGCTGCCCTGCAAATAGGTTTATCAGTACCATCTATCCAGATTCCAAGCATATGTGTTAATATACAATATTTGTTTATCTCTTTATGACTTACTTCACTTCGTATGATAGGTTCTAGGTTCATCCACCTCATTAGAACTGACTCAAATGTGTTCCTTTTTATGGTTGGGTACAAAAAAGGTCTTCACGACCCAGATAATCACAATGGTGTGATCACTCACCTAAAGCCAGACATGCTGGAATGTGAAGTCAAGTGGGCCTTAGGAAGCATCACTACGAACAAAGCTAGTGGAGGTGATGGAATACCAGTTGAGCTATTTCAAATCCTGAAAGATGACGCTGTGAAAGTGCTGCACTGAACATGCCAGCAAATTTGGAAAACTCAGCAGTGGCCACAGGACTTGAAAAGGTTAGTTTTCATTTCAATCCCAAAGAAAGGCAATGCCAAAGAATGCTCAAACTACCGCACAATTGCACTCATCTTACACCCTAGTAAAGTAATGCTCAAAATTCTCCAAGCCAGGCTTCAGCAATATGCGAACCGTGAACTTCCAGATGTTCAAGCTGGTTTTAGAACAGGCAGAGGAACCAGAGATCAAATTGCCAACATCTGCTGGATCATCAAAAAAGCAAGAGAGCTTCAGAAAAATATCTACTTCTGCATTATTGACTATGCCAAAACCTTTGACTGTGTGGATCACAATAAACTGTGGAAAATTCTGAAAGATGGAAATACCAGACCTCCTGACCTGCCTCTTGAGAAACCTGTATGCAGGTCAGGAAGCAACAGTTAGAACTGGACATGGAACAACAGACTGGTTCCAAATAGGAAAAGGAGTACATCAAGGCTGTATATGGTCACCCTGCTTATTTAACTTATATGCAGAGTACATCATGAGAAACACTGGGCTGGAAGAAGCACAAGCTGAAATCAAGATTGTCAGGAGAAATATCAATAACCTCAGATATGCAGATGACACCACCCTTATGGCAGAAAGTGAAGAAGAACTAAAAAGCCTCTTGATGAAAGTGAAAAAGGAGAGTGAAAAAGTTGGCTTAAAGCTCCACCTTCAGAAAACTACGATCACGGCATCTGGTCCCATTACCTTATGGGAAATAGATGGGGAAATAGTGGAAACAGTGGCTGACTTTACTTTTCCGGGCTCCAAAATCACTGCAGATGGTGATTGCAGCCATGAAATTAAAAGATGCTTACTCCTTGGAAGGAAAGTTAAGAAAAACCTAGATAGCATATTAAAAAACAGAGACATTACTTTGCCAACAAAGGTTCGTCTAGCCAAGGCTATGGTCTTTCCAGTAGTCATGTACAGATGTGAGAGTTGGACTATAAAGAAAGCTGAGCACTGAAGAATTGATGCTTTGAACTGTGGTGTTGGAGAAGACTCTTGAGAGTCCCTTGGACTGCAAGGAGATCCAACCAGTCCATCCTAAAGGAGATCAGTCCTGGGTGTTCATTGGAAGGACTGATGCTGAAGCTGAAACTCCAGTACTTTGGCCACCTGATGCAAAGGGCTGACTCATTTGAAAAGACCCTGATCCTGGGAAATATTGAGGGCAGGAGGAGAAGGGGATGACAGAGGATGAGATTGGTTGGATGGCATCACTGACTTGATTAACATGGGTCTGGGTGGACTCCAGGAGTTGGTGATGGACAGGGAGGCCTGGCGTGCTGAGGTTCATGGGGTCACAAAGAGTCGGACATGACCGAGTGACTGAACTGAACTGAACTGAACTGAATATTTCATTGTATGTATGTACAACAACTTCTTTATCCATTCATAGTCGATGGGTATTTAAGTTGCTTCCATGTCTGAGCAACTGTAAATAGTGCTTCAGTGAACATTATGGTACATGTGTCTTTTTCAATTCTAGTTTCCTCAGGGTATATGATCATTAGTGGGATTATTGGGTCATATGGTAGTTTTGGAGAAGGCAGTGGCACCCCACTCCAGTACTTTTGCCTGGAAAATCCCATAGACGGAGGAGCCTGGTAGGCTGCAGTCCATGGGGTCGCGAAGAGTCACACACGACTGAGCGACTTCACTTCCATGCATTGGAGAGGGAAATGGCAACCCACTCCAGTGTTCTTGCCTGGAGAATCCCTGGGACAATGGTGGGCTGCTGTCTATGGGGTCGCACAGAGTCAGACATGACTGAAGCGACTTAGCAGCAGCAGCAGCAGCAGCATAGTAGTTTTATTCCTAATTTTTTAAAGAAATCTCTATACTGTTCTCCATAGAAGCTGTATCAGTTTACATTCACACCAATAATGCAAGAGGGTTCCCTTTTCTTCACTACTCTCTCCAACATTTATTGTTCATAGATTTTTTTGATAATGGCCATTCTGACCAGTATTGTGGTTTTGATTTGCATTTCTCTAATAATAAGCAATGTTGAGTATCTTTTCATGTTTCTTAGCCATCTGTATATCTTTGGAGAAATGTCTGTTTAGGTCTTCTGCCTACTTTTTGACTGGGTTGTTTGCTTTTCTGATATTAAGCTGCATGAACTACTTGTATTTTTGGAGATTCTACTGTCAATCATTTTAACTAGGATTCTCAGTTGCTAGTCTAGTCCTCTTCGAAACTGTTGCCTGAATGCAAATTAGAACAACAATGTAAATCATTGCATGCTTGCTGAAATGACTAAAATTTAAAAAGACTGACATATGGTGCAACTGAAATTCTTATATACCCCGTTGGTATGGTATAGAAGGGTACAAACTATTTGGAGAACAGTTTGAGTGTTGCAGGTACAGTTTGCATACACTTATGTAACCTTATAATTCATTTCTTAGGTGTTTACCAAGAGAAATGAAAATGTACCTATATTCAATGTTAATACCAACTTTATTTATAGTATTCAAAAACTGAAAATAATCCAAATGTCTATTAACTTGTGAATGGATAGACCATTTGTGATAATACATAAGTAAGTAAGTAAGTGAAGTCGCTCAGTCGTGTCCGACTCTGCGGCCCCATGGACTGTAGTCCCCAGGCTCCTCGGTCCATGGGAATTTCCAGGCATGAATACTGGAGTGGGTTGCTATTTCCTTCTCCAGGGGAATCTTCCCGACCCAGGGATCGAACCCGGGTCTCCCGCATTCTAGGCAGACGCTTTACCGTCTGATCTACCAAGGGGAATATTAATCATCAATAAAAAGGAATAGACTACTGATATTTGCAACTATATGGGTAAGTCTTAAAAGTGTTATAGTGAGAAAAAGACAGACAAAAAATTGCACATAGTGTATGATCTCATGTATGTGAAGTTCTAGAATAGGCAGAACTAATCTGAGGTGTTATAAAGCGGTTAACTAGGACTGAGAAAGTAGAATTAACTTAATACGGATACCAGCAAAATTTTGAATAATACAAATGTTCTTTATCTTCATTGTGGTGGTGGTTACACAGGTTTATGGATTTGTCAAAACTTATTGAACAGTACACTTAAAAATGAGTGTATCATATTTTATATAAATTATCTCAGAATAAAATTGATTTTAAAATATTTTAAGTCTCTATTGCCTAGAGATTCTGAGACTATTTCTTTGAACTTCCTGCCCATTCCAACATGTTTATGTGAGTATGTATATATGTATAGTAGTTTGCATTAATTTATTTATGAGATTGTGTACTAACTTGCTTATAGACTAGATCACTTCACAAAATTGAATTCCATGTAGTTTTGTTTTTTTTCTTACATTTGTCTGTTTAGTCTTGTTTTGCTGACTGAATCAATTACAACGCTTTTTATTAATTTGATTATGTAAAAAACTATATATACTCTGCCGTAATTTTCAAAATACAGTGCATAGTGCCAAATATTCAGGCTTAAGTAAAATGAAAATTTCAATTAACTAATAATATTTATTAATTTTCTATTAACCAAAAAAGCCTCTTAAATTAGCACCTCACATATGTGAAACAATGGAAAAGAAATCTTTAATGGTGACTTTAAAATGATAGCTCCTAAATTATCATCTAATCATCTCACATAGGTT
Source organism: Muntiacus reevesi (assembly GCF_963930625.1). Classification (NCBI taxonomy): domain Eukaryota; kingdom Metazoa; phylum Chordata; class Mammalia; order Artiodactyla; family Cervidae; genus Muntiacus; species Muntiacus reevesi. The sequence continues at coordinate 27,391,011 of NC_089254.1, read as the reverse complement.
GACTGTAGTTTTTTCAAGTTTTCCTTACAATTGAAAGTCAGCATGCTATCTTAGGGAGAATTTAAATGTTGAAGTCAGGTGCATGGCTTGGATTTGAATCTGAGTTTCACTCCTTACCTGCTGGGTGACAATGGGCAACTAACTGCATAGGTTTTTTGATCATCAATTTACATATCTGGAAAAACTAGAAATAATCTTATGGGATCATGGCAGATAGGAAAACTGTATGGTATATATAATGGCTGCTTATATCTAATATGCCTGATTGCTATTACTTATTGTATTAAATGTAGTATAATAAAAAGAATGCTAGTTTTAAAGTTGATTCCAACTTTAATTGGATAAGCTTCAGATTCCTGAAGTTTAATTCCCTATACTTAATTCACCAGCTTGGTGCCTGAGACAATCTTCTAGACAATGATCTAGAAGATCAAAATGGTTATAATAGCAACTGCATTGGTTTGTTATGATGTTCAAACGAAACTTTATAAATTGAGGCATATAGAATGCCTGGTACAGAATAGAAGTCCATAAATGTTATTTGTTTTGAAATCCAACTTTTATTGAAATTCTCCCATAAAATGAGTAATAACTCAACTAAATAAATATTAATGATAGTACTCCATTCATGAGGTGTACCTAAAGATAGGTATTACATAACCTTAGCTTAAGAGAAAAGAAAGACTGAGATCATAGGACGAACCTTTTTCATTTTATCCAGATCTTTGACATTGTAAAGATACAGCTAAACAAGTGGCCAGATAATGCAGAAGTTACTTTATGATCCTGCATTTCAGTTTCTTGCTTCTGTTTTTTATTAGATTTCTATGTAAGTCTAGAAGGTGGGAAACAGAAGGCAATGCAACCAAGAATAGTACTATACTGATCTTTTTTTTTTTTTGGTAGTGCAACTGTTTCATCATGCCTTGTTATTAAGCAGAGGAATTAAGCAGATGTCCAAATAGACTTGAAGCTCCAGGGACTCCAGCTCTGTAAAATTATTCACAATTCAAATTAAAGTGAGATTTTTTTCATGATGAAAATAATGTTATGAATTATTTTTCTACTGAGACTGTCTATTTCCAATTGGATATTCGAAATCAGAGATAATAAATAACATATAAACACATATCATACTTAAATACATCTTTTTTGAAAACAAGAAAGTAAAACTCTTAAGAAAATGAAGCATAATAATTAAGCCATATATTCTTTAAAAAATGAGCATAGAAATATTCACACATTGTCTTGTGAAAGTGTTGATAGCAGCATATCTTCCAAATTTTGAACTAGAAAATAATGTACAGATGTGTCATGGCACAAAGCCAAAAAGATCCAACAAGAGATCTACTTTTCTATATTAACTCTACCTGTCTACCTGCAGGTGTAATTATTCTAATTTTAGAATCAGTATATTGTTGGATGTCAAGATGTGTTGGCAGTGTCACTATTTTTAGTTAAATAGATGCATTCATGTGAGATCTTTTCATTTCCAAGACCTTATTTTTCATATTTAATTAAAGAATTATCTTGCATAATTTTAAAATCTTGCCTGAAAAATTGAGTTTATTTCATATAAAATGATAGAAATGTAACCACTGGTATTTAAAATAATATAGTTTGATTCATTCTAATGTAGCTTAAATAAGAAATTAAACCTCACATATAGCTATTTTCTAAATACGTTACAAAAATAATAGCTTCCCTCATCATGCTTGTTACCACCATCTCTCATTCTTTTTGCATTCAAAAAGGACAAACCATAGCATTATATAGAGGGCATTTTCTACTTTGTTTATGTATAAGTTCCATAATAAAACAGTAGTAATGGGCTTGTAAGACATAAACAGAAATAAATTAATCAGAACAAAGTAACTGAATAATGACAAAAGAATACTAGCTAAATAAGAATTATCTGTGAGGAGCAGAATTATAAATGTATTATGGTGATAACCCTTTGTTTTATAAATCTACGTTGACTTCTGTAAGTTTTAGAACTACTTTTCACATAAATATCCTTTGGGCTATAGTGTAACTTTTGAAAGAAGTTACTTGCCTGGGATTGCATGGTTTTAATATGCTAAAGATTTTTATTGAAACAAAAACATTCTGACTTTGTATTTACTGATCTTTTTTCTGTATTGTATATAACCAAAAGCACACAGAACTGAGATTACTTAACCAAAGGATTATTCAACTTTTGAGATAATTTTGAAAATTTATGTTTTTCAAGTAATTTGGGTGGGGGATTGGGTTCAGATTTACTGTCTAGCCAGCAGTTTATTGCTTATACTCATAAGTATTCATATTTAACAAACCTACATTTCATATATTTATGCCTTAAATGAGAATACCTCATCTTTGAGTCACTGTTAATAACTGAAAAATGGAGCTATATCAGTAATACCATTTCATTTTAATGGTAAATTTTTATGAACTAAAATCACCCAATTATTTTCTAGGTTAAAAAAAGGAACTTTTAATAGTATTTGAAAGAAAAAAAAAAACCTCAATGAATTGTGAATAATTCATATATAATTTAATTACCCTGATTTCTGATTAATTCCACAAGAATTTAGAATATAGATATAGCAGACAGTCACTCCATTTCTGCCTGCCTGGTATCCATATCCCTTTCTTTTGGCATAACAACATCTTGACTTTATTTTGGGGAACCACATGTCCCTACTTTTAGTCTTAGCTCTAGGTATTATTAGGAATGACAAGCTGTTTCTCATTTGGGGCTTGATAACGAAGAATTGATGCATTTGAACTGTGGTGTTGGAGAAGACTCTTGAGAGTCTCTTGGACAGCAAGGAGATACAACCAGTCCATCCTAAAGGAGATCAGTCCTGGGTGTTCATTGGAAGGACTGATGCTGAAGCTGAAACTCCAATACTTTGGCCACCTCATGCAACGAGTTGACTCATCGGAAAAGACCCCAATGCTGGGAGGGATCGGGGGCAGGAGGAGAAGGGGACGACAGAGGATGAGATGGCTGGATGGCATCACCGACTCGATGGACATGAGTTTGAGTAAACTCCGGGAGTTGGTGATGGACAGGGAGGCCTGGCGTGCTGCGATTCATGCGATCGCAAAGAGGTGGACACGACTGAGCGACTGAACTGAACTGAACTGAAGGATGAATGAAACACAAGTTGGAATCAAGATTGCCAGGAGAAATATCAATAACCTCAGATATGCAGATGACAGCACCCTTATGGCAAAAAGCAAAGAGGAAGCCTCTTGGTGCAGGTGAAAAAGGAGAGTGAAAAAGCTGGCTTAAAACTGAGATTCAGAAAACTAAGATCATGGCATCCGGTCCCATCACTTCATGGCAAATAGATGGGGAAACAATGGAAACACTGACAGATTATTTTCTTGGGCTCCAAAATCACTGAAGATGGTAACTGCAGTCATGAAATTAAAAGACACTTGCTCCTTGGAAGAAAAGCTCTGACAAACCTAGACAGCATATTAAAAAGCAGAGACATTACTTTGCCCACAAATGTCCATATAGTGAAAGATATGTTTTTTCCAGGAGTCATGTATGAATGTGAGAGGTGGACCATAAAGAAAGCTGAGTGCCAAAGAATTGATGTTTTTGAACTGTGGTGTTGGAGAAGACTCTTGAGAGTGTCTTGAACTGCAAGAAAATCAAACCAGTCAATCCTAAAGGAAATCAGCCCCGAATATTCATTGGAACAACTGATGCTGAAGCTCCAGTAGTTTGACCACCTGGTGCTACAAGCCGACTCATTAGAAAAGACCCTAATGCTGGGAAAGATTGAAGGCAGGAGGAGAAGTGGACAACAAAGAACAAGATGGTTGGATGGCATCACCAACTCAATGGACATGAGTTTGAGCAAGCTCTGGGAAATGATGAGGGAGAGGGAAGCCTGGTGTGCTGCAGTTCATGAGGTCACAAAGAGTCGAACACAACTAAGTGACAGAAACAACAAAGTGGAGGAAACCTAGCCTGGAGCGAGTGGGTCCATCTTGCTACCAGATGGAGAGAGCTTGATGAAGTCAACACAGAGAAAAGGAAAGGTAAGAAATGGAGTGATATAGGTTCCTAATAGCATTTCTTCACACCAATTGTAGCCAGCTTTACTTCTGCACTTTAGTGAAGTGAGCCAATATTTTGATTGACTGATTGCATAACCCTGTCTGATTTGAGTTTGTTACTTGTAACTGAAAATGCACTAATAGATACACTATATAGATAGATGATCATAACTTCAGTTCTTCAACATGAGAGTTCAAAGTTAACAACCCTGGAAAATTCATGAAAGTATATGTTGAACCTCGAGCATAAAGGGCCCTAAATATGTATCTATTCTATGTAAATAGAGTCATGCATGGGATTCTTCATGCAAGAATACTGGAGTGGGTTGCCATGCCCTCCTGTGTGATGCAAGTGACTCATTCATTCAACTATACCATGTGCTGTGTTTAGTCACCTGGTCATGTCCGACTCTTTGCGACCCCATGGACTGTAGCCCACCAGGCTCCTCTGTCCATGGGGATTCTCCAGGCAAGAAAATTGGAGTTGGTTGCCATGCCCTCATCCAGGGGATCTTCCCAACTCAGGGATCAAACCCAGGAGTCATTGCAGGCGGATTTTTTACCATCTGAGCCACCACAGAAGCCCATTCAACTATAGAAATATGGATAACTATTCTAGTATGCCAGTTCAGCGTTATACGAAGAAAAATAGAATTTCCTTTGAGAATAGCAGGTAAACATTGTTCAGTCACTAAGTCGTGTCTGACTGTGCAAACTCATGGACTGTGGCACACCAGGCATGCAGGTAAAGTGTAGAATATTCAAATCATATGACTTAAGGATCAATCAAGCCAAATGGATGCTGTTTACATTTAAAAGTATATGCCTTTTTTTTTTTTCTGAAAGTAAGTGGTTTAGTATTTGTATCAAATAGTACAAAGGCGTTATATTCCCCTAAAGAGGACAAAACATTTCTTAGAACATTTTAAATTATCTTCTTTAAGATGTGCTGTATTCTAGCTTGGAGAATCCATGAACAGAGGAGCCTGGCGGGCTGCAGTCCGTAGGGTCAAAAAGAGTCAGACACGACTGAAGTGACAGCACAGCACAGCACATACCTATAGAAAACTGCTGCTCCTTTAAAAGTGGTAGCCTTATGGTCCATTTCTAAGCATCTCCTCCCTTGCCTTCCACTCTCTCAAATATTTGATAGTTCACTCTATGCCAGACACTGTGCCAAGTGCAAGGGATACAGGAGTAAAGACTGACATGAGTCCTCTTCTTACAGATACTTCTAAATTTTATTATAAAGTTAATATAAAAAAGGTACAAAGGTGTTTTAAGGTCTACCAAAATTATAGATGCTTCTATTTTCTAGGCAAGATTGCATTGTATTTATACTCCAGACAATCAGGTAGAAACTGTACAACACCATTTATGTGCTTAGTCGCTCAGTCGTGTCCAACTCTTTGCGACTCCATGGACTGAAGTCCACCAAGCTCCTCTGTCCATGGGGATTCTCCATGCAAGAGTACTGGAGTGGGTTTCCATGCCCTCCTCAAGAAATGATCCTTAGGAAGCCTCTTTTTAAGAAATAAGATAGGGGTTTCATTTATGTCTTATCCCCCGTTAGAGTCAGTGCCAAGTAGCACCTCTGTCACAGGCACTGCTCCTGCCCTGGCCTAAGAAGCTCCTCTCCAAATGTCTGAAAAGCCCTGGACCCTGAGAGCTGGCATGGCTCACTTGGACGTGAGGATTGATGTCAGGGTTCCCCATGGTGCCCTGAAAGCATAAGCAGGCAAGCTTACTAAGAAACGAAAGGCAACCTGACCTTTATTACTTTTCTCAGGGAAGACATTTTTGGTCTGGTGACCAAAAAATGTCACAGCCTACTTTAATGAATTTTGGATACTGATAAGCAAGTCTTTCCCTATCTATTAAAGTCACATAAAGGACAAACAAGTCAAAATGACTGCCAGGCAGAGCAAAACTAACTTTCATAAAGAATTTGTGGTATGCTATGTTATCCTTCCTCATTGGCAATATAGGCTATTTCTAGGAAAGTTCATGGTTTTGACATTAATAACAATATATAGCCATCATGGTGGTCAATCTCATTAGTTTTCTTTGATAGAAAAAGTGCTTTTCATGTGGTGTTGTCAGGTGATTAGGTCCTTTTAAATGATTTTCTCAAGGATTTCCTTAACAACTTCATGCTTGCTGACCCATGACCAGTAAACTGTGACTCTAATCCCTTGACTGAATCTTTACTAATTAACCCTCATCTAATCCTCATCTAAGGATTGCTTATTGATTGGTCTGTTTACTTTGGAGTATTAAATATGATAATAAAAATACTGAGTATTCAATAGGAATAGTATGTAGCATCTCCAAAATTATTTGATCACTGACTGATTTTTCCTTCTCATGAAATTTCTTAACATTAGTGTCCTAGAGAACAATTATCAAAAAGTTAGTTGCTTATTTAGAAATAAGCATTTTCTTTGTTAAAATAAACTAATTGCTTCTATTTCAAATAATGTCAGGAGTATTGCCATAGTTAATGTGAAAATTATCAGACTTTGTATGAAGGCAATGACTATATGTCATTTTTCTTTTTATTTCTAGCTTTGCTGACATATATAACATGTTGACATATAACATTGTGTAAGTGTGATGATTTGGTATGTGTGTATATGACAAAATGATCACTGCAGTGAGTTTTGCTAACATCTTCATTGCCTCACATAATTACCATCTTGTGTGTGTGTTGTGAAAACATTTAAGATGTACTCTCTTAGCATCTTTCAAGTATATAATACATTATTAACTATAGTTACCTTGCTGTATGGTAAGATCCTTAGAACTTACATCTTGTAACTGGAAGGTTGTATGCTTTGGTCAACAACTCCCCTTTCCCCCAACTCCTAGCCCCAGCAACCACCATACTTTTTGTTCCTGTAAGTCTAACTTTTTTAGACTCCACATATAGTGAGATCCTTCAGTATTTGTATTTGTATCTTAATTCTTTTGTGTAGCATAATGCCCTTGTGGGCATCCATGTTGTCCTAAAAGGCAGAAATTTCTTCTGAATACTATTTCTTCCTCATTGAATATTATTCTATGTGTGTATAATACTACATACATTATTTTATATATATATCACATTTTTCTTTGCATGTATATACCAAATAATATTCCATTGTATCTATATACCAGATGAACACGAATAATGTTGCCAAGAACATGAGGCTGCAGATGCCTTCTCAGGAAAGTGATTTTATTTTTTACAGATATGTGTATATATATATATATATATATATATATATATATATATTCAGAAGAGAGATAGCTGGATAATATAATAGCTCTATTTTTTAATTTTTTGAGGAACCTCCATACTGTTTTCTATAGGAGCTGTGTTATTTTACATTTCTACCAATAGTGCACAAGGCTTCCCTTCTCTTCACATCCTCATTAACACTTGTATCCTTGTCATTTTCTTAATAGCCATACTAATAGATGTGAAATGATATCTTTTTATGGTATTGATTTGCATTTCATTTATGATTAGTGATGTTGAAAAGTTTTCATGTACTTGTTAGTCATTTATATGTCAAAATTATTTAGGCCCTTGGATCATTTTTTTAAGTTAGATTATTTGGAGTTTGTTGCTATTGAATTGTATGAATTTATTATCTAATTTGTATATTAACTGCCTGTCAGACATAGGATTTACAAATATTTTCCTCCCATTCCATAGCTTGTCTTTTCCTTATATTTCATTTTGTTGATTGGTTCTTTGGCTATGCAGAAGCATTTTAAGATGATGTACTCTCACTTACTCATTTTCACTTTTGTTGGTTGCAGTTTTGATGTCATATCCAAAAAAATCATTGTAAGGTTCAAAGTCAAAGCTTTCTTCCCCCTGGGCATTTTAAGGTTTTAGGTCTTATATTTAATAATCCATTTTGAGTTAATTTTTGTGAGTGTTGTAAGATAGGGGTCCAGTCCATTGTTTTCTATGTGGATATCAAGTTTTCCCAACATAATTTTTCGAAGAGATTGTCTTTCCCACATTGAGCATTTGTGGCAACCTTGTAAAATATTAGTTTACCATATATACATGGATTCATTTCTGGGCTCTCAACTGTGCTCCATTGGCCTATGGATGAAAAAGATGAAAAAAATTGATCTTTTTCTAGTACTATATGTTTTATTACTTTAACTTTGTAGTATAGTTTGAAATCAAGAAGTAGGATGCCTCTAGCTTTGTTATTCTTTCTCAAGATTGTTTTGGTTCTTAGGATCTTTTGTGATTCCATATAAACATAAGAATTATTTTTTTTCTATTTCTATAGAAAAAAATGCCTTTGGCATTTTGATGGAAATTGCATTGAATGAATAGATTGCTTTGGGTAATGGTGGTGGTGGTGGTTTAGTTGCTAAGTCATGTCAGACTCTTGCAATCCCGTGGACTGTAACCTGGCAGGCTCCTCTGTCCATGCGATTCTCCAGGGAAGAATACTGGAGTGGGTTGCCATCTTCCTGACCCAGGAATCGAACCTGAATCTCCTGCATTGCAGGCACATGATTTACCAACTGAGCTATGAAGGAAGCCTTTGGGTAGTATGGATATTTTAACAATATTAATTTTTTCCAATCCATGAACATGGAATTTTTTCCATTTATTTGTGTCTTCTTCAGTTCTATCATCTATATGTTATAGTTTTCAATGTACAAATCTTTCATCTCCTTGGTTAATTTTATTCCTAAATATTTTGTTGTTGCTGATGCTATTGTAAATAAGATTGTTTTCTTTATCTCTTTTTAAGATAGTTCATTGTTAATGTATAGACACATAACTATTTTTTGTATGTTGATTTTCTATCCTATAACATTATTAAATTCATTTGAGTTGAGAATTTTAACACATATTTCTTTTGGTATATTGGCCTGCAGGTTTCTTTTTTCTTATCTGGCTTTCTTTACTTGACTTTGGTATCAAGGTAAGGCTGGCCTCAAAATGAATTGGGAAGTGTTCCCTCCTCTTCAGTATTTTAGAAGAGTTTGAGAAAGTTGGGGTTAACTAGCCTTTAAATATTTGACAAAATTCATCATGGAAACCGTTTGTTTTTATTAATGGTATCCTATAATTCTCTCATTCTTTTTTTTTTTTTTTTTTTTTTAACTATTCTGACTAGCTGATTTTAAGTGACTCATCTTCCTGCTCACTAATTCTTTTTTCTATTTGGTTGACTCTCTTGTTGAAACTTGCTATTGAATTCTTCAGGGCAGTCACTGTATTCCTCAATTCTAGTGTGTTTGGTTTTTTCTTTTTTTTTTAATGATTTCTGTTTCGTTGTTGATTCATTTGGTTAATGCAGTATTTTCCTAATTTCTTTTAGTTGTCTGTGCTTCCTTATAGTTCTTTGAAATTCTGAATTCTTTGTCAGATTGTTCATAGATCTCCATTTATCTAAGATCAGTCATTAGAATTTTATTTATATCCTATGATATTTTAATGTTTCCTTGATTATTTAATCCTATGACCTTGTGTTGGTATCTGGGCATTGAGGAAGTAGGCACCTCTTCTAGTTTTTATATACTGGCTTAGACAGAGAAGTCCTTTAATAAGTCAACCCAACCAGAGGTTCTAGTGCTTTCTGTGAACAGACTTGCTTCTGAGTCTTTGGGCAGGTAGGTGTGAGCCCAGTTCAGCAGCTGAGCAGATCTGGGGCTCAGGTCTGTGGCTCCTGTCCTAGGTCCTGTGTCCATAGGGGCAGGCCTGGATCCTATGTCTTCAGAGGCTGACTAGGTTCAGGGGCTGACTAGAGGTTGTCCTGGGCCAGTGTCTGCAGGGCCTGCCCCAGTCTGGAGCCTGGGGCCATGGGAACTGACCTATAGCTTGAGGTCTCAGGGGCCATCCTGAAGGCTTGGGCTATGGAAGCGTCTCTGGTGCTTGGGTGGCCTGAGATCCTAGGACTGTAGGAGTTGCCCTGGCACTGGAGTGGGTTGAGGACCTGGGTCTTGGGAGCCAATCTGGTGCTATGAGAGCATGCCTGACACTGGGTGGGTTAGGAGTCAAGGACTATTGTATAATAGCTGGCCTAGCATTGGGGTGAGCAAGGAACCTGGGCTTGGGGGAACCTTCCTGGGATTGGAGAAGTCAGCCTGGCACTGATGCAGCTAAGTGCAGTGGTCTGTGCTCATTTCATTCTTTCTCCCCTCCAGAAGAATCTCTCTCTCTGCACTGGGCCTAGGAGAGGGGTAATAGGGATAAGGTGAAACTGTCTTTCCTACTTGCTTCAATTCATCTTATATCTGTGCTTTGTCCAAGTACTGTAATTCCTTAACTGAAATCCTTATCTCTTCAGGAGATATTTTCATCCTTGGATAGTTTGTTCACATTGATGTTTCTGTGAGGTGACCAGCACTGGAAAGTCCTGTATCACCATCTTACTGACATCTTTCATGAACCTTCTAAAATACTCTACTCCAGCTTTGACCAACAGAAGCTGAGCAGAAAGAGTTTAGAAGTGTATATTATCAAAATCAGAAGTTGGTGGAAGAGGGCAGGAGTTTCTTAGAGGCCATCCAGAGAGTCTTTAGGTTTGTTTGTTAAGGAACACTTTTCCTTGGGCTGTTTCTGAATATCAAATTCATTTTTAAAGATAAAGATTTAGTTTTCACTTCTAGCCAAGATGTAATAAGAGAATCCAGATTGTCATCTCACCTATCTGAAGTTTATTCCTTCAAATACTACTGCACCTGCATTCTCCCTCCTCACCCCCTTTTCCTAGGTGGTCTTTTTTTCTTTCTTCCTTTCTTTTTTTTTTTTTTCTAAGTGGTCTTTTTTTCTACAGTTCAAGACTACTTTTTCTTGAAGCACAAGAACAGCCTTAGGCAACCTCCACCCTGAGGAATTCACATAATTGCACTTTCTCGTTCTGCCTGACTACCTCACTGGAATGGTGGTAGGTAAGAAGAGGTCAAGAGACTTCCCAGGTGGCGCTAGTGGTAAAGAAGCTGCCTGAAAATACAGGCGACTTAGCTGGGTTCCGTCCCTGTGTTGGGAAGATACCCTGGAGGCATGGCACCCCACTCCAGTATTTTTGCCTGGAGAATCCCATGGACAGTGGAGCCTGGCAAGCTACAACCCATGGGGTCAAAAAGAGTTGGACACAACTAAAGCAACTTAGCACACACATGCAAGAAGAGGTGAAAGCTGGGGTGACCTATAGTTTCTTAAATATAATAGATTTAAATAACCATTTACAAAGAAGAGAAATAAATGAATGAGTAATACTAAGGTAATATTTTTACTCTTCCTTCAAACTCTTTTTGACTGTTATGTAGAGGATTGTCCAGCTGATATTCCATGTGTACACTTGTTCAACTGTGAGCAGGTCCTCAGAAGTTCTAGGCTCTCTTTCAATTTGTCTTTGCATATATTATTTCCTCCTGCTCAAATATTCCTTACCTCACTTTTCACTGACCTATCTCCTGTCTTCCCTCCAGATATCAGCTCAGATATCATTTCATCCAGGAAATCTTAACAGTTTAAGTTTGGGAAAGATGTTACTTCTATGTGCTTCCCCTAATACATTCTGCTCATACTTGGTGTAGCCCTTAAGATTCTCTGTTGCAGATGCCTCCTTTTCCTATTCTCCTATTAAATTTTAAGCTGTTTTAGGTATGTAATGTCCTGTTTACTCTTTTATAACCAGAGCATAGCATAGTGCCTGGAAGCTGCTCAGTGCAGCTCGGGTGATTAGTCCAAAGTTACATAGCTAATGAGTAGCAGATTTAGGATTCAAATCCAGCTCTCTATCTGCCTATGGGGCATTTGTTTTGAGCTGTTCTGAAAAACACTATTTCTCCCTCCCACCTAAACACACATCTATTAAAAGACTAGAGTCTTTAAAGTATTGCGTGATACAGACTGACAATCTTTGTTAGGGAAAAATCCACAGCTAAAGTAAATTATTTTAAATCCCTCCACTGAAGTGTGACAAAAATTGGCACCACATGTGATGTTTCTACTGCAGGGTGCTTTAGCCAAAGAATGGGCCCTGATGTGTTTCCATGTGGTGGAACAATAATAATACCTATGATCCAGCCATGTGGAATGAGTATGTCATGGGTAAATTGCACAAAAATGTCCTTCCCCAATCAAAAAATGTTATTCCATAAAATATATTTAAAATAGTGACTTGTTCATTTATATTAACAGGAGTGAACTGTACTTCTGGTGTTTGTAATAATGAAAAGAATTATGTTTTTAATCTTTTCACTTAAGTGTATTTCACTAATTGTCATTATGTGTTATAGTTTGTGATGTATTTGTGCTACAAGACAATTTGTCTTTCAGTATCAACTGCTATGAATTATGCAAAAGTCTCTAAGTATTGTTGTCTTCATTTTGATGTTAACCTTTCAGATTGTGATAGCATTAAAGACTGCTGAACCTGAAAGAAGAAAAACAATTTTGGAAATAATTTCTACAGCTGTACAAAGTATATTTTATACCCTCATTAGAGAGAGAGTTTTTTGTAATTCAGATGGTACAGGCTAAACAGATAATCTGTTCATTGTAATTGTTCAGCCCTTTTAATGGATTTGATGTCTAAAGACCTTAATTGCCAAGTATCTACTTAAAGTGGAGAGAGTCAGTCACATGATGTTATAAAAAGCAATTGAGTTAAAAATTTTTAATTAGGGCAGACAGCCTCAAAAATACATATTTTTGAGATCTCCTGAAAGATCAGGTGATCTGGGACCAGATATCTATGCAGCACAACATCTTGGATTGAAGTCACTGCTGCCTGTCCCCTTTTAGGCACTTGTATCTCTACTCCCTTACACACACATTTCCTCTCTTTTATATTATCTCCTTGGCCCTCTTGGTGTTGATTTCTTGATATCTCGATGAAGAATTCCTATCTACATAAACAATGATAGTTTTGTCAACCAATCAAGTAGATCCAAATAAATTTTACTTTCAAAATTAATAGTTACTGAGTTAAAGTTTTTTAAAGTGTTGGGGAGTTTAAAAAAAATAGGATGACATCATGATAGGATTAAGTGAATTTTTGGCCAATATTATTTTGTATATGACAGTTTAGTTCAATAAGAATTTATTGAGCATCTATGTAGTCCTGAGGATACAGCCATCTTCCTTCAAGAAACTTATAGACCTTCTCTGCCCGTATCAATCACCTCTTAACAAACCAATAAGAGGACTGTGACTTTGGGGTAGGATATACTGTCACCTTTTACATAAAACAGAATTAGAAGAATTCAAAATTTTTAAAGCTTTATATTTAGAACTGTGGTTCGTTTATGAATAGTGTTGACTTTTCATCAAAATTAAAAGAAATATAAATCCTTAAATGATATTCTTCATTAAAAACTCTGTTTTATAAGTAAGCATATTTTTTTTTCTTGGAAAAAAAGAGCCCTTGAAAAGTAGGATTCACTTGTTCTCTCACTGAGCTTGGTTATAGAAAGTAGGTCATTGCTTTCCTCACCAAATTAGCTAAATATGTTAGCCCTTGAACTTTACAAAATTGTTTTTTTTTTTTTTTACTTTGTTAATGCTAGAATGGACATGGTGTTCTTCATCTACTTCATAGTTGAGAAAGAGCTGTTTACATGTTCTTTGTCCTGCTTTATTGCCTTCACAATGCTTCAGTGTTTCTTCTGCTTTCAAGACGGAAGAGCACAGAGATTTCCCTATTCTTGGCACTGACTTGGTTATGGTCATTATGTGGCATTTGACTTTGGAACATCTCATTCAGTTCAGTTCAGTTCAGTCGCTCAGTCGTGCCCAACTCTTTGCGACCCCATGAATCTCAGAACGCCAGACCTCCCTGTTCATCACAAACTCCCAGAGTTTACTCAAACTCATGCCCATCGAGTCGGTGATGCCATCCAGCCATCTCATCCTCTGTCGCCCCCTTCTCCTCTTGCCCCCAATCCCTCCCAGCATCAGGGTCTTTTCCAATGAGTCAACTCTTCACATGAGGTGGCCAAAGTATTGGAGTTTCAGCCTCAGCATCAGTCCTTCCAATGAACACCCAGGACTGATCTCCTTTAGGATGGACTTGTTGGATCTCCTTGTTGTCCAAGGGACTCCCAAGAGACTTCTCCAACACCACAGTTCAAAAGCATCAATTTTTTGGCACTCAGCTTTCTTCACAGTCCAGCTCTCACATCCATACATGACCACTGGAAAAACCATAGCCTTGATTAGAAGGATCTTTGTTGGCAAAGTAATGTCTCTGCTTTTTAATATGCTAGCTAGGTTGGTCATAACTTTCCTTCCAAGGAGTAAACATCTTTTAATTTCATGGCTGCACTCACCATCTGCAGTGACTTTGGAGCCCCCAAAAATAAAGTCTGACACTGTTTCCACTGTCTCCCCATCTATTTCCCATGAGGTGATGGGACCAGATTCCATGATCTTAGTTTTCTGCTGCTGCTGCTAAGTCACGCCTGTCGTGTCCAACTCTCTGTGACCCCACAGACGGCAGCCCACCAGGCTCCCATCCCTGGGATTCTCCAGGCAAGAATACTGGAGTGGGCTGCCATTTCCTTCTCCAATGCACAAAAGTGAAAAGTGAAAGTGAAGTCATTCAGTCGTGTCTGACTCTTTGCGACCCCATGGACTGTAGCCTACCAGGCTCCTCCGTCCATGGGATCTTCCAGGCAAGAGTACTGGAGTGGAGTGCCATTGCCTTCTCCGTTAGTTTTCTGAATGTTAAGCTTTAAGCCAACTTTTCCACTCTCATCTTTCACTTTCATCAAGAGACTTTTTATTACTTTTATCTAATTTTTTACAATAATGGTAACAAAATAAATACAGAATAAATAGGCAAAATTATAAATCATTTATCAAAGATGAAGCCTATCAAAATTTTTTTTTTACTGCAAAATGTCTTCTTAATCTCCTTTGAATATCAGTTCTTACAACCAGTACCTATTCTCTATAGTACTGGTCTCCTAAGTAGCAATTTTATACTTACTATTATTTCTCTACAACCATGTTGACTTTCTTGATGCCTCTAACAAACTCTGCACACAGAAATTAGATTTTTACTCATGAAATAGTTAACCCTAGCATGGAACCCAGTACTTTCTTTCGATTCAGTGAATTCTTAACTTTCGTTGAACAGTAGCACAACTTCTGCTTTCACCATACTACCAGTAGATCTGCTTTAGTTTTTAAGGAGATGCACGTTGACAAATTCAGTAGATTCTCCTCAGTCCTTTGGTTTTTTTTTTTTTCCTGCTTGATCTTGATCTTGCTTGTTGACGCTCTCTTTGAAACTTGTTACCTTGATTGACACTATAATCTCCTAGTTTCTCCTTCCCTTAGTAGTTGGTTTCACAGAATTTTCTTCCTCTATATATCCTTTAAATAAAATAAATCACATTTTATTTTTGGACCTTTCATGTATTCACCGCTTCCTTGAGTGATTTACTACATGCTTATAGCAAAAGATATATTTTTATGCCACTATTTCACAAAGCTGTGTCTTCAGTGTGGATTTTTGTTTCTTGCCCCACAGTTTTCTGCCCAACCCTTGAATATACATATTCATTTATGGAGACTACGGTGCTTCAAATCTAACTTATAGTTTTGCACTTATGCCCGATCATCCTCTTTTATTTCTTATCCTGATAGAAAATACCATTATATATACAAAATCCCAAACTAAAACTTAAGACTAATCCTGATCTTCTTCTCAATCTTGAGTTCAGTCTTTACTCCAGGGATATGAAAAATAGTTTTAGAGACCACTAACATTCTGTTCCAGTGTCCTGCTTTCTACCACACCTGCTGCCATCTTGGAATAGGCTTTCCAGATCTTTCGCTTTGGCAATGTAATTATTCTAGGATTTGACCCCAGACTTCTTTCACCTCCACTGAAGACCCTGTCATTGACCTTCTTAAAATGCAACACTGTCTCATTGTTCTCAAAACAAAAACAGGAAATACCTTTCACAGACTCATTGCCTGTAACAGAGGTTTTGAAACTTTTTTTTTCATAAATGAAACTTAAGTGGAAGACTAAACAGATAAATAAGCTAGGAAGCTTTTATTTCCCTGTAAAAATCCTATAATTTGAAAACCACTGGCCTACAATATAAAATCGAAATTCTTCCATATGGTAAACAAGGCCCTCCTTATTTTACTTCCCTCCTTACCCCACCATCTATCTCATCCCATTTCAACCTGCTCTCCACCACATTAATCTACCTGCCTTTCCCTAAACTGGCCACTTTTGTTTTGGGCCTCTATACTGTTCCACATCATCTACTGACTGCCTGAATGTTCTTCCTTACATTGTTTGACATAACATCTGGCTCATCTTTGAGACCCAATTAAACTGTCCTCTCAGAGGACCATCTCAGTGCTACCCTTTCCTGACCACACAGTGTTCCCCAAACAACATTTCTTATTCCTGCTTTTGAACACCATAGTATTTTTATATGCATGTATTTGTGTATGTTATAAATATACTTTTACTTTATACATATGTTTATTCAGTTTGTTTATGAGTTAATTTCTTCTATTATGTTGTGAACTTCTTAAAAGTCATTGCCATACTCATCTTTGTATTCCCAGCCTCTAGGAGAATGCTTTGATAAAGTTTAACATCTGGTACCTTTGACAATAATTTTAGGTAGTATTCCTTTATCTAAATATATTATTTATAATATCTACTTTTCTTCCTCAAAAACACAAATGCAACTATCTACTTTTGCATAGTTCTTCAGTATTCTACTATAGTTTCTTAAGTTATTATACCAATAAGTACAAATCCACCTTCATAGATTCTTATCTTAAAATTTGGAAGTGTTCTTTTTTTTGATCATCTATTCATTTGTTAATTCATCCAACAAACATTTATTGAGAACATATACTGCACTAGGCATGGAGAAGTAGAAGTGAGGAGAGAGAGAGAAGCAGGGAGATTCATCAGTGTTTTGCTGTCCATGGTTATAACTTTGAAACTTATCATATTATGGGTCCTTTAGAAAGAAATTAAATTTGGTGTTTAATGCATTAATCCTTAGACTGGATCTTGAGATTCAAGAAAGGGAGAATAAAGTTCTGACAATTCTTCTTTTACTTCATTTAAATTGAAGTATAGTTTGTTTACAATAGTATATTATTTTCAGGGGTACAGCATAGTGATTTAGTATTTTTATAGATTATACATTATTATAAAATAATGGCTACAATTCCCTGTAGTGTACAATATATCTTTGTTGCTTATCTATTTTATGCATAATAATTTGTATCCCTTAATACTAAGCCCAGAATTTGTCCCTCCCTCCCTTCCCTCTCCTCATTGGTAACATCTAGTTTATTTTCTATGTTTATAAATCTGTTTCTTTTTTGCATATTACATTCATTTGTGTTTATTTTTAGATTCATCATATAACTGATATCATAGTATTTGTCTTTCTCTATTTGACTTACCTCACTAAGCTTAATATTCTCTAGTTCCATCCACATGTTTCATTTCTTTTTCTTGTCTGATTTCTGTGACTAAAACTTCTAGTACTATGTTAAATAGAAGTGGTGAGAGTGGGCATCCTTTTCTTTGTTCTAGAATTTAGAAAGGTGTCAGCTTTTCACTCTCGAGAATGATGCTAGCTGTAGGTTTGTCATTTGTTCCTTCTACACCTAATTTGATCAGAATTTTTATCATGAAAGGAAACTGAATTTTGTCAGTTGCTTTTTCTGTATCTATTGAGGTGATCATGTAATTTTTATCCTTCTCTTTGTTAATATGGTGTATCATATTGATTTATTTGTGAATATTGAACCAATCTTGTGTCCCTGGAATAAATCCAACTTGATCATGGTTTATAATTCTTTTTATATATTGTTGAGTTTGATTTGACAGTATTTTTGTTGAAGATTTTTGCATCTATTATTCATCATAGATATTGATGTATAATTTTCTTTCTTTGTAGTATCTTTGTTTGGTTTTGTTTCTTAGGGTAATAATGGCCTTATAGAACGAATCTGGGAGTGTTCCATCCTCTTCAGTTTTTTTTAGAATAGTTTGAGAAAGACAGGTTTTAGGTTTTCCTTAATTGTTTGGTATTGGAATTGGTAGAGGGAATTCCCATTGTCTGGCTGGAGGACTGCTGAGTAAGGTAGAGTAAGGTAGAGTAAGGTAGAAAGGCTGGAAAAGCCTGGATTCTGGTCCTGGAGAGTGCATGCAGCAGGATGGAGAGCGATCTGTCCTAGAAGCTGAGAAGTCTTAAAGTCTTGGACTTGTTTGATGGGAGTTGTTGTTGTTGTTGTTTTTTTAATTACAAATTCAATTTCACTACTAGTGATTGTCCTCTTCAAATTTTTTCTGTTTCTTCTTGATTCAGTTTTAGTAAGTTATATTTTTCTAGAAACTTGTCTATTTCTTCTAGGTTGTGTAATTCATTTTCATATAACTCTTCATAGTATTCTCTTAGAATTTTTTTGTATTTCTTTGGTATTGATTGTTTTTTCTCCTCTTTCATTTCTTATTTTGTTTATTTGAGTTCTCTCTCTTTTTTCTTCATGAGCCTGGCCAAGGTTTATTAATATTTTTGTCTTTTCAAAAGAACAGCTCTTGGTATCATTGATAATTTTTGTTGTTTTTTCTTTGTGTCTGTATTTTATTTATTTCCCCTCTGATTTTTACTATTTCCTCTCTTCTGCCAACTTTGTGTATTTTTTTGTTCTTCTTTTTTAAATCCTTTAGGTGGTAGGTTAGGTTGCTTATTTGAAATTTTTCTTGTTTCTTGAGGAAGGCCCATATCTCTATAAACTTCCCTCTTAAAACTGCTTTTGGTACATCCTATAGCTTTTGGAGTATTACAATTTTTACTTGCCTCGAGATATTTGCTGACTTCCTCTTTGATTTCTTCATTGACCATTGGTGTTTCAGTAGCATGTTTTGTACTTTTTGTTTTTGTATTTTTCTTTCTATAGTTGATTTCCTGTACATATCAATTAAGCTTAAGTGGCCTGTTGTGTCATTTAAGACCACGTTGCCTTATTGATTTTCTGTCTTTCTTAACTGAACTTCTGGGTTCAAACTTGTGGCAAGGTGGTTGCAGGGGACCCACCAGCTTCTAGGACAGATCGCTCTCCGTCCTGCTGCATGCACTCTCCAGGACCAGAATCCAGGCCTTTCCAGCCTTTCTACCTTATTCAGCAGTCCTCCAGCCAGACAATGGGAATTCCCTCTACCAATTCCAGGACTGGGACATCCAGTATGTGGCTTGACCCCCTCCCTCCTCAGGGTGGGTGTTCAATCATATAATCTCGATTTCCTCTGAGTCCCCTCCCAGGGGTACAAGTCCTGACCTTACTGCTTTCCTTCCCTTCCTACTCAACTATGTGTGTATCTTTCTTACCACTTCACTTTGGTTGTATAGGAGTCCTTCTGCCAGTTTCCAGTTAATTTTCAGTGAGAATTGTTCCACATGTAGATGCATTTTTGATGTGTTAGTAGAGAGAAATGAGCTCTGCATCCTCTTACTCTGCCATACTGATATTTGTCCTGTTTTTACTTTTTAATGTGTCTACTATGTTGAAGTCCATAATACTTCAGAAGACTATACTCACATGATGCAAAACTAAAGCCAGAATTCATCTTATGTTTAAAATTCTATTGTGTCTTCCTTATATTAAGGTAACTGTGAGGGTTCCTTGAGATTTCAGTATGTTGTATATGTTAGTTATGTATATGAACAAAATCATTATTTTTTGGTGGGGTCATTGATGTGGCTGAATGTTGTTAAACTAGGAACTAAAAAGTGATTACTGTTGTTAATGTCCATAAAAATTGCTGAGTTGATTATTTTTTAAACCCTCTGATTAAAATCATTCATGGGTGCCAAACTCAAGCTATTTATTGCTTGTAAAGTTCAACATTTTATTCAGTAATCATGGAAAACACTTGACTTCCCTTGGACAGCTCTTTATTTTTAGAAAAGGAAAAAGGGAAACTAATATTTGTTGAATGTCGATTATGTACTAGGATGGTGCCAGATATTTTGCCATTAATCCTCCCAGCAAACCTTGGAGCAAGAGGTATTACTTCTACTTTTGCTAATGTGTAAAGTAGATCTCAAGGGAAGTGAAATACTCTGTCCCAGATTCCTTACTAGAAATTAGCAGAGTCTAATTTAGGAGTTGACACTCCAGTGTTCATCCGTATTCTTGCTTTTTGGAATGCTGCCTCAGACTCAACTACTCAAGGCCAGCAATGAATATATATTAACCAAGAAAATGGGCTGAAATATATCATTTCAAGATGATATCACTTCAGGCCTAACCTTCCTGTTGTGATTTGTCTCATTGGCACACTCTATCTGTATATAACTGTGATTCACTTTTCACTATCTCTAGTTCCTTTTGAATTCTTTCCTAAGGCTATAAAGCTTGTTAGAATTGTTTTCATAATGTAAAGTACAGGAACCATAGGTCTAAAAATTAGAAGTCACAATTTAAAAATTAATAGCCATAAAAAGGAACATTTGAGTCAGTTCTAATGAGGTGGAGCCAGTCTGTTGTTCCATGTCCAGATCTAACGATTGCTTCCTGACCTGCAAACAGATTTCTCAGGAGGCAGGTCAGGTGGTCTGGTGTTCTCATCCCTTTCAGAATTTTCCAAAATTTGTTGTGATCCACACAGTCAAAGGCTTTGGCATAGTCAAAAAAGCAGAAGCAGATGTTTTTCTGGAACTCTCTTGCTTTTTTGATGATCCAACTGATATTGGCAATTTGATTTCTGGCTCCTCTGCCTTTTCTAAATCCAGCTTGAACATCTTGAAGTTCATGGTTGATGTATTGCTGAAGCCTGCCTTGGAGAATTTTGAACATTACTTTGGTAGCGTGTGAGATGAGTACAATTGTGTGGTAGTTTGAGCTTTCTTTGGCATTGACTTTCTTTGGGATTGAAATGAAAACTGACTTTTTCCAGCCCTGTGGCCACTGCTGAGTTTTCCAAATTTGCTGGCATATTGAGTGCAGCATTTTAACAGCATCCTCTTTTAGGATTTGAAATAGCTCAACTGGAATTCCATAACCTCCACTAGCTTTGTTCATAGTGATGCTTCCTAAGGCCTACTTGACTTCACATTCCAGGACGTCTGGCTCTAGGTGAGTGATCATACCATCTTGGTTATCTGGGTCGTGAAGATTTTTTTGTATAGTTCTGTGTATTCTTGCCACCTCTTCTTAGTATCTTCTGCTTCTGTTAGGTCCATACCATTTCTGTCCTTTATTGAGCCCATCTTTGCATGAAATGTTCCCTTGGTGTCTCTAATTTTCTTGAGGCGATCTCCAGTCTTTCCCATTCTATTGTTTTCCTCCATTTCTTTGCATTGATCACTGAGGAAGGCTTTCTTATCTCTGCTTGCTCTTCTTTGAAACTCTGCATTCAAATGGGTATATCTTTACTTTCCTCCTTTGCCTTTTGCTTCTCTTCTTTTCACAGCTATTTGTAAGGCCTCCTCAGACAACCATTTTGTCTTTTTGCATTTCGTTTTCTTGGGGATGGTCTTGATCCTTGCCTCTTGTACAATGTCATGAATCTCTGTCCATAGTTCTTCAGGCACTCTGTCTATCAGATCTAATCCCTTGAATCTATTTCTCACTGCCACTGTATTATAATAATAAGGTATTTGATTTAGATCATACCTGAATGGTCTTGTGATTTTCCCTACTTTATTCAATTTAAGTCTGAATTTGGCAATAAGGAGTTCATGATAGAGCTTCTCCATCTTTGGTTGCAAAGAATATAATCAATCTGATTTTGGTATTGACCATCTGTGTTGTCCCTGTGTAGAGTCTTCTCTTGTGTTGTTGGAAGAGGGTGTTTGCTATGATCAGCTGCAGTCAAGATTGCTGGGAGAAGTATCAGTAACCTCAGATATGCAGATGACACCACCCTTATGGCAGAAAATGAAGAAGAACTAAAGAGCCTCTTGATGAAGTGAAAGAGGAGACTGAAAAAGTTGGCTTAACATTCAACATTCAGAAAACTAATATCATGGCAATCATTCCCATCCCTTCATGGAAAATAGATGGGGAAGCAATGGAAACAGTGACAGACTTTATTTTTGGGGGCTCCCACATCACTGCAGATGGTCACTGCAGCCAAGAATTTTAAAGATGCTAGCTCCTTGGAAGGAAAGTTATGACCAACCTAGATAGCATATTAAAAGGCAGAGACATTAATTTACCAACAAAGGTCCATCTAGTCAAAGCTATGGTTTTTCCATTGGTCATGTATGGATGTGATACTTGGACTATAAAGAAAACTGAGTGCCAAAGAATTTATGCTTTTGACCTGTGGTATTGGAGAAGACCCTTGAGAGTCCCTTGAACTGCAAGGAGATCCAACCTGTCCATCCTAAAGGAAATCAGTCCTGAATGTTCATTGGTAGGACTGATGCTGAAGCTGAAACTCCAGTACTTTGGCCACCTGATGTGAAGAACTGACTCATTGGAAAAGACCCTGATACAGGAAAGATTGAAGGCAGGAGGAGAAGGGGACAACAGAGGATGAGATGGTTGTATGGCATCACTGACTCAATGGACATGAGTTTGAGCAGACCCTGGGAGTTGGCGATGGACAAGGAGGCCTAGCATGCTGCAGTCCCTTGGGTTGCAAAGAGTCAGACACAACTGAACAAATGAACTGAACTGAACTCAATGAGGTGGATGAACCTAGAGCCTATTATACAGAGTGAAGTAAGTCAGAAAGAGAAAGATAAATATTGTATCCTAACATATATATATGGAATCTAGAAAGATGGTACTGATGAATTTATTTGCAAGGCTGCAATGGAGAAACAGACATAGAGAACAGACTTATGGACATGGGGAGAGCGGAGGAGAGGGTGAGATGTATGGAGAGAGTAACATGGGGCCTTACATTACCACATTTAAAATTGATAGCCAGTGGGAATTTGCTGTATGTCTCAGGGAACTCATACAGGGGCTCTGTATCAACCTAGAGGGGTGGGATGGGAGGGAGATGGGAGGGAGGGTCAAGAGGGAGGGGGCATGTTATACATCTATGGCTGATTCATGTTGAGGTTTGACAGAAAGCAACAAAATTCTATAAAGCAATTACCCTTCAATTAAAAAGTAAAAACATTTAAAAAATTAGTTTGGACATAATTACAACAAACATGTGCTCTTGTTATTGTATAGAAGGGAGTATAGAATGAATGATCCCTTTTTCTGCTTTAAGTGACCCTGATACAAATTTATTCTTCTGATTTTTTGTTCTTCTAAATTATTGTAAGTTTTGTGGTTACTACCGCTTTCAGAAGGCTCATATTCTTTGGTGCTGATAAAGTACACTGTAATCCAGTTTATATATATTGGAAAGACATTTACTGTCCAAATAAGAGACTGCTATAAGGGAAGTCAGTTCTAGAGCAGAATGTAGAATGTGTTAAGGTTTGAACTAATTTCAACTTTAGTACTTTTTCATTGAATTGGGAACTTTATATTATAATTTTATTTTAAAGAATTAAATACATTGTATTTGGCATTTCAGTAGTGGAATACTGAATAAAAATTATAAAAACTGTGTCTCTTACCCTGACTTCCTTTGTATCTCTCTGGATCATATAAAATTACCTCAGTACACATCCTGTTATCTCTGCTACTCACCAGTAACTTGCTTAATGTAAAGACTTGTCTAAAACACTGTCTCCCCTACTATCCACTGTCTTCCCATGCTGCCGTAATCCAAGCCCCCAGTATAAACTATCTGTTTATAAACTATGAACTGTCTGTTCATAGGCATTAACAAGATATACTTGTCAGTGAATTGAACCAAGCACAGAAGAGAAGAGGTTTCCCTTCTCATCTGTGTCATTCGGCAAATATGAAAACCTGAATTCTCACATTTGGTGGCAGAACCAAGTCTAAAAATCTAGATTTCCAGGCTAATATTTATACCACACACCACTGTTGCTTATACTGAGTTCAACCAGTGATTTGTCTAGAGTCTGTGGTATATATACATAAATATATTGCCTCAATATTTTACAGATTTTAAGAGATATTAATTCTGTCCACAGATATAAATTGAGCAATTATTATGTGCTAGAGATATAGCTATAAATGAAATAGACAAACCCCATGCCTTCCTCAAGGCTTAAATTCTAGTGAGGGAGATAGGCAATAAATAAACTGATAGATCTATTATACAGTAATAGATATTCAAATCAGGGTACGAAGATGAAGTACCAAAATACTTCATATATATATATAACTTCATGAATGCATTATGAGGCTGTATTATTTTTTCAAGTGAAGATGGAATTGAGAAATTTGCAGGGGGGTATATTAACAGAAAGTATGCTTTTATCCATCTTGGCTTTGGACTTTATTATATCACATATTCATGAAAATATACATACATATATGCCCAAACTATGCATTAGTAAGATTCACACAACAATGACTTTTCTGACAAATTGTTTAAATGCTACTTTATATTCAGATTTATTTCTTTTTATTGTGTTGTCATTGTCTTTTACTTCCCATTATTTCAATGCAATTGTCATCTAACAAAGTTAACACATTTATAAATGTGATGTAATATTTGCAAGAACAAAAGAGAGAGTAAAAATACAATAGAATGACTCACAAAACAGAAAACACACTGGGTTATCCTCAGTACTTCTATGAAAAAGCTTTTCCCATTCCTGAAAAATTCCAGTATATTGTTGCAAAGAAAGGTCTTAGACTCTATCTTATCCTACTTTATCAGGCAAGAGTAATTATGGTATTTATAGCTCTTGAATGGTCATGAGGCAAGTGGCAAATTTGTTTCCCCTCTCTACTTTTTGCAAATACTTTTCCTCTATGGTTGGAAAACAGATATCAGGGTGATAAAGATAATAGCTAATATCCAGCTCAAATCTAACCCTTACTGTATTCCAGGCACTAGAAAGTATTAGTCACTAATAACTTCCTGGTACAGTATATATACAAAGCTCCTCCATCCATGGAATTTTCTAGGCAAGACTACTAGAGTGGGTTGCCATTTCCTTCTCCAGGGGTCTTCCCAACCTGGAAATCAAACCCAGGTCTCCTGCATTGCGGACAGACACTTAACCCTCTGAGCCCCCAGGGAATCCCTATATATACACAAAGCACTTTACATGAATTATTTCATTATTGAAAAGAAACACCCATTGAATTAAACATTATTAAGTTCATGTTTTGGGTAGGAGTCCACAGAGGTCGAACATCTTCCTCAAGGTCACGCATGTTATTAAGGGAGTCAGACAGGGACCCCAGCAACTGGACTTATGACCTCAGCTCTTAAACACAAGGCATCTCTATGAGTCTTTTTTTCTGAAAATAAACACATGGATCAGGTTCTAAGTGAAAAGTGGAAAAAAATGAACTCCGTGACCTGAGGCACAACATGTCTGAGGTGGCCATTGGTCATAATCAGAAAGAAAGGAATCCAGTGTGGTGAAAGATCATGGTTTTTCTAAGTATCTGTCTACTCTTCCTGAGGGTGATCCCCGTAAGCACAACAGGGAAGTTGTTGAACATAATAGTGCATGTTGATGCAAAGAGAAACCTTGGAGAAAATTAGATAATTTTCTCACTGTAGGAGTTTTTTAGCCAAGTGCTCTTGGTGAGGCATTTGTAAGGTGTGTTTGGAAAGACCAGGGAAAAGCCTTGCAAATATCAACCAAAATCAAAAGGGTACTTGTGGTTGGTGGCCACACAGGCTGAATAGCATGACTTTCTGGTCCCTGCTTCTTCTTCTGTCTCCTACGGTTGCTAAAGTGAAATTATTCACATTTGCAGACACTTCTCTGAGCATCATTGTTCACTTAACTAGTATTTGTGGAACACCTATTCTATGTCAAGTATGGAGCTATGAGGTTGAGATTTGTGGAAACTAAAGAGAGACTCCCTGCTTTAAAAGAACTTATGGAATGTTCCTTGTTTTTCCCTATAGTCATTTAATACATATTATGAGAGTAAACTCTATGCAGTATAATGCTTGGTCCTGACTTATAACCCAAAACAAGGAAGAATATATACCTGAGCTTAAGCATTAGGCATTCTAAAAAAAGAGACAGAAGATAATCAAGTAAACAAATACAGACAAATTATGTTTACTGCTATGAAGGGATTAAACAGGGTGTTGTGAGAAAGAATAACAGAATGTCCCACTTTATGGAAGGGAGATTACGAAAACCTCTGCAAAGAGGTGACATAAATTGGGAGGGAAATTTGAGGTGGAGACAATCATGGAAAAAGTCAGTCAGAAAGAAGTCCAGACAAAGGAAATGAAAGACTTTATATGGGAAGTGGGAGAAATTGGAGGAGGGGGATTTAGTGGCTTAATATAGATTTTTAAAAAGCTTGTTACTTGCAGAGCCAAGGAAACCAGTTTTTCAGAGACTGATTCTTCTGATTTCTGTTATACTTTCCTATTTCCAAGACAGTGAGAGGAGCATTAAATGGACTAAAGAGCCATGAGAAGGCCAGAGGAAAAATTCTACTCAAATTTTAGCAGGTCTTCAAGATGCTAAGGGACAAATTATATTTCCAGAGAATTAAGAACTCTCCATGGAATGATATTTCAAGGTAAAATCTTAGGATATAAATTCTATATTTGCAAAAATATGTTATTTTTTCCAACAGTAAATTGAGACAATGAGGATGGTAGATTTATTATAAAAAAGCATTTTGAAACATTAATTTAAAGGCTTTATTGAAACTGTTTGTCATGACAGTACCCCACTTGATGTTTAGTCATTGCTGAGGTCAGTATCTATGGAAAAAATGACAATTTTTGTTTGAGGTCAAAAGCTGAAGACATACCATTTCACTAATAATTACTTCCTTATTTTAATGAGGTACTTTTTAGCATTGTCACCCCAAAGTACTGACACCTCATTACTTGGCAAATTTATATGTTTCTCAGATCTCTGAGTTACAGAAAGAATACATTATGAAGCCCTAATTCACTCAGTTTCATTATGTATATGACTGATTAAAACTTAAGTCAGGAAGGAACCACTAACAATGTGACTGAAACTGTGGTCAGCGGCTAGTTTGTCAAAAGAATCCAGCACACACACATGGTGTATACACACATGCCCACACGCGCATGCAGACTCACACACACACAAGCCATGTTTTTATAGAACACAGGCATAGGAAGAGCAAGAAGGTAACAGACTTGACTCTCCTGCTTCATTCTTTTTTTTTTTTTTTTTTTTTTTAAATTTTTCAGTGGGTTTTGTCATACATTGATATGAATCAGCCATAGAGTTACACGAATTCCCCATCCCGGTCTCCCATCCCACCTCCCTCTCCTGCTTCATTCTTAACACTAGATGAGCTTCTGGTCAGAATATTCTTCAAGGATCATCGGATTGTCCCAGATTACTCCACAATACTGTCTAAAGCCTCTCTGCTGAGAAATGGCTTAATATAGGGGGCCAAAGAGGAACACTGTCTGGGACTCTCTAGTTTTCATCTTTACTTTTTTCCCACACCTTTTACCTCATTCTTTTCCTCATGCCTAGTTCTCTGTATTTTTGCTTCTCAAGGTGAAGTCCACAAACCTGCAACATCACCTGGGAGCTTGTTTGAAATGCAGAATTTCAAACCTCACCCCCAGACCTGTTGAATCAGATTCTGCATTCTTAACAGCAAGCCTTATATATACATTAAAGTTTGAAGCTCTCTTCTGCATTCAAATATGCATAGGTTTTCCCTATCTGGAAAAACTATCAGCAGATCTTTGTTAGAGTTATATTTTTCATCTCTGTCATGGCCAGACTTCCTTGTGCTGCTTCATGTATTCCAATTCCTTCTTGCTTTCCACTCCATAACTGCCTGGAACCTGGCTTCGTGTCGATCTGTAGTATACATGTAAGAATCACTGCTCCTCATCATCCTCTCACCTTATCTCACCAAGTGTCCTCCACTTCTCCCTCTTCAGACCCCTCCCACAGGGTGCAGCATATAACCAGATTAAGTTAAATAGTCAACCACATTCCTCCTGGCTAAGGTGATTTTTGTCCACAATGAGTGGATGGGAGGAAAAGGTCTTAATTTTATTTCTGTAGGGTTTCAAGATGACAAGATACAAATTCTGGAGTTCCTCCCGCAACCCATCCTGCCTTTAGACTCAGATAGAAGTGTCCTTTGCTCTCAACACCTTGTTTTGGTCCTCTTCTAGCCAGGCTTCATCCTACTGTCCATAGAATCTCCAAGGCCATAGGGATGAACCAGGTAAAACCCATGACACCCCCTTATCCAGAAACCGAGGACTCTGGAATTCATTGTCCAGTTGACCCCTGATCCTGCTTCTACGTCTTGTGCAAAAAGGAAAGTTTCATGCATTCTTGAACTGTCTCATGAATTGCATTTTGCTGCTGCTGGTATGTGTACTTGGTGTGAAGGATGAACAGGGGAATATTTATTTGAAGGGTGTGGACAAAGCTTGCTCCTATGGGCTGTGTGTTCACACAAGTGGGATAGAATCCCCTGGTGGTGCTATGTGGAGCTGGAGGTGAAAAGAGAAGCAACCCCCAAGTCTGCTACCTGCCTCCTTTGTTGAGGCTGCTTTGACTGCTATCTCCTTGCCAAGCAGATGGAGGTGCTCTCTCCTCATACTCTCCTTTTCTTGCTTGAATTTCTACTATGATCACGCTGTTATGGTATTGAGATTCACTTAACAGCAGAGACATGTTTTATCACCTTTTTCTTGCATCTGTTACACACTAAATGAATATCTAAATGGATGAAGGAAACTTTCTTTTGAAAATCTCTCATCTCTTCAAATCCCCATGCCACTCACTTCTAATTCTTTTCAAAAACTTTGTGAGTTCCTTTTCTTCTTGGCGGGCTTTTCTTTCTCTTTTTACTTCCCATCAAATCTTTAGGCTTTTCTAGGGCTGAAGACTCACAGCTTTCTAGTCCAGAGATCCTTTGAATTTTCTGAAATTCAACAACCATTTCTGTGTTGATTTAAAAATTTTTATTTTCAATAAGATGCTAATGTTTTCTTTAAAAATTATTTATTCATATTCATTCAGTTGACATTCAGTTCCATGTCATTAAGATTTTAAATATTATTGAGAGAGGAAAAATACTGAGATAGCATATGTAAAAATCAGTGTATTTTCAAGGAATCCCTGATATTTATATGTATGACCAATTGTCAGATAGCTTTGAGTCAGACATGCTAAGTGCTTTACAGTTATTAGTCATTTAACCTTCACAAAGGTCTTATAAAGTAGGGAATTTTATTACCTCCATTTTACAGATGGGTCATACAAGGCTTAGAGAGATTGTACATTTGCTCTCAGCTACCATCAGAGCTGAAGTCTGGATTCCAAATCATATATCTGATTCAACATTCAAACAGTAGGCTGTAAGGACACACAGGACATATAAG
This sequence comes from Muntiacus reevesi, assembly GCF_963930625.1. NCBI lineage: Eukaryota > Metazoa > Chordata > Mammalia > Artiodactyla > Cervidae > Muntiacus > Muntiacus reevesi. The sequence continues at coordinate 27,361,513 of NC_089254.1, read as the reverse complement.
CACACATGTGGCTTAAACATTAAGAATTTTATGAAAATTCTGTGCCTCCTCAATGGATTATTCTGTGGCTGTCTTTCAAGGAAAGCCAGGAATGCAATAGGCTTTTAATTTATGCAGTCATTTAGTGACTGGGATTTGTTTCTAGCCTTTTACTATCTTGTTTTGTTTCATAAACAAGCAACTATATATATATATATATATATATATATATATATATTAATATATTCACAACACTTGTGCTTCTTACATACACTAAAACATTTGTACAACCGGAAAGGGCAAGATTAGGACTCAGTCACTTGGCATATTTTTTACTATATAATTTAAGGGGAGAAATTGGAATTAACTTAGTCTCCTCAGAGAGGTACATTCTATAAATCAAACAAAGCTATAATCAGGTTTCAGATACACCACATGGCTTCTTCTCAATAATGTTTTGAGATTAAAGATGCTTCCCCTAAAATGTGACAGCAATCAGATTCCTTGGCTGAGTAAATACTTAGAGAGAAGCATAATACTTTCCTCCCCTGAAGACAGGTCAGGGGCTTAGGTGAGGTCATCACAGAGGCTGCCCTGTGAGGAGAAAGGCAGCCAGGCGTTACTTGATCACTCTAGGAATTATGAGACAAACCAACCCACAGGTAGAGTACATTCTACCCTCTATCTGGAGGAAGAGGTAAACAGCCAATTTTGACCTCAACAGCAAGTCAGCCCACAGATACTGCAATAGTTTTGATTTCTGAAGAAGTAGTTTTCACCAGTTGTTTGTCCCCTCTTAATCTGAGAGTGAAGAATAGTTGAACCCTGTAGTGGTGAACTCTTGTGACTATAAATGTCACAGCACGTAGGCACCACAATGGATCTGAGGGTGATGGTGAAGTTCTGCATTGTTGCAGGTATTTTGGAGGAGGTTGCTGGGGGTAATTGTGCATTTTTTAAATAAACAATAATGCAAGCTATGCTCATCTTCCACTTTAGTTCTGCCTTTCTTATTCAGAACAGACTTGCACACTGATTAGGGGATATTTGAGGAAGCCATGTAGCACATTTAGGAAAGCTGAGACTCTGGAGTTAGGCTACCTACGAAAGAATCTTGAGTCTATAACTTACTAGTTGCATGACCTTGGGTGAGAAATGCACTGGCTCAGTTTCTTCACCTATAAAATAAATGTAAGAAATACCTGTCTTATAGGATATTGGGAGGATCAAAATAATAGATTTATATGAAGAAGGTGAAGGGTTTCATGTTGTCTTTAGCACTTAGTGGTACCCAATATATGTAACTGCCTTGCAGTTGTACTCTCCTGTGAAATGTAAGAAAGCTGGCTTTGCCTCAGGTTACATTTGATAATGATGAAGCTGATGACCAAGCTATGCCCCATTTGGGAAACACATTACACATTAACCATGCTATGCACCAAGGAGAGTTACACTAGACCCAGTTTTTATGTCCCCACCACTTGACTTTGCTTGGCATCATCTGTCTTTTCATGGCTTACATCTTTAGTAGAATCATCAAAGCCATTATAGATATCACCTCATTTCTGACCAACATGAGTTATTGCTGCCCTCTTGAGATGACACAAGACCTGGACTGAAGGGAACTATTATAGCTCATCTCCAGTACCTACATCCGGGGTTACTGGTCCTACAGAGGATTACTGGTCCTACAGAGGCACAGGCTTGTCTAGTGGCTGCCCAAAGGGCTGGGCAACACATTTTGGAGATATGGGAATTAATTCCCTGTGGGGTGACACTTGGCTAGTCAAAGAGAGAAGGGAAGAATAAATGGATAAGTTACTTGCCTTTCTTTTCTAGATAGCCTGATCTGAGATACTGTGGTTCCAAGTGGTCGGGTCAGCAGCAATCATCTAACATTTGCTTCACTCTTTTCTTGCATCACTTCACTTTCTTTTCCACTCTTACTTTCCTGGGATTATATTCTCCAATAAAATGTTAGTAGGTAAGCACTGCCTTAGGTAGTGTTTTATAGGGATCTAGGGACTAAAAACAAGAAAACCATTTTTCCATAGTAAGCTGATAGTTTAATAAACATAAATATTTTAATAGCAACTTTAAAACAATGTAGTAATGCTTTTTATTGCCATGGAAACACAGAAGATCCAGGAAAGTATTCCTTAAAAAAAAAAAGAAAGAAAGGAAGGAAATGTCAGGCAGGCTTCCCCGAGGAGATTTTTTTGAAGGACGAATAGAGTTTTTGAAGGATATTTAAAGATGGGTAAGATGGGGATATATGTATACCTATGGTTGATTCATGTTGAGGTTTGACAGAAAACAACAAAATTCTGTAAAGCAATTATCCTTTGATTAAAAAATAAATTAATTAAAAAAAATAAAGATGGGTAAGGAAGGCAGAAAGAACAAATTAAGAGAAAGCAAAGTTATATGGACAAATGCAAACTTGAATGCAAAGAATAAAGGGTCCCATGTGACTGGAGTGGAGAATTGAGGGGTGGTATAGATGAGATGGAAGTCTGTGCTGATTCAGACTGTGAAGGGCCCTGGATGCTATGCTAAGAAGGAACTTTGGCATTATACCGTAGGATGAAGGGAGTTTCCAAAGGTTTTGAGTAGGGAGGTGGTATAATCAGATGGTAGGATGACGGAGGCAGGTAGCTGGTTAGGCGAGTAATTGCAACAATCCACATGTGGCCATAAGAACCTAATATGAGAAAGAGAGGGGCTGGAAAACAAAGGTTTCCCTGGTGGCTCAGACGGTAAAGAATCCACCTGCACTGTGGGAGACCAGGGTTTGAAACCTGGGTTGGGAAGATCCCCTAGAGGAGGGCATGGCAACTCTCTCCAGTATTCTTGGTTGGATAATTCCACGGACAGAGGAGCCTGGCAGGCTATAGTCCATGAGGTTGCAAAGAGCTGGACACAATTGAGCAACTGAGCACAGGAAAGCAAAGGATAAATGCTAGGTTTATTTTGGGGACAAAATCAAGAGGATTTGAAAAACTTTGCATGTAGAGTGAGAAAAAGGTGTCAGTGTTGACGCTTGGGTGGTAGCCACACAGCAGAATGAGTAATGACAGCATTTACCAAGACAGAAGACAGAAAGGAGGGCATGTTTTTGAGGGAAAAGTTAATTTTATAATAATGTTTCTACATTTCCCAATAAACATCTAGGTAAAGTTCCTAGGAGTAGTTAGGAATACAAATCTAGGCCTAAAATATATTGTTACTCTACAGATAAAGTTGACTGCTGACATTCTATATGATATTGGAAAAGTCGGCCAGGAGAGAGACCAATAGGTAAATCAATATTAGGAGCATGAATATGAAAGGAAGTTGTGTGGTGTCACCACAAATTATTCTCCTAAGACTGTTAAACTGGCCAAAACATTCTTTTGTGTTATGTGGTTTACCTTTTGGAAATACAGGCAAATGTACCCAAATGAGTCCCAGAGCTTTTCTCATATTTTAGAACTTTTACTTTCAGCTGCTCGTCAGTGAATACGAAAGGGACTTTTCTCTGTTTAATTTCTTCTTTGGAATCCTAAAGCATTTCCCTAAAATGTTTCAATCCTCAAATACTTTTTTTCCCTTTTATGAAATGGTTATTTTCAACCACTTACACAAAATATTATTTTAAAATATGCAATATAATGGTTTCCAGAGTGTTGAAACATTGATGATTCCAGAAGAAAGATTTTCTGAAGTGTCATCTTGGCAAAGTGAAAGCAACACCGAATGAGAGCTCAGGCGCCCAGGGCCAATTCTGGTTCCTCCACTAAGAAGACTTGTTTAAACGCTTTGATTCTCACTTCGTTGCAGTGCCTGGTACACTGTTGTGTGTTGTATGAATAAATAATGTTGTATGAATTTTCAGAATAAAACTAGTCTTGAACTTGAGAAATTCTAAATAACTCTTCAATGGTAAAAATGTCTTTTTAGCCTTTACCCTCATGTCTTTCTAATAACTTTCACTAAAATCTTGTTCAGCAGGCCTTTCCTAAATATTTAGTAAACTGTTATTCTCTGCAAAGATAAATAGAATAGAAACAAATCTATCTTATAAATTTAGATGGCATCTATTTTATAGGTATACAAAATAGAAGCAGATAATTTTTCTTACAGCAGCACCAAAATTCACTAACTAGGTATCTCTAAGAAACTAATGCTCTACATGCTAACGTAAGTCCGAATACTTTCAACGTGCCCAGTAACTAATGTAAATAATAGCCCTCTGATCTTAGTCTCAAACATATTTGGTACTTGTCTTTCTTACATATACTGATTGATATTCTTTAAATCATGTCCATTTTAAATGTCTCTTGATTACACATGGACTTTAAACATAAATTTCAATCTTAAAAATGTAAAATTTCTGGTACCTAGTCCATTACTGAGAAATTCATTACTGTATTTCAAATGCAAATTATAATCTTTAGGTGAGAAGAAACCTATTTATTGAACAGCATTTAAAATTGCACCAGAGGAACCTTAGTAGCTTAAGAGCAATAGTATTTGTCCAAACTGAGACAATGTTTTTCCTGCTTATTGACAGCATTAGTACTTAAGATAGCTATCTAAAATTATCAGTGTGGAATTTAAGGTGACACGTTGCCTTAATCACTTGATGGGGCAAATTTCATTTCCCAGAAATGTAGTGAAATCTGTAGACCTGTATTTGTTTAATATGGCATCCAGAATTTTAAACTCTAGCTTTGGAAATTTATAAATTTCTTCTGAAATGAAACTAGGGGAAATCACTGTAACAATGATACAGTTAATTGTTCTTTTTTATCAATGCCATCTGGATATGTAGGTAGTCTCTACCCTAAGTATCGTGTTAGGAGCATGTCCATAAGATTTAACTGGGAAAAGATGAGCAGCTATGCTTCTTTTATAATAAGGTTATCACTAATAATCTCATAAACAAGTACATTATAGCAAAATCCTCATCACACTTAAAAAAATATTTCTTTGTAAGTTTCCCTAGTGATAAGGACCTCACTCACTCTTTCTTTTTTGGAGCAACTTTAAACAAATATACAAATTTTGTTTCCCCTAAATTCAAAAAGGAATATGAAATGCATACATTCAAACTATGTTTAGCAAGCATCTTCTATACCCCAGACAACATGCTAGCAGCTGGGAAATATAAGTGAAGAAACAAAAATATAGGCCTTGACCTCATGGAGCTTATCTGAACAATGAACATGAATTATTTACAAAAATTATCATGGAATTTAAAGTTTTCTACAGATACTCAAATGAAGGTTTTCCTTTGAATAGCCCAGATCTAAAGGGAAAGAGAGAGGCGAGTATTCCAGTTGGAAGAACTGTGGAAGACTGTTTGATGAAAGAAAACTTGGAAAATCTAGAAATTAGAAGAAATCTCCTCCAGAGCAGAACTAATCATTAAGAGTAATATATTATTAAACTAGGCAGATAAGAAAGGACACAGAGACCATGGAGAGCCTTACTGGCCAAATGGGGATTTCAGCTTTACCCTGAGAGGAAGGGAAAGCTATTTAATTTGAAGGCTGGAGCATTATATTTACATTCTGGAAAAACCATTCTGCTTGCTTTCATTTTTAATAAAGAAGAATTGACTGAAGAACATCAAACATGGATAAAAGAAGAGGCCACTTAAGCTGCTGTTGTATTCGAGGCAAGGGCAGTGTGTTGTTCGAGAGTCATGACAGTGAACCTGGAAAGAGGGATATGGGATGAATTATATTTAGGAGATACGCCTGGCAAGGGCTAGTGATGAATTAGTTATGGAATGAATGAAGTAGGTGATCTGGGGATGTTGACCTTCAAAATTGGACTGCTCATGGTGCCACTTCCTGAGGTGGGAAATACAGGCAGGAAACCATTTGGGGACAAGCTGATGATTTTGTTTTGGATTGTACTGCATGGGTAGAAGGACTTCCCTGGTGGATCAGTGGTAAAGAATCTGCCAGCAATGCAGGAGACCTGGGTTTGATCCTTGGCTCAGGAAGATACCCTGGAGGAGGGCATGGCAACCCACTCCAGTTTTCTTACTTGGAGAATCTCACGGACAGAGGAGCCTGGCAGGGTGTAGTCCATAGGGTCGTACAGGGTCAGACACGACTGAAGTGAGAAAGCTGCAGCAGCAGTAGCAGCATGAGTAGAAATGAAGAAGAGGGAAGAGCTTGAGAGCTAGTTATCTGGGTTTAGCGCTCAGAGGAGAGTTCCGATATAAACTTAAAACCATTAATGTATAGCAGATAATATAAAGAGTGGCAAAGATGAGGTTGCCTGGGGAAAGAGATGAACTGCTAGGACAAACAGTAGAGGAGAATGAGTCAGCAAAGACAGAAGAAGAGCAGCTAGAGACAGAGGAAAAGCATCAAAAGAGTCTCATAGATGCCAAGGGAGGGTAAGTACCAAGAAGGGATCAGAGAACCTCACGGTAGGAATTGCGTCCAACTCCTCAGAATTTTCCAGCTCTCTGTCTACAGGCACATCATAGATGGCTCTCCTCCCTGGCTTGCGGTGGATGGGTGTGGCCATGCATTTAGTTCTGGCTAAAGAGTTATAAGCAAACAGAATGTGTGTTGATTCTGGGCATAGTCTATAATTGCCTGTATGAAGTTCGCCAGAGGTCTCCCTCTACCACAATAACAAGCAGTGTTCAAATTAGAGGCTGTTCTGAAGGTCCAAGTTCCTGAGTGATTGAGTTAAACAAAGGCCTCCAGCTAACTCTCAATGGGCCTACAGAGTGAGGAAGAAGGAGACCTTTGTTATGGTGAGCCTAAGGGATTGGAGTTGTTTTTTACTTCACTATCATATTGACCCTTCTGAAAGACATGAGTGTTAAAATCTGCTGAAAGATCAAGAAAATTAAAGAGTTAAAAAATTTCCATTGGATTTAGAAAAGTGGTCATAAAGGGAGTTTAATGGAAGTAGAAGTCAGAAAGAGTTGAGGCCTGAGAAGATAAGCAAACTGACTTCAAGTTTTATAGAGAGATTGTTTAAAACATCGGTGATGAGGAGGAAAGGTTATCATGGGTGCTTAAGAGAGGTGTAAAAGTTTGTTGTTTTTATTAAATGGGGGAGATTTGAGAAACATGTGGATATAAAGAATTCTGATGGGAAATGAGGTAGAATATGAAAGAAAATCTAAAAGAAAATAAGAGATGTTTGATATTGACAGTTTCTGGAAAAGGTAGGAGGGAAATGTCCTGAGAACTGCTAACAGAGGCAAATTTTGACTAAGTAATTCTTGTCTCTTTACAAAAGGAATCATTTATTGGAACAAAAATGAATGAATGAATGACTAAATAAATAAATAATTCTGTAATGAGTAAAGAATAAACAAATATAAAACCTTTATCTTTAATTTTCCTCTCTCTCTCTCTTTTTTTTTTTTTTTTTTTTTGTCCCAATGTTATATGTCAGAAGAGACAGTTCTTACCTCACCCCTTTAGAATGAGACCTGTGTATGTTTAGAACCAGTTCTGAGCAAAACTCTAAGTAATTAACTTTTAATTTAGGCCACTCTTTCATGTTGCAAGAAATTCAATGAAGAAGGTGTGTTGAAAGGAGAGAGAATAAAATTAAGAAACACAGGAAGTCACTATGACATTTAAACAATCAGGAAGAACTCAAATATAGTTTAGATGTAACTCAGTACACATCCACTAGAATGTAGGGTTTGTGAAAGCATGGATTTATTTTTATTTTTTTCTCTCAGTAGACCTTATCAGTATCACCAGGTCTTAGACTAGTCCATGGTGCATAGTAAGCACTCAGGAAGTATTTGTTGAATGTGAGAATGACTAATAGCTTGCCTTGCCCTTATAAATGTCTAATACTTCCGAACTCTGATTCTGCCACTCCTGCCTTTATCTTACTCTGCTTCTTTCTCTGTTTCTACTGTCACTGCCAATCACCAACACTCCACCCTGCTCCTCTCTCACTCCCACGGTTTCTGTGTATTACTCAAGCTTTTGACTAGTTTGTGGTTTCTATTTTCCGTCTTGTCAAGGTATTTATCTTAGTTTTGCAATACTCCTGAGACTAACACTATTTGAAGTTTTTCATTTTCATGCCATAAGAGAGATGATATGACTGTTTAGTTCGTTTTTTACTACTCTCTCTCTCTCATATATATATGTGTGTATATCTTATCTTATATATAAGATAGGTAAGATATATATATATGATATATGACATATATATAATATTTAGATATAGATATATAAGATATATATATCAGATATATAAGATATATAAGATAGGGCATAGCTCTCATTTCAGAATACCTCATAAAACCACTATATAAGTCTGTAGCTTTCAGATTTGTCCACATCAAGGAAAACATTTTCCATTTGACCCAACACTGGCACATACACATTGTTCACATAGTTAACAAACACACATACACACTGAAATAATACTTCATGAAACAGAACTGATCCTTTTTCGCTCAGTATACTCTGTTACATTGTAGTCTAGTCTAGTATATTTTCTTTTATTCATTCCATTCCATTCATTCTGTTCTGTTCCATCTCCATTTATTCTGTTTCACTTAAAAATGATATGAATTGATTCATGGCTCACAAACAGGTCAAATATACAGTATGAAAAATCTTGGTCTAAGTTGCATATGGCCAACTTTGGTTTATACATCAATTTTTAACCTGGTCATCTGGGATCAACCATTTGTGGTCAGTCAGGGCAGTGGAGTCATATGTTACAAGCTATGAAAGATTTTATCTCTGGCTAGGTTCTTTCATGAGAAGGAAGAGTTCAGTTCAGTTCAGTTCAGTCACTCAGTCATGTCAGACTCTTTGCAACTCCATGAATTGCAGCACGCTAGGCCTCCCTGTCCATCACCAACTCCCAGAGTTCACCCAAACCCATGTCCATCAAGTCAGTGACACCATCCAACTATCTCATCCTCTGTGGTCCCCTTTTCCTTCTGCCCTCAGTCTTTCCCAGCATCAGGGTCTTTTCAAATGAGTCAGCTCTTCTCATCAGGTGGCCAAAGTATTGGAGTTTCAGCTTCAACATAAGTCCTTCCAGTGAACACCCAGGACTGATCTCCTTTAGGATGGACTGGTTGGATCTCCTTGCAGTCCAAGGGAGGATTCCATCTATTATTGCTGACCTTGAAGATAAGGAAGGGATCTGAGCTAAGGAAGGGGATGACCTCTAAAGTTGAAAAATGCAAGAAAATGGACTCTCCCCAGAGCACCCCAAAAGGCATGTGCTTCTGCTAACACCTTGATTTTAGCCCAGTGAGACCCATGTCAGCCTCCTGGCTTTCAGAACTGTATGATAATAAATTTTGGTGTTTTAAACCACTATATTTCTGGGTACATTGGTACAGCAGCAATGGAAAACAAATACATTGGGAATGAATTTGCCAGCACCAGGAGAATGTGAAATAAAAGCAGAACCTCATGTAGATTCTGACATCTCAAACAGGTTGTTTAAGGTAGTGGGTAGGTGACTTAAGGCACTCCTTTTCTTCTATGCAAGAGAGCATCGAGAGTTCAGATTTTGTAAGAAACCTGTCTCTGTGAAGTTTATTCTCTTAACCCCCAAGGTAGAGATAGAACTTGCTGTGCTTGAAAATTTGTCAGGAATATGCACACTAAGAGACAGAATATGAGATGTACTGCTCCTTTCTTTAGAGATTCAAACTGACAGAGAAATTACTTCTGAAAAATCCCAGTAACGGTGCCCACAGCACAGGGCAGTATGTGAATGGAAGTGAAAGAAGAAAGAAAGTGAAATTGCTCAGTCGTGTCTGACTCTCTGAGACGCCATGGACTGTAGCCTATCAGGGTTCTCTGTCTTGGCGATTTTCCAGGCAAGAGTACTGGAGTAGGTTGCCATTTCCTTCTCCAACGTTAACATTAAAAAATGTTCTGTGTCTTCTTGTGCAGAATGCTTAAATATTCTAGAAACATAAACACACGCGCACACACACACACACATGCAGACATGTGTGCATGCTCAGTTGCATCAACTCTTTGTCACCTCGTAGCCCGCCAGGCTCCTCTGTCCATGGAGTTCTCCAGGGAGCAATACTGGAGTGGGCTGCCATTTCCTTCTCCAGGGAATCTTTCTGACTCAGGGATTGAACTTACATCTCCTGCACTGGCAGATGGATTCTTTACCACTGTGCCACCTGGGAACCCCATATATAGATATAGGTATATAGATAAATATAGATAGCAAAGCATGTATGTAAACTATATTGGCAGATGAATATTTGCCATTCCCCTTTTTCTTGACTTACGGATTGTGGACTTTATGTAGTACAATTAAAAGTTGATATTTTATTCTCAAATAATTTGCTATATGGTATATCAGGGACTCAGAATAAACTCTTATTTCCCCTGAAAGTGAGTGAGGTAATCTGTATGTTTGTACACACACACACACACACACACACACACAAAGACATAAGGATATAAAGACATCTGTTAATGGAGTGCAAAAAATAAATCACCATTTTAATCAAGGGACACAAAATTCAACACTCTTCTAGGACTTAATGACAAATATATACTTTGGAAGATTTCTGGAACATCATAAAAGTTCCAGGAAAATTGATTTAAAGACAGCTGAAGATTTTTCCAGAGTGATCTTGGTATGACGATAGCAGTTATACCAATAAAACTACAGAGGAGTCAACAAATGGACTATTATTTAAGTTACTGTTATGAGGCAAGTAATCCATAGACATTCCAGCAAAAACTGCACAGGGGATTCTCTGTTGTTGATTAGTAGCAAAAGGGCAGCATGGAAACATCTTATAACCATGTGAAACAGTTGGCATATATTCCATTATGTGCTATCCTGAAAGCAACAAGTGAAAGAAAACAGCAGTGAATTTCTAAACTACAGCTTGGCAGGGGTCAATTTATGGATGATTCATCTTATACTTGAGTAAAGAGCCAGAAAGATGTAATGAAGGAAACTATGAAATTGTAAGAACAACTTGGCTCACTTTCTTAATCTAGAGAAATTAGGATCAATGTGACCTAAATCAACTTTAGCCCTAAAATTTAAGGGCTTCCCTGTTGTGGCTCAGTCGGTAGAGTCTGCCTGCAATGCGGGAGAACCGTGTTTGATCCCTGAGTTGGGAAGATCCCCTGGAGAAGGAAATGGCAACCCACTCCAGTATTCTTGCCTGAAGAATTCCAGGGACAGAGGAGTCTGGTGGGCTACAGTCAATGGGGTCACAAAGAGTCAGACATGAGTGACTGACTGACTAACTTAACATTTTTCTATGATTTGAGATACTCACTGAAATTAACTGGTAAATGGCACAGTGTTAGCTGTTTTGGGAAAGTTGCAGTATGATCATGACTCAGGGACAAAGTGATCCAGAAAACATATGTCATAGGCAGCCCAGGGATATAAGAGTCAATGGCATACTGAAACAGGACAGAGAAAAAACTCCAGGGGGATCTTTCTTATAAATTTGCAAAAGTGGCCTTTCCCTTTCCAAGACAGCCTCATATGGGGAAGAATCTGATCATGGGGGGTTGGGGAGGGATATGGCTTTGGCCTATCACTCTTTCTAGTATATTTGTTCCAAACATAGGGATGAAACATGAGTGATATTTAATATGGGTCATTAAAGGACACCAAGAAAATCCCCTTTTGATTATTAAATAACACCGTGGACATATTCAAACCACTTTTTGTGTTTGATTTCCCCCTATGGGTGCCAGGAGTCCCTAGCTCTGCTCCCTACCAGATACAGAGAGGGACTAAAGTCTGAATTCTCTATCAGATGTGGTATTATGAGAAAAAAGTTACCTCTGCATTAATGAGCAATTGACAGCTTCCATGTGGTCAGAAAATTTTTAAGTTAGAAAAACTTTAAGCAAGCCTTCCTCATTTTACAGGTCGGTTCAGTTAGGTCAATGAATATCCACCATTTCCAGATACTGTGGAGCTCTTGGATATTTAGGGATTAAATAAGACCCAGTCCTTGATCAGATGGAGTCTTAATAAAGTTGGGTAAGCAGAGGTAATACCTGTTATGGTGAGGTAAGAACTACATTAAATGTATGTATCAGTCAATGTTCTTAGTTCCAAGCAATAGAAATTTAATTCGGCTGATGTAAATTGAAGAAGGATGCATCATATTCTCGTCCCACAATTGCTGAAGGCTAGAGAATCAGGCACATGGCTTGTGAAGACAAAGCAACAGCCCAGGTTATGTTATTGAATAAGTTAGTTTTTTTCTGCTAAACCCTAGAAACCACAGTTTGCAGAACCATTACTGAGAGTTCTGGGTTCTACACTCCATGGCTCTGACAGACACATCCAGAGAGAACATTGTTTTCTCAGCTGCCTCTGTTCACCTCGGGAGTGGATTCTCCTCTGTCTCTGCTTCTTTGTGTCTCCAGTTCCTAATTCCAGGTGCCGGGGAACTGTGTCTGACTAGCCACCCTCAGTGCTCTCTCCCTGATCCCTAACCTCCCAGGCTAGCTGGGACAGTGAGTCACTGGCATTTTGGCTTCCATGTTGCTGTCACCATTAAAGTATGGATGGAGTGTAGCAGATTTTAAACTCACAGTTTAATACTTCACTGTCTCTTTTAGCTTAAATAATCTTTTGGATAAATCATTTTTTGCTCTCAGCCTTTTAGTTTCTCCTCCTCCATCTTCAGTTTTAAGATGGTCCCTAAGTGTATATAGGAAGACAGACATAACGTTATGGTATGGGGAAAGACGGGGATCTGAAGCCACGTCATATTGTCTGGGTCCTGGCTAGTCACCTGCTATAGGGGAGTTTGCTTTGACTCTAGCGCGTGACCAACAGGCCTTTTTGAAGTGTTGTGCAAGCATGACACCCATTATATGATCCTTACCATTTTTCTTGGGTCACAAAGCATAATATAGCTTCTTTGTCCTAACCCCCTAGTATCTGCATGTCCACTTGCCCACTTGGCACCTTCATGTTCCCATAATGAAGAATATGGTGTCAGGTCCTGAATAGCTCTCCTAGCCGGGCAAAGAATACAATGGTGTCAGCTGTGTGATTGAACACGGAGGCCCTGCACCTGATATATTTCACTTTTCAGTACCTAGGATGCACGTGTGTGCATGCTCAGTCGCTTCACTTGTGTCCAACTCTCTGGAACCCCATGGGCTCTAGCATGCCCAGGCTCCTGTGTTCATGGGATTCTCCAGGCAAGAATATTCGAGTGGGTTGCCATGCCCTTCTCCGGGGCATCGTCCCAACCCAAGGGTCGAAACTGTGTCTTCTGCATCTCCTGCACTGAAGGCGATTCTTTATCTACTGAGCCACTCTTTCAACTGAAGCCCTCTTAGAGTTCCGCTCACCCTCTGGCTTTCTTCTTTCCACACACTGGGGTGGAAAGGGCTGGCTTTCTATAGTTTTGTACTATCTGTCAGGAAATAACAGCTATCCATATTCTACTTAATTTTTAGGTGCAAAAAATCTTGTGGCTGCAAGTGATCATGATTTCAGGGTAGAAATGAAAACAACTTGGTTTAACATTAACAAAATATCAACTCAGCCAGACACTTGTGTAAATTAGTACAAGAAACATGTAAGGGGTTAAGACTGGGGTAAATGGGTCAGAAAAGACATGCTTAAGGAAGCAACTCTGAACTGTGTGGAGGATGAATTCCCTGCCCAATTTTAGATAGCTTGTATGCACACAGGCAGGATGAGGGGCTAGAAGCCCTTAAGATATATTAGAGGACAGTTGGGAAGACTCTCCTGACCAACAGTCACCTTCACTAGCCTGCCTTTGTGTCTGATGATCCACAGATATCTCACTGTGTGTCAGCAGAATCTAGAAGCTTCACTTCCTCCACAGTGGCTGACAGCTAGACTACATAGCAGAGTGCGTGAAGACTGGGAGAATTCTATAGAAGTAGACATGTAAGGAACTAACAACTACTGAAAGAATTCCCTTCCTGGGTGGGAGAGATCAGTGATTAAGAATTATTTAAAGAAGTCTAAAGGGCAGAGTTTTCACTTCAGAGCCATGAGATTAGATTGTAGGGGAAGGGAACCAGAAACACTGGAGCTGATCAAAAACTGTCGATGGTGGCAAGTCCATGTCTCCAACCAAGATGCAGTTACGGAACTGAGGGCCAGTCTTTGGGAAGCTGTTAGCAAGCTAACTGCCCAGTATGGAGCAGAACTGGTGAAACAATTAGTTCTGATCCAGTAAAGTGTTCATTTCAGGTACTGACAGGGGTTAAATTGACAGACTTAGTACCATACCATTCTGCAAATAGTGTGAAAGCTGCACCGAACTAGACCACAGGAGTATTCTGAGATCAGTATTCCTCCTAGGTATTTAAAGGGTTCTTTAAATGCAAATGTTTCCTGGGAGAGATAAAGATGGTATTATCCAGCTTGGAGTAAATATCTCAGTTATTTCACTCATTGGTTGTTTTATCAGAAACGTTTACATGTAAATCACTGAGTTAGTGAGTGGGAATAAAATAAGATCTTATCTTCAAATTGGAAGATAAGACCACACATATATATATATATATACACACACACACACACACACACGCCAATGAAATAAGGTATAAAATCTGTTATGAGAGGGCTAGATAATATATGAAATTTGTTAGGAGAGAGAAAATAATTCAGATTAGGACAGACTGGCAAGGGCTTCTTAGAAAAGAATGTTTTTTTTTCACTGAGCTTTGAAAGAAAGAAAGGATCTGAACATTTAAATTTGGGAAAATAACATTTCAGAGAGAAGAAATAGCATGGAGAACAAAATCTGTAGGGTCTAGGGAAACAGAAAACTGTTTGTTTTGGAAATAATATAAATGACATAAGGGTAAGTCAGGATCTGGTCAGGAGATTGGGAGATCTGTGGCAAAGGAAATAGAATGACTCAGTTTGAATTGTGGAATGACCCAAGGGGAAACTTCAAAAGAGCTCTGGGTGGATCAAGTAGGTTTGGCCACATGAAACCCATTTCCTTAGTGGGGAGGCAGGGAGAGAGAAAGTGCAGAAAATGGAAAAAAAAAAAATTCTTTTGTCACCATTCTGCCATCTGCTTACTTTAGCTGAATCCTTCCATTAGGTGTTTGGGTTGAGACCAGGACTTGTCTATAACCATTTTATGGTTTGTTTCTAATGAGAAAGAAAAGGCTAGAGTCAGATGCTGTATGAATAAATGGTGAAAATATATTTTTTAGGTTTTGTTTGTTTGTTTCTAACACTTTCCCAGTGTTACAAAGAAGTGAAACAATTATTGCACCTTTAATTTTACCCAAGTTTTAAAATTTCTTTTTTTCTATTTTTCTTTCCAATTTTCTTATTTTTGAGTTTTGAGCAATCAGAGGTAATGCTGGAATGCACAGAAGGAAAACACAAAATCAAGGAATGGAAAGGAAAATGATAGAAAATATCAACAAGTTTCATCTTGTTCACATTTTAAAATCACATTTAAAGTAATCTAGGGCATTTGGAAATTGAAGGGTAAAATGTTTCTATTATATCCTTTAGCACCTGTGAGTGACAATCACAATACTGATGCAGGATTAACTAGAGGCTTTCAGGATTTACCTGGGAAGTTCTCATTCACCTGTTGCACAAGGTAATGAGGCATCCTCTGCCCTGAATCACTGAAAGAGAATCTGGTGTGGCAGGTTGCATAGCTGAATGAGGGTTTGTTTGCATAAAGTCTTTTTAGTTCGTTCCAACAGTGAGGGCACCTTCTTACTTGTTGGCAAGCATCAAACCTTTATTTGTTTCCTTTTATAGAAATAATGTCATATTTACAAGTTGTTCTTAGATACACCCACCCAGTACATACATGTTTACTTTTTGCTTTGCTTTTCCACCTTCCCAGAGCAAGCTGCACCCTCTTCTCGGTTTCAGGTGAGAAATTTGAATTGTGGGTATTGTAGTTCTTCTCCCTTTTAGGGTTTCCGGTTGAGCAGCCTGGAGCCATACCACAGGGACTCCTAGTCCCAGGTGGCTCAGTAAGTAAGAGTTCAGGCGCCACATGCAGAGCAAGGCACGTTTGTAAGGAGTCCTTGGTTTTGGGTAGAAAGACTTCCATTCACTCTGCCAAATAATGTTCCTGAACTGAAGAGACTGGGGTTCATTTCTGCAATTGTAAGTGCTGCTTTTAAAAATTAATTCTTTTCACTATTGATATCTGGTTCAAATAGGAAATTGTGTCATTTCCAGAACAATTGAATAAAGTAAATGTTTCTTCCTTCCCAAGTCCTTCTTGGGAAAGAAAAAGAGAAGGTAATTGATACTCTGTGGGTTTGTGGGACATGGTTTAGAACAAATTTTAACACAGAAAATAAACTAATACCTGAGACATGGCATAGGATGAAATAATTTATGAAAAGAACAATAACACATGCTACATTCAAAGTCAGGTATGAACAACAACAACAACAACAATAGAACCCCACTTTGACTTACTTCAAATATGTGGATGGTTGAAATCCTTTGAAACTTTTAAATATTTCAAAAGGCAACAGCTGTGTTGAAAAGACTGTGGCTGTTAAAGTCAGATAAAGTTAGATTCAGTGGCCCCACTCCTTATTAGATGTGTGAACTTTGGCACAATATTTCACCTTGTGGAGCCCCCATTTCCACACTTGTAAGGTAGGTATAAAACCTACCTCACTGGATTAATAGTATAAATGAGTTTTGTGTATTATGCTGAATAGATGCATAGACAATAGCTACTGGAGGGTGAACTTTCTTCATAATGAAGTTTCAATTCAGCTTCAAAAACAGATTAAAGGGATAATTTATTGTAGGATTCCACTTATATGAGGTATTAAGAGTAGTCAAATTCATAGAAACAGAAAGTAGAATAGTGGTTGCCAGGGGCTAGGGAAAGGGGGAAATAGGAAATATTTAGTAGGTAACGAGTTTCAGTTTTGCAATTTGAAAATGTTCTAAAGGTTGATTGCACAATAATGTAAATATACTTAACAGTACTCTACACTTGCTCTACACTTACAAATGGTTAAGATGGTAAATTTTACATTATGTGTTTTTAGCACAATTAAAAAAAAACAGATCAAGGAGTGCATAGTGAGAATTCTGGTGCCTCTTATTTATGAAAGTATCTCTGACTCCTTAAAACATGTCTAAATCCATTTTCAGTGGGTCTAATTTTAGGGTTGATATTGGATCACCTGTGTTAATCTCTGGTTTTTACGTAATAATAATTAGCAGAGAGGATAATGCAATTTTGCTGTATTAAAGTCATCACTACTTTTGTGGAGATCTTTTTACATTCTCCATAACTTAATTATGTGATTAATTCATAATAGTGAGATTTCATCATTACTGTACAGAATATAGGAATTGTGAAGTCATAGTTTGATTACAACTTAGTTGAAAACTTTAGAAACAGCTTAAATGTTTTATTTGTTTTTGTGTTCTTACCTTCCCTGGAGCTAATTTACAAACAGATAATTTTATGTGTCTGTCTTAGAGATAATAAAGACTATTAAGACAGGATCTGTTAAACACCATCCTGTCTTAAAATGTATTAGCTAATTTGGAGGACAAAAGGCAATTTGAAATTAAACTGATTTTAAATTTAATGGCATACAATGAAAGCATGTCATGGTTGAATTTTTGGAAAATCTTCACTTGAAAGACTACACCAATGCCTAGCTGTCTGTTAAAACTATGTGTCTTCTATGGTATTTGGTGATAACTGAAGGTGGTAGTAACTGGTATTTGTGACAAGTGTGTAAAGTTTTGCATGGGATATATCATTTAAATGTAAACTCTCTCAGGAACTATGTCAGGAAGTCCAGAGTGAAAACAAAGGAGAAGGAAAGCTGCAGAATCAGTTGATAAATATACTATCTAAAAGGGCATTACTTTTGCTGTTGAATGTCATCTGTAGTCTACTGTCTCTAGGACATGTCATTTATTCACTTAACAGTTACTTCTAGCAGTCCTACATGTGCTCCCACTGGGCTGGGCTTTGGGCTTAGACTGACTGAGGCGTAGCCCTTGAGGGGATCCTATTCCACTAGACGAGGTATGTACTCATAAATACATCCCACATAAGTGGGAAGAGCACTTAATTTGGAACTTTTCTGAAAAAATACAGTACATAGTAGATGTCCATTTAAAGATAGACAGATATCATAAAACCTTGCACACTCACCTTCCAGCCTAGCAAAAAAAAAAAAAAAAATTAAAAAAAAATCAACTGCTCTACCTGGTTCTGTTTCTCACTTTCCTACCTCAGCAGTCACTGCTTTTCAGTCTTTGTAGATTCTCTCTCTATTGTATGCTTTTATTCTTTTATCTGCCTTTATTTTTATATTTTACTATTTCTACTGCCATGTGAACATATACATAAATAGTATATAAACTTGTTTTGAAGTTGAAAGATTTTATATGAACCCTAGAGTATACAGTGTTCATCTGCAACTTGCTTGGTTCTTTTAACCTCGTGCTTTTAAGGATAATCCATATTGATTTTTGTAGCACAACTTATTAGTTTTCATAGCAGCATGGTATTTTGCTATCATAAGTAGAATTATAAATAATATTCTTATACATGCCAGTTGTATACAAATGTAAGATTTATCCTAGTGAATATTTCGTAGATTTGTATATCCTCAAATTTATGAGATACTGATGAGTTGCCTTCTAAAATATTTATCCCATATTTTGTTCATAGACAATGAAGGAGAATTCCTGTTTCTCCCTAATCTCAAGACACTTATTTATCTTAAATGCTCTAAATAAATAATCTCCAGATGTAACTGAAAGCCAGACACTTGTGGCATCTTGGAGACTCAGATATGTTTGTAGCATTGTAATCTCTAAAATATAGTGCAAAATTTGATCTTAAATCAACTTCTTTGTTTCTCAACCTATGGTGTGAAAGAGCAACTGAATTTTCTATTTAGTAGACGTTGTTGTTCAGTCACTAAGTCGTGCCCGACTCTTTGTGACTCCATGCACAGCGGGCTTCCCTGGCCTTCACTCTTTCCCACAATTTGCTCTAATTCATGTCCTTTGAGTCACTGATGCTATCTAACCATCTCTTCCTCTGCTACCCACTTCTCCTTGTGCCTTCAATCTTTATCAGCATTGGGGTCTTTTCCAGTGAGTCAGTTTTTTGAAACAGGTGGCTGAAGTATTGAAGTTTCAGCTTCAGCATCAGTCCTTCCAATGAATATTCAGGGTTGATTTCCTTTAGGACTGACTGGTTTGATATCCTTGCTGTCCAAGGGACTCTCAAGAGTCTTCTCCAGCACCACAATTTGAAAGCATCAATTCTTTGGTGCTCAGCCTTCTTCTTTTTTTTTTAATCAGCCTTCTTTATGGTCCAACTCTTACATCCATACATGACTGTTGAACCTTTGTTGGCCAAGTGATGTATCTACTTTTTAATACTCTGTCTAGGTTTGTCATAACTTTCCTTCCAAGGAGCAAGTCTTAACTTCATGGCTGTAGTCACTGTTCACAGTGATTTTTGAGCCCAAGAAAATAAAATCTGCCACTGTTTCCACTTTTTCCCCATCTATTTCCATGAAGATGGGACTGTATGCCATCATCTTCGTTTTTTGAATGTTGAGTTTTAAGCCAGCCTTTTCACTTTTGTATTAATATTAATAATGATACCATGTACCAAATACTGTCTTAAGCCCCTTAATTAAAATATATTACTTACTTAATTTGAGGGTTAAGATAATGATGTTCTGCCAGTTTTAGAGATAAAGAAACTGACTCACAGAAATACCATGTCAATAGTAAGAGGTGGTGGAATTTGTATCTACTCAGACTATTCCAGCTAAGAAAAGTGATAAAAGGTAGGTGGGAACAGACTGGAAAAAGAGACATGAGAGTATCATAGTCTTAAACTTCCAAAACTTTAAAATCTAGCCACTATTTAATAAGATCAAAAGAGCATAAAGAAGTGTTGAGACGTGTCAAATAAGTCTATATTTGTATGGAGAGAATTTAATTTTGCCTAGGAAACCTGGAAATGTTTCTCATAAGTGATCAAACTTTACTGAGCCTTGGAAATTAGAGAAAGGAAGTTAAAGAGGCAAAAATAAAGGGAGTAGCTACTTATAAAAGATAAGGAAATGGAAAATACAAAATATATTTGGTAAAGTTAATTTATTCGGCCATTAACTCAACAAATAACTTCTGAACATCTGTTGTGTGTGAGGCACTGGCCTAAACTGTGGGACACAGCAGTGAACAAAAAAGACCCCATCTCTCCCCATAGGTAAGTGTGCTTGGTGATGTAATATTTGGGGAATTGGGGCCAAAAGATGAAGGAAATAAGATTGGAAAGAAAGATTGCTTATAATTATGAAGCATTTTCAAATATCAGCCTAAGAATCGTGCACTTTATTCTGAAGGCGGTGAGGAATCAGTGTGAGTCACTGTGGGGTAAGTGGCATCATTCATTTGTTTATTCAGTAAACATTATTTCAGTGGGCTTCCCAAGTGGCTCTAGCGGTAAAACCCTGTCTGCCAAGGCAGGAAACATAAGGACAGGGTTCAGTCCCTGGGTCGGAAGATCTCCTGGAGGGGGGCATGGCAACCCACTCCAGTATTTTTGCCTGGAGAATCCCACGGACAGAGGAGCCTGGCAGGTGACAGTCTGTAGGGTCATACAGAGCTGGGCATGACAGAAGCAACTGAGCACGCAAATATTAATTCAACCTGAGCTTTACTTAGTCCTGGGGATACAGAGAGTGAGGGAGTGGTAAGCATGTGCATACAGTTGGTAATGCTATGTGAGAAATAAGGTGGGGGTTGCAAAGGATAGGAAAGCCTAACAGAGGCTGGAGTGTGTGGTGAGAAGAGGGGGGACATTGGTAGGAGATATGAGAAAGTAGCCAGTTTTGACCTTATGAAAATTTATCAGAGTAAAACTTTAGGTAGGTCTCCTTTCCAGTTTTTTAATGTTCAAAAGAAAATAAATTTTATTAGTTGACATAGCATTTCATATATCAAACTCTTTAATTTTCTGAAATTTTCTCCTCAATACCTATACATAAATATAATTCTCAATCCTCAAACTAGAGTGCTAGGAGAAGCCTCTTTATCCTTTGCTACTTGAAAAATAGCAAGTCTCAAGCAAAGTGAACAATCTCTGTTTCCTAAACCATCCTCTTTTGGATGGTTTTAATAAACTGAAAATTCAATAAAAACATTGTTTTTGAACATCAATAATTGAACATTGTTTTCTAGTTATAAAACTTAATTCCTCAGTATTTACATGTAGATTGCAAGCTTACAGTATGGATATATTTTTATGTTCTGCCTATAATTCAACCTATTTTTCTATATTATCATGTGTTAAAAAAAAAGTATGTTATAGCTCACCTATTTATGGAAAAATATAGACTCATTTATTCAGTCCACGGTGTTTCATTCAAGTTTCCAAATCTTATTTAGAAATGACTTGGTCAGTTATTTGGGAAGGGCATTTCACTTGGATGTAGACACAATTGTGTCAAAATATGTCAGGGCTGAAAAAAGATGTTGGAGACTTTGTGCCAAATAGAAAAACTTTAAAAAATTAAGCAATGAATAGAGGCCTTACTATGTATGTAAATATATTTACAAAGATATTAAAGAAAAAATGTAAAGTAGTTCTTGCCACAATAAAAAAAGTGCAAATAATATGTTAGCATATAGAATGTGAAGTAAGTTGAAACTCCAGGTTTCAGATTTTTCATCTGCGAATTCTCTCCTCATAAGTATGGCATGGCAGCTGTCAGTTTTTTCCAAATCTTTCCAGTAAGAAATATTGTAAACATATGGAATGTCTAGTGCCTTTCCTTTTTTTACTTAATATATTTCAGTGATTGACCCATATCATTGCATATGAGAAGACTGCATTATTTTTTCCCACAACGGCTATGGATATGCCAGAGATGTTTATTGGTCTCATATTAATGATTTTTATGTAATTTCTAGTCTTTGGCTACAGTTAACAGAGCAACAGTGGCCAAGGAGGTTAAATTGGAAAAGTTGGCCAAGATTCTAAGATAACTGTTTTCTGACTGAAATCCCAAGTTGGAGATATTTTCACAATTGTTGACTCCTCACCCACCTCCAGGTTATAAAGAAAAATAAGGGAAGAATAAAACACTGAGAGGATTTTATGAGAATGCTTTTTGAAGAGCTAACCCAGTGTGGAGAGGTAGAAGTGAGGGATGGCCTTTTTTATCTCAAACTGAGAGGAAGTGGCTTTGCTATATACTCCTGGAAAGCTTAATGTGTTTTCCTCTAGAAAACCAGAGCTGAGGGGGCATCTCTAACAGAAGAATTAGATGTGTTGCTCTGTTCACAGGTGGTGCAGTCACAAGCTCCTGAGGATTCCCCAAAGCTCACTCCTGTACGTGTGCACACACTCACCCCCATGCACAGTGTCAGTAATAAACGCTGCCGAGGCAAAGCCAACTTTCAATCACACTAATAGAGTAAAAATGTTCTGTTTTAGTTCTCCTTTTTCTTCCCTGTTCCCCAATGTTGGAGGCTTCAGTAACAGGAGCTTGCAAGCTGGGTGACGGAGGAAGTGAGGTAGAAAAAGAGAAGGTGCGCACAGCACTCCCTCCTCAGAGGCCTGTGGACTTGTAAGGCACGGGAGCAGGGCGATCGGTCATACGCCAAAATGTTAGTACGCTGATGGAAATATTGGATGGGGCATTCTAATTCATGAATCAAAACTGTATTTTGCAACTTTAAATAACCACAGAATTTTCTTTAAATCTCAGAGTAACCAAAAGATACATGGGGCCAACTGGGGAATTTTCGTCAGTGGTATTGGGAAAAACTCCCCCCAGTGAATACATTTTTAAAAGGAAAGCAGTGGACAAAAATACAATTGCATTCTGATTCATCTCACAAATTGTTTAAAATGGTTACATATATATCTTTGCCTATATGTAAGGGAAACTCTCATTCTTAAACAAAGACAATATATCTATGAATTTCCAGAACAGAGTAATTAACCTGAAGTAAGAATAACTGAAACTAAAACTACTATAAACAGAGTACAGAGAGTATTTCTAGTATGGTAATTTAGTATGGTAATGTGTCTTTTAAAATTAATTAAACTAGTTAAAATTTAGGTTAATTAAAATTAGCTAAAATGAAAAATTTAGTTTCTCAGTTGCATTAACCTTATTTCAAATGTTCAGTAGCTACCAGTAACTATTGATTATGTGATTTGACAAAGCAGATATAGAATATTCCCCAAATCACAGAATTTTTGGTCCCTATCACAGACATTAAACCATTTAATTCTCACAAAGCATAGGGGGAAAGTTATCGTTATCGTTCCTACTTAATAAATATGAAAATCTAGAATCAAAGAGGTTTAGATTGGCTCCTTGGATTCCAGGTCCCCTGTTCTTTCCTCTAAATCACACTGGTTGACCCTCAAGGCAAGAAGATAAAAAAATCAGCTTCACTCTACTTTCAAAATACAAAGGGGGATATCCTAAAATCTAGAAATTCCTAAGAGAAGGGAGATTTGCTCATCTCATGTTACTGGATTGGTGGGGATGAGTCTTATTTCTAGTTTCTCAGTCAGTTCAGTTGCTCAATCGACAGACTTTTTGTGACCCCATGGACTGCAGCACACCAGGCTTCCCTGTCCGTCACAAACTCCCGGAGTTACTCAAACTTGTGTCCATTGAGTCAGTGATATCATCCAACCACCTCATCATCTGTCATCCCCTTCTCCTCGTGCCTTCAATCTTTCCCAGCATCAGGGTCTTTTCCAGTGAGTCAGTTCTTGGCATGAGGTGGCCCAAGTATTGGAGTTTTAGCTTTAGCATCAGTCCTTCCAATGAATATTCAGGACTGATTTCCTTTAGGATGGACTGGTTGGATCTCCTTGCAATCCAAGGGACTCTCAAGAGTCTTTTCCAACACCACAGGTCAAAAGCATAAATTTTTTGGCTCTCAGCTTTCTTTATAGTCCCACTCTCATGTCCATACATGACTACTGGAAAAACCATAGCCTTGACTAGACAGACGTTTGTTGGTAAAGTAATGTCTCTGCTTTTTAATATGCTGTCTAGCTTTCTCCAAAGGAGCAAGCGTCCTTTAATTTCATGACTTCAGTCACCATCTGCAGTGATTTTGGAGCCCCCAAAGTAAAGTCACTCACTGTTTCCATTGTTTCCCCATCTCTTTGCCATGAAGTGAAGGGACTGGATACCATGATCTTCATTTTCTAAATGTTGAGTTTTAAGCCAACTTTTTCACTCTCCTCTTTCACTTTCATCAAGAGGCTCATTAGTTCTTCACTTTCTGCCATAAGGGTCGTGTCATCTGCATATCTGAGCTTATTGATATTTCTCCCAGCAATCTTGATTCCAGCTGTGCTTCATCCAGCCCAGCATTTCTCATGATGTCCTCTGCATATAAGTTAAATAAGCAGGGTGACAATATACAGCCTTGACATACTCCTTTCTTGATTTGTAACCAGTCTGTTGTTCCATGTCTAGTTCTGACTGTTGCTTCCTGACCTGCATACAGATTTCTCAGGAGGCAGGTCAGGTGGTCTGGTATTCCTATCTCTTTCAGAATTTTCCACAGTTCATTGTGATCCACACAGTCAAAGACTTTGGCATAGTCAATAAAGCAGATAGTAGGTGTTTTTCTGGAACTCTCTTGCTTTTAAGATGATCCACCGGATGTTGGCAATTTGATCTCTGGTTCTTCTGCCTTTTATAAGTCTAGCTTCAACATCTGGAAGTTCATGGTTCATGTACTGTTGAAGCCTGGCTTGGAGAATTTTGAGCATTACTTTGCTAGCGTGTGAGATGAGTGCAATTGTGCGGTAGTTTGAGCATTCTTTGGCATTGCCTTTCTTAGGGATTGGAATGAAAACTGACCTTTTCCAGTTCCGTGGCCACTGCTGAGTTTTCCAAATTTGCTGGCATTTGTAGTTTCTAATACAGCCTATTTTACAATCTATACTATTTATTCATATATATGTAGATTCAACTAAAAGACTGTTTTAATGAATAGGGAATATTTTAGTAGCAATGTTGTTGTGTTGTGTTAGCCGCTCAGTCGTGTCTGACTCCTTGCAACCCCACCCCATGGACTACATCCACCAGGCTCCTCTGTCCATGGAATTCTCCAGGCAAGAATACTGTATTGGGTTGCCATTTACTTCTCCATTAGTAGCAATAGTGAAGTACTAAATAACTACACTTAATTAATATTTCCCCTTCACTTTTATATGGTTCTCTAAGAAACTGCTCAGTGACTTGGTTATGCATAGATTGTTTTAAGACCAGGTTTACTTTCTATTGTTTTTACAAAATAAATATACACAATTCATAATAAAACCGTTGCTTCACATTAAACTTATAATGGTGTGAGCACATGACTGTTTTATTGGAGAAAATATGAACCCAGATGGCTCAGCCTTGAGTCCATTTCATAAACACTTCACGACAGTGGGGCTCACATTGTATCCCACTGTATCTCACGTATCTCCTACTCTTGTATCTCCTGACCCCAGCCATTCCTTTCATTCCTGTCTGTTGTTGCTGCTACAGACTCTGTCCCCCTTCCTCTGGGTCTAACCTGTCATGTCCAGCTCTTTGCAACCCCATGGACTATACAGTCCATGGAATTCTCCAGGCCAGAATACTGGAGTGGGTAGTCTTTCCCTTCTCTAGGGGATCTTCCCAATCCAGGGATCAAACCCAGGTCTCCCTTATTACAGGCGGATTCTTTACCAGCTGAGCCATAAGGGAAATCCTACCAGCACCAGTTCAGGTCATCTTTATATTTGATTCTTAAATTCAGATGATATAGTGTCACTTCTTTCCCTTTACAATATATGCCTTTAAATAAAGAAACATGAAAACAAATTTATCCTGAGAAGTAATATCCAGTTATTTGAAGACTTCAAAAAAGAAGGATGAACAGCTATCTGGGTTGGTTTAGGTTGACACTTTCTTGGGTACTGAGTAATATGAAAAACACTCAGCAATGGCTATGGCATGGACGCTGACTTATCAGAATGGATGCTGCTCAGCATATAGTTCCCGGTGTTCTCACTGAGTATCCACTCTGCCTAGAAGCCATGAAAAGCTTTCCTGGCTTTTATAAACTTCCAGTATTAGATAACACTCATGTTTCCAGTCTTGGGTGGCACGGGATGTCTTGGGAGCTTAACTATGAGGATATTTCTCTTGATTCAAGCAAAGAGTAAATGAGGTACTGATGGTTGAGAGCATTGCTTTGGCTTCCCTTTTATCTGTTTACATTGCTTGATCTCTCACGCCTTGAGTTGAGTTTGGCTGTTTACTGAAGTTGAAATTCCCTGTTCTTAAACTATGCTCTCTTGCTTGTTGAGGTTTGACAGCAATTTACTTTCTCTTTTAGGATTTGTTGTTATGATCAGTAAGTTAGTTGAAAATGTTGATACCAGAAGTCTCTCAGTGACCTGTTTTTTTTCGTGGATGTCGTGATTTTCTTCAGTTTTTATTCTTATTATTTTGAAATATAACTTAGTAGAGGTTGTTTCTGAGAGAGACAATTTTATGTTCATCTGTAGCTCTCTGATTCTAGTAATCTTTTAAGTGAGTGTGTGTGTGTGTGAGAGAGAGAGAGAGATAGAGAAAGTATGCATATAAAATGCTATAGCCACTTGTTTTTCTTTATTCTCTTTCTAATAATTGTAGAATAGTAAGGGTTTCCAAGGTGGTGCAAGTGGTAAAGAATCTCCCTGCCAATGCAGGAGGTGCAAGAGATGCAGGTTTGATTGTGGGTCCCGGAAGATCCCCTGGAGTAGGAAATGGCAACCCACTCCAGTATTATTGTCTGGAAAATTCCATGAAGCGATGAGCCTGGTGGGCTACAGTTCATGGGATCCCAAAAATCAGACATGACTGAGCACATGTTCACATAATTTACTTGGGCTTCCCTGGTGGCGCAGTGGTGAAGAATTCACCTGCAATGCTGGAGATATGAGTTCGAAACCTGAGTCAGGAAGATCCCCTGAAGAAGAAAATGGCAACCCACTCCAGTATTCTTTCCTGGGAAATTCCAAGGACAGAGGAACTTGCCAGGAGTTACAAAGGAGTTGGACATGACTTAGGGACTAAACAACAACAGCAATAGTTAACTCACAGTTGCTTTAAAACTGTTCAAAATACCTTTTCCTTTTAAGAAAATATGTTTAATTCACAAATTTCTTATTAATTTTATAGAACATTAATTTTATTCATTTTAAAATCTAAGCCTTTCAGTGTAAACAAAATTATTTTGAAATACAACCTATTTTTTATTAAAAGCAAGTGATAAGAATTGCAAGCGGATTCTTATCCCCTCATTCTAGTCCTATTTTAGAGCATGGTTCTAAGTGGTTATTTCTTCATGTTTGTGCAGTGATCTTCACGTTGTTGGAGGGTGTGGTGGGGAGGATAGTACTAGAGCACAGGTCGGGGGGTGCCAGAGGGTCCACGGTGCTGGGCACGGCAGGCCAAGGCAGGCCACGCCTTTACCTGTAACTTCAGGGCTATGTCCTGGGTTGAGCTGCTGCCACACTCTCTGCCATTCTCTGCCAGCTAGTACTCTGGCTACTTTTTCTGCTAAGATAGTCCTGAGGATTAATGAACTGACTTTCAAAAGCACAAGTGTCTGAGATGATAGGCCCTCCATAAATTCAAATTACAATTATTACTATCCTCCATTTTACTGCCAGGAGAATAGTAACTCAAATGGGATCTAGTATTTATAAACAAGTTTGCATTTTTAAAAGTATTTTGTTGTCTTTAGTAACTTAGAAAAGCCTCTTCCAGCAGTCTCAGCATCATGCTTCTATCGACAAAGGATTCATATAGATCTTTTTCATGAACTCTTCATTGTTTTGCTGATTCAGATTATTATTTTTCAATCCTATTTTGTCTCATCCTTGTTCTATATCAGGGCTGCTTGGGGGGTATGGGGTTTATTCTTCTAATTGAATTATTGGGATAATATAAATATAATTTGATTTGTAAATTGGTAACCCTTATAAAAATATTGCTTCATTAGAATGGAAATGAAGAGGTTAAAATTGAGGCTGAGATCTGTACTGAGAACTCCAGAGGGAGGCTTGGACCAGGGGCAGACTTCAGGAGCTTATCAAATCATGACTGAATTATCAAAAGGTGGAGCCTGGGCAGAATGTTCACTTGTCCAAATAAGCCTTCAGCGTTTGCCTTGGGCAGGTGATTTCTTTTCATCCCCTCCGCCCGCTAGGAGACCAGCATACGTTAAACTGATTCCTTGGCTGTACTGCTTTGTTCATTGTTCACAACCTGGAACTGTTTGGATACACTTGGCTCTTTATCCCTCTTGATCTCCCATGTTGCGTTTGGATCCAGTGTTTAATTCTGGTTCAGAAAAGTCCCTGGGACTTTACCCAGGCACTAGTTTAATTAGTGCCAGGTTTTTCCCATCACTCATGAAAGGGGATCAGGCATTGCTTTGATCTAATATCTTTTTGGCAACGGTTTGCTTCTCTTCCCACCAGTTTCCTTCATGCCCCGGGTATCCTGTGTTCTCTGGGACATCCAGATGTATGTAGTCTTCGTGAGGTTTCTTTGCGAATACCCAGATTTCAGAACTTCCTCTTCTTTCTTTCTCTACCTGGATGAGTCAGTCTAGTAACTGGAAGGCAGTCTGCCTCATGACTTTGGTGTCTCAGGGTTTCATCACTAGAGAGTGCTATGTTCTTATGATCCATGAAATCATTTATGTTGAAATGGTTTTTATTAAATATTTCTATAAATGAAATCACATATATATTCTAGTGGACAAAGGAAGCCTATATATTATAAGGATGAAAGTAAACAATAAATGAAAGCTTTGGAAGAATTTCTCCTAAAAACCAAAAGGTTAAGTCTACTATTAGTTGATCAAAATTTGTTTTAAATTTTTCTGTTTCATCTGAAGTTGAGTGTGAAAAATAATGACTTTAAACTTCATTTTTCGCATATGGATTTTTAAAACTTTACAAGATAAAGTTTGTCTGAAATCTTTGTAGATCATATAATTACATTCTACTTTATTAGTTTTTATCTAGAGGCATTTGTGAAATAAACCATGCTCTCAAGTTTTCTCAGTCTTCAGTTTATTGATAGTGGGAACACAAGGACATGTACAGATTTACTAGCAGACAAAAGAATTTGATATATATTATGTGAAAAATCAGAGTCAGCTCAACATTTTAAAATGTCCAAGAAAGAAAAATAAGTTGTCATTAAGATTCCACAGAATCTTTATCTTAGCTCTGCTTATTTAATACACAAAAAATGCAGAGTCACATGATTTTTACTCAAGAGGGTCAAAAAGTTTACATCTGTTAGTTTCACATAGGAAATAGGCAAGGCGCAGAACCAATTGAAAGCAAACCTGAAAAGAAGATACTGCCTGTCTTCCCCCTGGGAGGGCCTGGGAGGAGCAAAAAAGAAAACAATGATTGCTGTCTTGTTAAGAAAACCTTAGATTCTCTTTACTTTTTAACAAAATTAAAAATTATTCAGTCCTTTTCAAATACCACAATTTTACTGTAAAGTTCATATGGGGATTAACCTTTCTCTTGTGACAAACATGAGCATCTGGCATTCACGGAACCTGAGAACTGATGTGGACCTTATCACCACCTCTGTAAGTGTTTTTAGATAAGCCACAGCAGTTTCCGTATTTATAGAAGATGACAACTGAATTTGATTGGTACTTATCAGATATGCATCATGGGAACTAGAGGTTCTGCGGAATGATTTCATAACTCCCACTGCAGTGAAAGTGGTGGCTAGCAAGGTGACGGCTGTGGGCTCTTCTCCCCTTACCTGTCGACCAGATGAGTTTTTCTTTTATTACTTTCCAAAATTTATTTCTTTCAGTTTTGCACATTATTTCATTTTCAGGAATTGTTCTTTGCATGAGAGAATTATGTTTGAAAACATTCACTTAATGCTAAGGTCCTTTCATTTCTAAAGATAAGTTTTCTGTATATGTATACCAACATACATTGTTATATATTTATATACTACCTTTCCCCAATGTGACTGAAAGTACTAAATCTCAAAATATACATACATAATAAAATTAAAAACCATTAACAATAAAAGTTAAGCCTCATAAAATAATGGCAAGGTATAGTAGGTTGGGTGAAGAGATTAATTATATTAAACAAAAAAATCAGGGATATGAGAATCTATTTTAGTGTACAAAATCTCAGTCTAATCCTCCCTAGCTAAGGTAAAACCCAAAGCATGAGGCAATACTAATCTTTTTTAAAATTTTTATTTATTTTTAATTGGAGGATAATTACTTTACAATGTTGTGTTGGTTTCTGCCATATATCAACATAAATCAGCTCTAGGTATATATATATATCCCCTCCCTCCCACCTTCCACCCCATCTCACCCCTCTAGGTGGTCACAGAGCCCCAGGTCGAGCTCTCTGTGTTACACAAAACTTCCCATTAGCTATCTATTTTGCATATGGTGGTGTATATATTTCACTGCTGCTCTCTCAATTCATCCCACCCTCTCTTTCCCCCACTGGATCCATAAGTCTGTTCTCTATGTTTAAATCTCTATTTCTGCCCTGCAAATAGGTTGATCAATACCGTTTTTCTAGATTCCATATATATGCATTAATATACGATATTTGTTTTTCTCTTTCTGACTTCACTCTGTATAACAGGCTCTAGATTCACGAGGTAGATGAAACTAGCCTTTTAATAAGAGAAAAGATTAAAATTCGGAGGAAGAAACATTTTCTATCCCCTAAATTGGAGAATAATTTGTCATACATGGCTTTATATGAAACATAATGGGCAAATTTCCTGATTACAGATTTACAGAAATATAGGGAAATTACATGTATGGTCATATCTTATCTTTACCAGGAGTAAAAACCAAGGAAGTAGGGCTAAGCCTTCACTCTGTAAAGACCATTTTGATAACAGGCTAGAACAACATGCTTTACTTTTACAGCTGCCCACTTATTGGAATTGATTTAGAGATAAGGCTAGAATTGGATGCTGTGAATGGTTCATATACCCTCTTCTAGGATTGGCATGGCTTTTAATGAAAATGACGTGATGGGCAATTTTAAATTGACATTGTGAGAACATATCTAAAAGGCAGATTTTCTTTGTTGTTTGTGAACATAGCAAAATGATATTTTGTGTGGAAATAAAATTCCTGACATGGTCTTGTTTTCATAGTTTTCTGCTGGACTTCAGCCAGCAGAGCCCAGACGTTGAGCTGGCTTTCAGCCAGCACCTGAGTGACTCAGGTGTAGCTTTTAAGGATACAGTAAAAGGAATGAGGCCTACTAAGAGGCTCTTTATTCCTTTGCCATGGAACCAGATTAAAATGCTTCCCCTTGTGTTTATCTCCAAGGAAAACTAAAAAGAAAGAACATAGAAGGGGGCATCACTTGGTTGTACTATTTTCTAAGTTGGGTTTCTTGCCTCTGTCACCATTGTCAGAACTTGGCTTCCTTTTCAGTTCTATCACCTAAAATTTTATCATCTAAAATTCTATGATCTAAGGTTATTATATAAAAGAAAGATAAAACCCCTCAGAGCACCATGAATTCCCAAGTTCCCTGGTTTTAAAATGGATTCCATGTCATTTGTGAACAGTCAGATGATGGTGACAGGAGATGAGATCTTGATGGTCACATCATGAAGATCCTCTCATTTTATAGATGGAGACATGAGACTCTCAGCAAGCAATGAGTCACTGTGGGTCATATAACCAGCTGGTCACAAACCCAGAACTAGCCTCCAGGTCTCATTCTTTCTCATTCGTTCACCACTCCACAGTGTCTAAAGAAATGATTACAATAGTCAATGTTTTATTTAAATATATCTACTTGAAACTGTGTGTGTGTGAGTATGTATTTGTGTGTGCAGACACATCCCTATTGTGTAAAGATGGTAGATACAGGGATGGAGAATAGTGTTGCCTTTTGGTTTCTGGCTCCTGATGGTTTTACTTTGCTGTTCATGAGACAAAAAGGGAATAGAAAGAAGTCAAACTTCCCCAAGAGTCTGAGTTTACCTTCTTAATGACACGTTTATTTTTCCACGTCACATTTTGCAAAAAAGTGAGAAGTAGGCCTCCACAACCTGGCCTGCTTTCCCTAGCTTTTGACATTATATTAACTTCCTTAGTTTAGCTGCATCTTTTACAAGATAGCTCATAAAACCTCAGAAGCTGATTTCTTAGAGAACTTGCATCAATGACTGTAATGAGATGCAACTTAGAAGAGAAATGGCAATAAAAAAAATTGAAGAAAAAGTTGCACCTTATAACTATCACCTTAATGTAACTGTTTTTTTCCCTTCTCCAAATTTATTTTCAGTTTTTATCTGTAATATGTACATTTTTATACTTTCAATCATAGTTTATATAAACTTTCAAGATTAACCTTTTCACTTACACATCCTATTTCTCATGTTAGAGGTTCTGCAACTATTTTGCTAAAAGAGGACATTATGCTCTAAGTTCATAGCTTATAATATACTTAATTATTCATCTATTAAAGAACATTTGGGTCATTTTCAGTTTATTTTTCTATTACATATAATGCTATGATAGATAATTTTATTAACATAGCTATCCCTCTTACTTTTGAATTACTTTCTTAGGTAAAATAAAAATTATTTAGAAGGATTAAAGTAATTATTTTGATCACTGATGTGTATTCCCCAAGGTGGGCTTCCCAGGTAGTGCTAGTGGTAAAGAGTCCCCCTGCCAATGCAGGAGACATAAGAGATGTGGGTTCAAATCCCAGGGTTGGGAAGATCCCCTGGAGGAGGGCATGGCAACCCACTCCGGTATTACATGTATGGTCACATCTTATCTTTACCAGGAGTAAAAACCAAGGAAGTAGGGCTAAGCCTTCACTCTGTAAAGACCATTTTGATAACAGGCTAGAACAACATGCTTTACTTTTACAGCTGCCCACTTACTGGAATTGATTTAGAGATAAGGCTAGAATTGGATGCTGTGAATGGTTCATATACCCTCTTCTAGGATTGGCATGGCTTTTAATGGAAACGACGTGATGGGCAATTTTAAATTGACATTGTGAGAACATATCCAAAAGGCAGATTTTCTTTGTTGTTTGTGAACATAGCAAAATGATATTTTGTGTGGAAATAAAATTCCTGACATGGTCTCGTTTTCATAGTTTTCTGCTGGACCTCAGCCAGCAGAGCCCACTCTGGTATTCTTGCCTAGAGAACCCCATGGACAGAGGAGTCTGACGGACTAGAGTCCATAGGGTCGCAAAGAGTAGGATGTAACTGAAGCAGCTCCCCATGCACACTCGTACATTCCCCAAGGACAGACTCTATTTTGTGAGGCATGAAATTTACATAACTTGGGGAAAGGGGATCTTTGAGAAAAAGAATATAAAACTACAAATATAAATTGTTAGGATTCCTCTCAGTGCCATGAAGGCTCATTACAGTGAGGGGCCATAAGTTCAACTTGTAACAGGCTCAAATTGTCAAAGTGGTAAATGCTCAAATACTGTAATAATTGCAATTTCATCAGTAAGATATGAAATACTTCATCTCTGAAACCTCATGAGTACTGTGACTTAATTACTTTAGTACTATAATAACCTGACTACATTTAACATGGATAATTTGCTTTAGAGTACTTGTTTTACTTATTAGAAAGACCTTGTTTCATCTTCTCTTGCTATATAGCAAACTACCCCAAACCTTGGCCTATATAGTACAGATTGTGGCTCTAAGGTTGCAGGTGGACTGGTCTACAGGGCTCATGATGGCTTCATATTCTCACCTGGTATTTTGCAAATGAGACTAGAAGTTGGGACTCAGCCGGGCTTGTTGACCAGAGTACCTGTATGTAGGCTATCCAGCACGATGGCCTCGGAGCAGTCAGACTTATGACATGGCAGCTGACTTCACTCAGAGCAAGTTTTCAAAGAGAATTGGACAGAGCCTCCAAGACTTTCTATGATGGAGACTTGTAAATCTCAAAACATTGCTTTTCCCACACTCTATTAGTCAAGCAAATCACTAAGGCCCATTTGGATTCAAGTGGAATTTCAGTGAGAGGACAACACAGTTGAATTGGAAATCATTTTTAATCTACCACAGGGTAACACATTTTTCTTGCTTGTGTACTTCTTGTATAAATTACCTGTTAAATGACATCATATATTGTCAACATAATTATGAAGGTTTAAATAGAATATTAAATGATTTTATGATAGTAAGGAAAGAGACATTTTGTAACCTGCATAAATCTATTAAATGTGCCTTTAATAGAGTTGAAAAGTCAGAAGTACTTCAATAGCCAACTTAAATAACGTCACTGGTTTACAGTTATATGTTACATATTATATATATTATATCCTTGTCTTTCATTTCTTTCTTTCGTATTTATTTACTTTATTCCTTTAGTAAGATGATAAAGATAAGATGCCAAATTGTCATTAGCAAACTTAGGTATAGTCATGTCAAATAAATGGGGCTTCCCAAGTGGCTCAGTTCTGAAGAATCTGCCTGCTAAGCAGGGGATTCGATCCCTGGGTCAGGAAGATCCTCTAGAGAAAAAAATGGAAACCCACTCCGGTATTCTTGGCTGGGAAGTTTCATGGACAGCGAGCCTGGCAGACTAGAGTCCATGGGGTCACAAAGAGTCAGATACAGTTTAGCAAGTAAACAGCAGCAGCAGCATGTTGAATAAACACTAAGGAAAATCAGCCTAGGAGAAAGGAGGTGTGAGCCCTTTGCCTGTTTGCCCTTAGCCTCCATTTCTGTCCTTCCCTGCTCCTCTTTATATTGTAGGTTTGTGATACCCAACAGAATGCCTTTCTAGGTTTTTATTGCCAGCAAGATTCTAGTTAGGTCTTGCCAATGGGAAGTCCTGCCAAGAGACTGAGAAATGGAGGAGGGGGAAAGTGACTCACTTCCTGCTTTCAGCTTCTGGGCCTCCATTTGCAGCAGCAAAAAGTTATGAACTCCAAGCATCCTCTGACCATTTCAATAACACGGTACAGAATTCCTCCCTAATTTGCACACCCACCTTTTGGTGTACTCTGGCTATACCAACACCAGAACCTGCAGTAGAGATCTTCGGTAACCTCGGCTCCAGCTGAGTGGTACCTCCTCAGCAGCTGAGCACCAGTTATACAAGGCCCAGTTCTATTTCCAGCCACCAAGCTCTCTCCGGCACCTTATTTGTAGTCCAAGTACTGACACAGGACCCCTACTTGGTGTTTCCAGGGTCTCTTGAAGGACCACACGAATCCACTAACAAGTGGGCAGCTGGGTTTTCTACAACCTTATCCTCCCTTTTGTTTCCTTGGCCTGGGAATAATAGCTCCTTCCTGCAGGTGTCAACATCTAGGTTAGTTCACTCTCTACATTTTTACTCTTTCAGACTTCTATGCTTGAAAGACCTCATTTTTTTTTTAACTGGACCCTGAGTGATACAGTAGGAGCTGTGTTACTGCTAGTCATTTGCAGATGTGGATAAAATGTCTACTAAGGGAGAATATTCAGATCAGAGCAGCTGGTGCAAGAGAAAGGTGAGCAAGCCATTCATAAAATATTGGTGCTTTGTTATCTGAGTTTTTAATACCACCCTTGTTTATGGATTTTCTGTCACAGTACCAATTGTGTTTTGCGGAAAAATACTGTCTTTCACAAAACAGAAAGCAAACATTATTGGGGGTAGTACTCATTTTTCTTGTCATTGTCAAATTGAATTTTGTAACAGCATAAGTCACAGGAATAGGTGCAGTGATTATTC
Source organism: Muntiacus reevesi (assembly GCF_963930625.1). NCBI lineage: Eukaryota > Metazoa > Chordata > Mammalia > Artiodactyla > Cervidae > Muntiacus > Muntiacus reevesi. Next base: position 27,325,711 of record NC_089254.1, on the reverse strand, counting down.
TGTCATTGACAGTTAATAGGAACCTCTCAAAAATGAAAGAGTGGGTTATTATAGGGGAAAAAAGCTTGCATTGAAAATCTTTCAATTTTTACTGGTTTGACAAAAACTAACAGATTTTGGCTTTGTTACTGTTTTGAAGCCATGAACAATTCCAGATTTTTCATGTTTAGAATTATCTGTGCAGGCTGTGGGAATGGATAAAGGCACTGCCATTTCCTTTTTGAAAAAAAGAGAGATGTTTGTTTATTATGCCTTGACTCTTAAATTCATTTGTCGGTTCTGAAAAATTTGTATTGAGAAAAAAAAGTTTCTTTAATATCAAGATCCAGTAACAATTTATTAGTTAATGTATGGCCTTAACTATTATACAAATATTAAATAATAAAGTAGTACAATCAAAATGTTTCAAATAAAGAAAGCCAAGCAGAAAATTGCTCACAATTAAGCATTTAACTTAGCATGAATGTAATTATCTTTAATATTCAGAAGACAAAAATGATATTGTATACATATATTTGGACAAACATATAAAATAGTCCTGATTTATTTTTTAACACCTTAAGCTTGGTACTGTGGTTATTATACAGTGGACGTGACAAATAGATTCAAGGGATTAGATCTGATAGACAGAGTACCTGAAGAACTATGGACAGAGATTCATGACATTGTACAGGAGGCAGTGATCAAGACAATTCCCAAGAAAAAGACATGCAAAAAGCAAAATGGTTGTCTGACGAGGCCTCACAAATAGCTGTGAAAAGAAGGGAAGCTAAAGGCAAAGGAGAAAATGAAAGATATACCCATTTGTATGCCAAGTTCCAAAGAATAGCAAGAAGAGAAAATAAAGCCTTCCTCAGCGATCAGAGCAAAGAAATAGAGGAAAACAATAGAATCGGAAAGATTAGAGATGTCCTCAAGAAAATCAGAGATACCAAGGGAACATTTCATGCAAAGATGAGCACAATAAACAACAGAAATGGTACGGACCTAACAGAACCAGAAGATATTAAGATGAGGTGGCAAGAATACTCAGAACTATACGAAAAATATCTTCATGACCCAGATAACTACAATGGTGTGATCACTCACTTGGAGCCAGACATCCTGGAATGCAAAGTCAAGTGGGCCTTAGGAAGCATCACTATGAACAAAGTTAGTGGAGGTGTTGGAATTCTAGTTGAGCTATTTCAAATCCTAAAAGATGATGCTGTTAAAGTGCTGCACTTACTATGCCAGCAAATCTGGAAAACTCAGCAGTGGCCACAGGACAAAGGTCAGTTTCCATTCCAATCCCAAAGAAAGGCAATGCCAAAGAGTGCTCAAACTACTGCACAATTGTACTCATCTCTAGCAAACTGTACGCTAGCAAACTAATGCTCAAAATTCTCTAACCAGACTTCAACAGTATGTGAACGATGAACTTCCAGATGTTCAAACTGGACTTATAAAAGGCAGAGGAACCAGAGATCAAATTGCCAACACCTGTTGGATCATCCAAAAAGCAAGAGGATTCCATAAAAACATCTACTTTTGCTTTATTGACTACGCCAAAGCCTTAGATTGTGTGGATCAAACAAACTGGAAAATTCTTAAAGACATGGGAATACCAGACCACGTGACCTGCCTCCTGAGAAATCTGAATGCAGGTCAGGAAGCAACCATTAGAACTGGACATGGAACAACAGACTGGTTCCAAATCAGGAAAGGAGTGTGCCAAGGCTGCATTTTGTCACCCTGCTTATTTAACTTATATGCAGAGTACATCATGAGAAATGCTGGGCTGGATGAAGCACAAGCTGGAATCAAGATTGCTGGGAGAAATATCAATAACCTCAGATATGCAGATGACACCACCATTATGGCAGAAAGTGAAGAAGAACTAAAGAGCCTCTTGATGAAAGTGAAAGAGGAGAGTGAAAAAGTTGGCTTAAAACTCAACATTAGAAAATGAAGATTATGGCATCTGGTCCCTTCACTTCATGGCAAAGAGATGGAGAAACAATGGAAACAGTGAGCAACTTTATTTTTTTGGCTCCAAAATCACTGCAGATGGTGACCAAAGTCATGAAATGAAAGGACGCTTGCTCCTTGGAACGAAAGCTATGACCAACCTAGACAGCATATTAAAAAACAGAGACATTACTTTACCAACAAAGGTCCATCTAGTCAAAGCTATGCCACATTTGCAAACCACCTAGAAAACCTTCACAATTCCCATTGATTGGTTGCACGTAATTTTTGGTTTGTTAATCCAGCTCTTTACTTTCTCAGCTCTCAAGTGGAAGTTCATTCTTTCATTTTGCTGCATATTTTGCTGAGTACCTCCTATACACTAGAAACTTATCTAGATCCTAGGGATATAGCAGTGAACAAAATAGACAAATAAATGTCTTTAGTCTATGATGCTTATATTCTAGTGTAGGAAATATAGGACATAAAATAAATCAGTCATTTATATTGCATGTTATAGGTTATAGGTGGCATGGAGAAAAAGAAGATAGACAAATGCAATGAAGGATGTGTATTAGTAATTTTAGTCAAGGGACCAAGGAAGGTGTCATTTATGAGGTGATATTTTGGTAAGTATATAAAGATGCTGATGAAGTCACCACAGATATCTGGGGAAAGAGATTTTTAGGCAGAGAAAGCAACAAGCATAAAGCCCATGAGGCAGGAATGTGGCTATTGTGTTTGAAGAACAGTAAGGCCTGATGCTGGGAGGGATTGGGGGCAGGAGGAGAAGGGGACGACAGAGGATGAGATGGCTGGATGGCATCACCGACTCGATGGGCATGAGTTTGAGTAAACTCCAGGAGTTGGTGATGGACAGGGAGGCCTGGTGTGCTGCAATTCATGGGGTCACAAAGAGTCAGATATGACTGAGCGACTGAACTGAACTCAACTCAACTCAACTGAAGGCCAGTGTGAAGAGAGTCACTTGATGAAGGAGAGGGTATAGAAGATGACCTCAGACAGGTTATGGGGTCAGGTGTTTTGGACTAAGTTCATATAGATCATATGACTTTGGCTTTTACTTGGTTGAGAAAGGAAGCCATTGCAAGGTTTTGAATAAATGAATGATATGATCTGAGTGATCTGACTGTTCACGGAGGAGAGAGTAATAAGCTACATTGCATGATGTTGGTGGATTAAAGACACTGAATGATTAATTACCATTGAAACTGGCAATGGGAGATCATAGGTGACCTTGACAAGAGCATTTCTGATGGAGTGGAAAGTAGGTAAAAATGATGGGAGGGCTCTGAGAGTAAGGAAAAAATAATTATGGATGAGCAGTGAAGGTATGTTTGTATGTCTGTTTTTGCTATAAAGGGAACATGGGAAATGGGTGGAACCTAGAGGATATACTAGGGTCAAGATGGTTTGGTTGACCTTTTAAAAAGATGTCCAAAGTATCAGTGTGTTTTTGTGTATATGGGAAAGATGCAGCAGAAGAGAATACACTTGTGATGCCAGAAAGAGAAAGAGAGTTTTTGATGCATTTCTTTGAATAAGTTACTAAGAATGGAACCTGCCTATCTGTGGAGCCAGGGATACTTGACTGGCAGTACCAACAGTTCATCCTCAGTAACAGAGGATGAGATGGCTGGATGACATCACCGACTCGATGGACATGAGTTTGAGTAAACTCTGGGAGTTGGTGTTGGACAGGGAGGCCTGGCGTGCTGCGATTCATGGTGTCGCAAAGAGTCAGACACGACTGAGTGACTGAACTGAACAGGAAGGAAACCCAAATGCATGATTCAAATATAGGTAGTTCAAAAGATGTGTTGGTAAGAACAGGTGGAAGTTCTCTCTGAATGCTTTTTTTTTCCCTCAGTAAAATACGAAGCAAAATTATCAGCTCAAAATGAAAACGAAGGAGGGTGTTAGAGATTCAACGAGAAAGAAGGGGTGCATGTATGTGCCTGGGACTTTTAAGTAAGATTGCCTGGCAACACTAGGAGCTAACCACCTGGGGTTAGTCTGTGTGCTGTTCATCTATGAGCACTTTCTGGATTATGGTTAATAGGTTCAGTGTGGGGTTTCACCAAGGTATGGTTGCACTGGTTAGTATTGATAGAACTTGTAGAAACATTTGGAGAGTTAAGGAGGAAGACAGGAAGGTGATTGTAGTGACCATTCTTGTCATTGAAACTGAGTAGAGGAAGAACTATTTGAAGAGGAAACAGGTGAGAGGCAGTGAAACAGTGATAGAGTCAGTAGGTTGCTGGTCCTATAGGGTAAAGGAATAAAGGAATTGCCATGAAATATTAATTCATACTAGAGTTCATATCAATTTTAAGAATTTTTCTTTGTTCTCATTGTGGTTTCCCCTTCATCCTGTTTTTCCTTTAAACACATCCATCTTTAGACATTAGGTATGATTTAATCACTACTGTCCTCTCTATGTGAAATAATATTTTCATAATCAAATAATATACACTCATTGAAATTTAAAAAATATAGAAAAGGAAAATGAAAATCACTAAGAGTCTTACCACTTAAACAAATGTACTGGTAGTATTATTGTGTATGTCAGTCTTTGAATATTCCTGTCCTGTTTCTCTTCATGACTTTTCATGATTTTCTACCATGTTTAAGTTTTTTCATTTCAAAATAGTCTTATAAAAATAATTACTGTTATTCCTATATACTAACAGTGAAAAATAAGAAAGAGAAATTAAGGTATAAATCCCATTCACCATTGCAACAAAAAGAATAAAATATCCAGGAATAAATCTACATAAGGAGACAAAAGAACTGAACACAGAAAATTATAAGACACTGATGAAAGAAATCAAAGATGACATAAACAGATGGAGAGATAGTCCATGATCCTGGGTAGGAAGAATCAATATTGTGAAAAGGACTATACTACCAAATGCAATCTACAGATTCAATGCCATCTCTATCAAATTACCAATGGCATTTTTTACATAACTAGAACAAGAATTTCACAATTCATATGGAAACACAAAAGACCCTGAATAGCTAAAGCAGTCTTGAGAAAGAATGGAACTGGAGGAATCAACCTTCCTGGCTTGAGAGTATACCACAAAACTACAGTCATCAAGGCAGTATCCACTGACACAAAAACAAAAATACAGACCAATGGAACAAGATAGAGAGCCCAGAGATCACACATGCAACTATGGGCACCTTATTTTTGACAAAGGAGGCAAGAATATACAATGGGGCAAAGATAGCCTCTTCAATAAATGGTGCTGGAAAAACTGGACAGCTACATGGAAAAGAATGGAATTAGAACTCTTCCTAATGCCATACAAAAAGATAAAGTCAAAATGGATTAAATACGTAAATGTAAGACCAGAAACTATAAAACTCTTAGAGGAAAACATAGGCAGAACACGCTGATATAAATCAAAGCAAGGTCTTCCATGACCCACCTCCTAGAGTAAAGGAAATAAAAACAAAAATAAACAAGTGGGACCTATTTAAGCTTAAAATCTTTTGCACAGCAATGGAAACTACAAACAAAGTGAAAGGACAACCCTCAGAATGGGAGAAAATAATAGCAAAAGAAACAACTGACAAAGAATTAATTTCCAAAATATGCAAGCAGCTCATACAACTCAATTCCAGAAAAACAAACCCAATCAAAAAGTGGGAGAAAAGACCTAAGAAGTCATTTCTCCAAAGAAGACATACTGATGGCTAACAAACACTCGAAAAGATGCTCAACATCTCCATTGTTAAAGAAATCCAAATCAAAACTACAATGAGATACCACCTCACACCAGTCAGAATAGCCATCATGAAAACGTCTACAAACAAATGCTGAAGAGGGTGTGGAGAAAAGGGAGCCCTCTTGCATTGCTGGTGGGAATGTACATTGATACAGCCACTATGGAAGACAGAATAGAGGTTCTTTAAAAAGCTAGGAATAAAACCACCATATGACCTCCAAGGCATATACTCAGAGGAAACCAAAATTGAAAAAGACACATTTATCCCAATGCTCATTACAGCACTATTTATGATAGCTAGAATGTGGAAGCAACCTAGATGTCTATCGACAGATAAAGAATCTGTGGTACATAAATACAATGGAATTATTCAGCTATAAAAAGGAACAAATTTGAGTCAGTTCTATTGAGGTGGATGAACCTAGAGCCTATTATACAGATTGAAGTAAGACAGAAAGAGAAATGCAAATAGTGTATACTGATGCATATATATGGAATCTAAAAAGATGGTACTGATGAAATAATTTTCGGGGCAGCAATGGAGAACAGACATAGAGAACTGACTTATGGACATAGTGGGAGGGGAAGAAGGAGATGGTGAGATGTATGGAGAGAGTAACCTGGAAATTCACAATACCATATGTAAAATAGAAAGCCAACAGGAATTTGGTGTGTGAATCAGGGACCTCAAACAGGGGCTCTGTGACAATCTAGAAGGGTGGGATGGGGAGGAAGATGAGAGGGAGGTTCAGGAGGGAGGGGACATGGGTGTATCTATGGCTGATTCTTGTTGATTTATGACAGAAGACTACAAAATTCTGTAAAGCGATTATCCTTAAAAAATTTAAAAAGTGCATCCCTGACCTTTCATTTCAACTCCCTCCAGTGTAGGCCTACCTGTCTGCCCCCAGCTCCTCTCCATTTCAGTGCATCCAAGCATAACTTATTAAAAAAAACCCCAAAACTTCATGGTATTACATACTTCCACCAAGATTACCTTTAATGACTGTATAATGTTCTAATGAGGGGGTGTTTTATAATCCGTTCAATTTTTTTCTACATTATGGGATATTTATACTAATTTACTTTGGCATTAAAATTGTGTGGTGATGAATGTTTTTATGAATGATTTTAAAATTATTGTTTAGATCTCCTAAAGAATTTTATATGTTCATTCTTCCTTTTTTTAATATGAAATTATTCAAATGCCTCAAATCAGTCCTTAGACATTTTTATTTTCTTCAAGTGAATCCTCTCAAAATTTCCAGAGGGTATTTTAAAACCTTTCCCAGTGAATTTAAATATACAGATCATCTTTCATTTTCAGTATTTGGGGCTCCCTTTATTTTATTATCTAATCCAATTTTCAATATGATACTACATTTTTATGGTGCTCCACCTGACCACAGCTGTAAATTCACTTGTTGTTTTCTTGATTAATGATTTATCCTAACTTCTAGTTACTTAGTTTGGCATTAAATATTTTATACTTAAGGACCAGTTTTTAGGTTGAAAGTTTCCAGACCCATTTAGAATGTTGGTAAATGCTTTATCTTTACTTATATTGTAAAACTCAAAAACATCCCAGTTAGTAGGTCCCTTTGAGTTTATAAGAATCAAAGATGCCTTTAGGTTACCAGGGGTCATGGAGAGGCAACATGAGGATGTTAGGAAGAAAAACAACACGAGAAACCAATGCGCAGGGCTTTACTGAGCTGGAATACAGTTACGGATGTACCCGGCGCTCTGGGCATGTGGTGGCGGTTATTGTAGTTGGTCCTTCGGGGGAGCTACTCAAGGCCTTCTACTGTAGGATTTTCAGGGACATTGCCTACAGATTACTCTGGCTGTACTCTTTGACAATGTGGACCCCAGAGTAATATTTTTGCACTTTGACTCTTGACTCTTTTACTTCTTTGCTGTATGACATTAGGTAAGTAAACTAATGTCTACATACCTCAGTTTCCCTCACTGAAAAATGGAGATAATAATATCACTTACCTACTATGCAGGTTAGAGGAGATAACAGATGTAAAGTACTTAGAACACTACCTAGCACATGGTATACCTAGTAATCTTTAGCTGTTATTAGTTACTGCAAGTTTAAGTTAACCTATATTAGACAAACTCTTTCTTACTTCTGCCAAATTTCCCTTATTTCCAGTCTCTTTACTTTGTGTTATTTTATTCACAATGATTTTTAAATATTGATAGTAATATTTACTGTATTCTCTGTGTTTACCCTTTTCCCTTTGTAACTAAGCAGATTAGGTATTTTTTAAAAATTATCTTCATAGATTAAAATCTACTTAAATGTTCCATATATTTTCTAAGTGCCATCTCATTTTTAGCTTGGACATCCAACCTTATCCAAAGAAACCTCATTATATTCTTATCTTTCTTCCATGATTACATGTCATTTTCAGTCAATTTGTCTCTTTGGTTAAGTTGGAATGTTCATTTTGGTTATTGTTTGACTATCAGAATACGTATTTTAGAATAATACATGTTTTTATATAGTCTTATAAAAGCTTGCAATAGATATTGTAGGATATATATTGTAATAATGATAATATAATAATGTAAAATAGATATTACAGTCTTATAAGAACTTACAACAGATATTGTAGATAGATAGTGGTGGAATTTTAAAGAGCAATTTTTCAGTCTCTTATTAATTCTTAAAACAGGAAATTGTAAACCTCTGTACAAATAACACTTTCTTAGTAACTCGGGTTCAGTTTTTTACTTCTTAAGAGATGACTGAGAATCCTCCTCCATAGTCTCATCAGGAGGCTAAAGAGGCGCATGATATATGTTTAGAAACTTGGAGTAGGGAATAAAAGGAATATTGAAAATTTTATCAAACCAATAAAAGAAAGAAAAATAAGTAAAAATACAATATGAGGTGGTAGAAATTAGTAAAAATCATGACATTTAATGACTTTTAAATGATTATAAAATGATAGAATTCAACTATTTAAAGACAGAGATTAACAATCAATGTGAATTCTTAAAAATCCAGCTGTTAGCTGTTTATGGTAGCATATCTAATAACCAACCAAAAGTGCTGAAATAAAGAGAAAAAGATGTCACACAAATACTGAATTTCCCTGAGTTTCAGGCACCATTCCATTTTAAAACACATTCTGAAATACCAGAAAACAGAAAGTCACCTCAATTCTGACATTAATTGTTTATGCATTTTGATTTCTAAGATTTTAAACTGTGTAAAAAATGTGCCTTAAAATTGTGAAATACAGTAATGAAAAGTATGTTGGTATGGCAGTATTAATACCACATAAAAGAAGATTTAGGTCAAAAAACATTTATAGTGATAAAGAGAAATGCTAGAGAAAAATAAAGAGAAAATTCGTTAAAGAAACATAACTACTGCTTCCCTGGTGACTCAGTGGTAAACAATCCGCCTGCAATAAAAGAGTCATGGGTTCAGTTCCTGGGTTGGGAAGATCCCCTGGAGAAGGAAATGGCAACCCACTCCAGTATTCTTGCCTGGGAAATCACATGGACAGAGCGTGGCGGGCTATAGTCCGTGGGGTCACAAAGAGTCGGACATGACTTAGCAAGTAAACAGCAGCAGCAGAAATGTATGTAGTCTTAACAATAAAGCCTTTAGCCTTATGAAGAAAAAACTGACCAAATTACAAGAAAATTTGACAATTTTAAAATGTGGTTGGCAATTTTATGACATCTCCAGCAGAAATTTATAAATCAAACAGGTGTAAAATTAACTGTAAGGACAGAGTAAGCTTGAACAATGTAGCTTAAAATTTTCATCTAGTAAGTACAACTGGATAGAACAATTTCATACATAATGTTAGTAATTTGTCCTTTAATTTCAAATATTCTGTTTGTGTTTTTCCAAATTTTAAAAAGAGAAAAATGAAAATGTATTATATATCACACAAAACCCTGAACTTCTTTCCTACAAATGTAACAGAAAACTACTAAAACACATGTGCATGAAATAATATAGTTAATATAGATGTATAAAAAATATTGCTTAGTTCCAGTAGCTTAGAAATTCATAACCCCTTTATTTATACTATCTTTATTTTGCAGTGGCTGCTTATGATTCTGATGTTCTGTTGGTTGAATTTGAAATGAAACTTTGCTGTTGCTGTTCAGTCACTAACTCATGTCCAATTCTTTCCAACCCCATGAACTGCAGCACACCAAGCTTTCCTGTCCGTCATTATCTCCCGGAATTTGCTCAACTTCATGTCCATTGAATCAGTGATGCTATCTAATGATCTCATGCTCTGCTGCTCCCTTCTCCTCTTGCCCTCAATCTTTCCCAGCATCAGGGTCTTTTCCAATGAGTTGACTCTTCGCATTAGGTGGCCAAAGTATTGGAGCTTCAGCGTCAGCACCAATCCTTCCGATGAATATTCAGGGTTTATTTCCTTCAGGATCAACCAGTTTGATCTCCTTGCTGTCCAGGAGGCTCTCAAGAGTATTCTCCAGCTCCAGAGTTTGAAAACATCAGTTCTTCAGCACTCAGCCTTCTTTATGGTCCAACTCTCACATCTGTACACGACTACTTGAAAAACCATAGCTTGACTATGGATTTTTGTTGACAGAGTGATGTCTCTGCTTTTTATTATGTTGTCTAGGTTGGTCATAGCTTTCTTTCCAAGGAGCAAGATCTTTAATTTCATAGCTGCAGTCACTGTCTGCAGTGGCTTTGGAGCCTGAGAAAATAAAGTCCGTCACTGCTTCCCCTTTTTCTCCTTCTATTTGCCATGAAGTGATGGGACCAGATTCCATGATTTTAGTTTCTTTAATGTTGAGTTTTAAGCCAACTTTTTTACTCTACTCTTTCATCTTCATTAAGAGATTCTATAGTTCCTCGTCACTTTCTGCCATTAGAGTGGTATCATCTGCATATCTGAGGTTGTTGATATTTCTCCCAGAAATCTTGATTCCAGTTGTGATTCACCCAGCCCGCATTTCACATGATGTACTCTGCATAGAAGTTAAATAAACAGGATGACAATAGCCTTGCTGTACTCCTTTTCCAATTTTTGAACCTGTCTGTTGTTCCCTGTCTGGTTCTAACTATTGCTTCTTGACCCATATACAGGTTTCTCAGGAGACAGGGAAGGTCGTCTGGTACTCCCATCCCTTTAAGAATTTTCCACAGTTTGATGTAATCCACACAGTCAAAGGCTTTGGCATAGGCAATGAAGCAGAAGTAGATGCTTTTCTGGAATTCTCTTGATTTTTCTATGATCTGAGGAATGTTGGCAATTTGATCTCTGGTTCCTCTTGCTTTTCTAAATCCAACTTGTATATCTGGAAGTTCTAGTTCATGTGCTACCAAAGCCTTGCTTGAAGAATTTTGAGCACAAATTTAACAGCATGTAAAATGAGCACAATTGTATGGTAATTTGAGGATTCTTTGTCATTGCCCTTCTTTGAAGTTGGAATGAAAATCGACCTTTTCCAGTCCTGTGGCCACTTCTTAGTTTTCCAAATTTGCTGGCATATTCAGTGCAGCACTTTCACAGCATCATCTTTTTAGGATTTCAAATAGCTCACCTGGAATTCCATCACCTCCACTAGATTTGTTTGTAATAATGCTTCCTAAGGCCCACTTGAATTTACACTCTAGGATATCTGGCTCTAGGTGAGTGATCACACCATCATGGTTATCCCGGTAATCAAGGACTTTTTTGTATAGTTCTTCTATGTATTCTTGCTACCGCTTCTTAATCTTTTCTGCTTCTGTTAGATCCTTACCATTTCTGTCCTTTATCAATCCCATCCTTGTAGGAAATACTCCCTTGGTCTCTCCAATTTTCTTGAAGAGATCTCTAGTCTTTCCCACGCTATTGTTTTTCTCTATTTCTTTGTATTGTTCATTTAAGAAGCCCTTCTTATCTATCTCTCCTTCCTATTCCCTGGAACTCTGTGTTCAGTCGGGTATATCTTTCCCTTTGTACCTTGCCTTTCACTTCTCTTCTTTCCTCAGCTATTTGTAAAGCCTCCTCAGACAACGATGTTGCCTTCTTGCATTTCTTTTCTTGGGTATGGTTCTGGTCACTGCCTCCTGTAAGCAATTTGACTTAGGTCATACCTTAATGGCCTAGTGGTTTTCCCTAGTTTCTTCTATTTGAGCATGAATTTGCAATAAAGAGCTGATGATCTGAGCCACAATCAGCTCCAGGTCTTGTTTTTGCTGACTTTATAGAGTTTCTTCATGTTTGGCTGCAAAGAATATAATCAGTCTTATTTTGGTATTGACTATTCAGTGATATCCCTGTGTGGAGTTGTCTCTTATGTTGTTGGAAATGGGTGTTTGCTGTGACCAGTGCATTCTCTTGACAAACTTTGTTAGCCTTTGCTCTGTTCATTTTGTACTCCAAGGCAAACTTGCCTATTACTCCAGGTATCTCTTGACTTCTTACTTTTCTATTCCATTCCCCTGTGATGAAAAGGACACTTCTTCGGTTTTAGTTCTTGAAGTTCTTGTGATAGAACTGGTAAACTTCAGCTTCTTCAGCATTAGTGGTTGGGGCATAGACGTGGATTACTGGGATGCTGAATGGTTTGCATTGGAAACAAACTAAAATTATTCTGTCATTTTTGAGATTGTACCCAAGTACTGCATTTCAGACTCTTTTATTGACTTTGGGGCCTACTCCATTTTTTCTAAGGGATTCTTGCCCACAGCTGTTGATATAATGGTCATCTAATTAAATTCACCCATTTCTGTCCATTTTAGTTCACTGATTCCTAAGATGTCAGTGTTCACTCTTGCCATCTCCTTGACCACATCCAATTTACCTTGATTCATGGACCTAACTTTCCAGATTCCTATTCGATATCGTTCTTTCTGGCGTCAAACTTTACTTTCACCACCAGACACATCCACAATTGGCCGTTATTTTCATTTTGGCCCAGCTTCTTCATTCTTTCTGGGGCTGTTTTTCCACTCTTCCCTAGTAGCATATTGGGCTCCTTCCAACTAATGGGGGCTCATCTTCTGGTGTCATATCTTTTTGCCTTTTCATATTTTTCATGGGGTTCTTGTGGCATGAATACTGGAGTGGTTTACCATTCTCTCCTCTAGTAGACCATGTTTTTGAGAACTCTTCATGATGTCCTGTTCATCTTGGTTTTCCCCGCATGGCATGGCTCATAGCTTTCTTGAGTTATGCAAACCCCTTTGCCACAATAAGTCTGTGGTCGATGAAGGGGACCATGTTTTGTCAGAACTCTTCACTATGACCCACGTATCTTGGATAGCTCTGCAGGGCATGTCTTATAGCTTTATTGAGTTATGCAAACCCCTTTGCCACAACAAGTCTGTGGTCAATGAAGGGGACCATGTTTTGTCAGAACTCTTCACTATGACCCATCTGTCTTGGATAGCTCTGTAGGGCATGTCTTATAGCTTTACTGAGTTATGCAAGCCCCTTTGCCACGACATGGCTTTGATCCATGAAACTTTAGGTTTTTAGCTAAAAATATTCCTTTGAATTTAGGGAAAATAAACGTATTTTTTTCCTAGAGAGACTGCCAATAGGTCCTAATGAGAGGTTCACATGTTATGTAAAATTTGTGTATTAAAAGCTGGAAAGCTTTTACTGGGAAATGTTAACTAGGGGGGTGTTCTTTGGGGATACATCTATATGTATGTTTGTTTGTAAGTGATAAGCTAGAAAATGCTACCCTGAACATAAGGAAACTCTTTTGGCCTTACATAACCAAGGTTTATGCTTAAAACAGGCTTTTGTATTACTTTAGTATCCAAAAGTGTCTCCATCTAGATCTTATAATACTAAGAGAAAGAAAAGAGGAATACATAAACCCCAACAAAGTGTGCTAAGGGATAGAGTATTTGCCCTTAAAGCCTAAAGTAGCACTGGTCTTTGAAATGATCCCTGGGCTATACCAGGAAGGGGCATGCCACTTACAGGAAAGAGAATCCTACATGTTTCCTTTATTACCTTGAAATCCCGTGCCTCTTACAATGTCCCAGTAATTGTTTTTGCCCCAGAAGGTTTGCCTTGTAAAGATGGACATCTTGAACTGCTTATATTTTATGATGTACATTTTATGCTTGTCTAAAACCAAGCAAAATGAAACAAATATATTCAACATATATATTCTCATACATATGAGAATATTCTAATATTCAGCAATATATTCTTATCACCTTTAAGTATGACTCAGTGGCTCTCAATGTTTGTTGTGCATCAGAATCTTCTGGGACATTTTTATGAAAAATAATGATACTTGGTTCTACTCCAGGCTCTTGTGATAGGTTCTGGACATCAGTTTTTTTTTGTTTTTAAGTTCCATGGTTGATGATGCAGAAGAATGGCTGCAAATCTCTATTTTACGTTAAACTAGTTAAGGCAATTGGAGAAGGCAATGGCACCCCACTCCAGTACTCTTGCCTGGAAAATCCCATGGATGGAGGAGCCTGGTGGGCTGCAGCCCATGGGGTCGCTAAGGGTCGGACTCAACTGAGCAACTTCACTTTCCCTTTTCACTTTCATTCATTGGAGAAGGAAATGGCAACCCACTCCAGTGTTCTTGCCTGGAGAACCCCAGGGTTTCTCTGAGGTGGTGGGCTGCCATCTATGGGGTCGCACAGAGTCAGACACGACTGAAGTGACTTAGCAGCAGCAGCAGCAGTTAGGGCAATCAGTCAGGGGGCTGGAAGCAAGACCATCACACAGCCCCAAAGCAGCCCTCCAGGAGGACCCCGACTTGGCACCAGATGGTGCTGTGGGCACAAGTCTGAGCCTCCTTCCGGTTTCCTCAGCTGAACACATGGAGTTCACCAACCCTCACAGAGCAGTGAGGGTCTCGGCAGAGGGAGGGTCTCGGCAGAGGGAAGCACAGCCCTCTACCTTGAGTTTTCACCTGCTTTGAATGAAAGGCGAGAGGTGGAGGAAGGGAAAGGAAGAGTTCCTTCTGGAAATGTTCGAATTTCTTTTGGGAGAAGTGAGAGAGTTCAATTTTTCAGTCTGATTTAATGAAATAAAAAGGACAGTGATGGACAAGTCTGTTCATCCCATTCTGGATGGCTTCCTTTATATTTAACTTGCTATTTCTATTAGAATTTAACACATGAAAATAGAACCAACAAAGTCTAATTTAAACATTAAAATTTGCCATTCCTGATGGCTCAGTTATGGGTATGTTTACTTTTTTCCTCATGATGATTTTAAGTATTTAAAAATATTTACAGATAGAAGGAATGTATATTGATTATTTCACATCCTCTATGTGGGACCATAGAAGTTTGTACTATGTTTGTACTCTAATATAGTGCAATTACTGGAGAAGGAAATGGCAACTCACTCCAACATTCTTGCCTGGAGAATCCCATGAACAGAGGAGCCTGGCAGGCTACGGTCCATGGGGTCACAACAGTTAGACACAGCTTAGCGACTAAATAGCATGGTGTAATTACAGTGACAGCCATCCTGGTTTCCCTGGACTGAGAGGTTTCAGTTTCAAAATAGGACAGTCCTGGGCAAACCCTCATAAATAGTGTGTCTCCCTACTTGTAACCCATATATTCATTTGGCAGCTGTGTTTTCCTGTTATCCATGCCTTTGAGTAGGACTCAGCATCTCTTATTAGTGATCCACTATAAGCCTTTTTTACATCAGTGTTCATGCTGTTATCATTTAATAGCAGCTGAACTTTTGTACTGTCTCTCTGTCAAGAAGGTAGACTTTATATATGTAAATGATTGACACCAGCATTTTAAGTTCAAACCTAGGAAGACTGAGTAAACACAAAATATTTGTCAGAGGGTGTTCTTTCCTGGCAAAGAATTTGGGGAATCTTATAATTAATTCAATTCAGTAATAATGGGGCAAGTATTGGCTAAAAAGCATTAGATTTTGTTGCAAAAGAACTGAGAAAAACTAGTTAGAAAAAAATACAGTAATTTTACAATTACCCTCCTTAGAGAGGTAAAAAGATCATAGTTGAATAATCAATCATATTAAAAGAGCAATTAAACTTCCAAAGTACTTTTTCTGGTTCCTCTTTTCCAATATTTCTTAAGTATTTTTGTCAGTAGTTACTTGTTACTTATGCTAAAACCAACTTTGATGTGATTTTTTCACAGATATGAGAAAAATAAAACAAATAAGAGATCATTTTCAGCAGTGATTGGTATTAATTCAGGATTTATGGTATTCAGTTTAATCTTTACAACAACTTTTTAACCAAAAAATCCGCAGCTTTATTGATATATAATTCACATACCACTAAAACAACTTTAAAAATATTTTTATACTTTGTTGTCAAGAAAGTGATGCTCAGATCAGTGAATTCAGTTGTCAGCTTTGTTTTGAAGTTGTATCTCTCTAATTTCAAAGCCTGCATTCTTTCTCTTGCACCCCAGTCCCTCTGTTGTCATGAGCCCACCACTTTTTGACAGGAGTAATGCAGATACCTGTTAAAATGTTCTATGAAGAATGATAGATGGGAGATAGGGTCCCAAATGACAACTGACTAGCAATTATTTATTTTCCCTTAGGGGCTGAGGTCAGGGTCTCAAATCATCTGAATAATAGGAGAATCTTCTGGAATAGGCCTAGTTGGAGAAATTATTTCTATATGCACAGGAATAATAGGAAGGAGGGAGAATCAACTGGTCCTACCACTTTTTATATAGTACTTTGACTATTAAAGCAACACGATCAATGTGGGCTCATTAATAGCAATAACAACAACAACAATACTTATTATTAGTCTTTATTTTTTACAGATGATAAACAGTCACAGGATGTTTAGTAACTTTCCTTAGTTTATACCCAGTGGTCCAAAACAAGAGAATTCTAACTTTAAAGCCTCAATTCTTTGTACTTTGCAGAAATGCATTTACACATAGAAACAAACACTGCTGATAGGGGAAAACTATTGAGATCTCATAATGTTAAGTATTCTATAAAGTGGTGGAGTTTTGCAGTGTGTAAAACTTATAAGAAAACAATTACAGCATTAGTCTCAGGGTCCTGAAAAGGGCTATGCAAGTCA
Organism: Muntiacus reevesi; assembly: GCF_963930625.1. Classification (NCBI taxonomy): domain Eukaryota; kingdom Metazoa; phylum Chordata; class Mammalia; order Artiodactyla; family Cervidae; genus Muntiacus; species Muntiacus reevesi. The sequence continues at coordinate 27,308,960 of NC_089254.1, read as the reverse complement.
GAGACCTTCAGGTTCAGCCCTCTTAATCACAATAAATTCGACTCTAGCTCCACCCTTTCAGAATCAGCACTTCACCTCTGTACCTTTTGAAAAAATACAAGCTGAGAGACTTCTCTTGCACTGAACAATGCAAAAAAATTTTGCTTAAGTTCACTATTTAGACAGTCAAAGTCATACCTAGGAACTCATGCAACAGTTAAACTTGTTCAGTTACCTACAGCTCTCTGAAAGTGTCACCTTAATTTATTCACTTGTTTTGTTTTCATTTTATTTTAACTGAACAACGATATATACTTACTTGTTTAAGTGCATTGTATTGTTTGAGTATTTGTAAACAGTCTCCAATTTTTTTTTAAATCAAGAAAAATTGTGTGTGTGTGCATATGCACATTAAAACAAGTTTTGTAGATAATTCATCTTCCAAGATTTGCTAGGAATATATATTTCTTAAATTTAAACTTAAGAGACATATTACTAGGGATATTGCATGGCAGCAGCAGACATTTGATAACACCTTCATTAAATGTTTTCCACAGTAAAAGTACTAAATTTGTTCTATGACTCAGAAGGTTAGTACCCATATGTTTCTATGTGGGAGCATTAACACAGCTATGATCTCAGGAAGATTTCAACCCATGTCATAACTGTAATATGCAGAGGTAGAGTGATCTATTCAGGTCTGCGATTTAGTTACTCCTCTTAATTGCACAAGTGGGAGTGAATGCCATCTTTAGCTTAGCTGATTGTTTGGATCAAGAGATAATGCTTCTCTGGATCCTCATCAAGAACTGGAGCATATAAATCTGTGTGGGTTGAAATGTGTAAACAGAAACTCAGTTGAGAGAAACTAAGTAGAGTGGGCTTTACTGGACCTGAAGATCTGTGCTGCCCTTTTGTAACCTAACATTCTTCTATTAGGACTGGGAAATAAATAGCTGCTTAGTTGGACCCCCTGCTCTCTATCCACTTTGACAGAATTGCCCTGGGAGAGATGCCATCAGCACACATTAAGAGAGAATTCCATGATGGAGACTCACAGTGTTCCACATACAGTAAAGGGTGGGCCAGAGATGTCCTTCCTAGCAATTACGAGCTCTCCCACACTCCCAGTGATGTTGATGCTTCCGGTAAGCAGTTTGTATCGGATGATCACTGTGTAGCTGTAACTAGGAACGTTTTCCTTATTGTGGTCTCTACGAGAAAGCGGAGAGACAAATTTTTGGTCTATTGCTGATAATATACTGGAACTTACAGCATGATGTTGGTAAAATTATTTATTTTTATTTTTCTACCAACTCTCTGCAAGTATCACCCTAGTTTATTTGCTTATATGTTTTATTTTTTACTGAATAATAACACACACTTACTTGTTGGGTAACTGCATTGTGCTATTTGAGTATTTGTAAGTATTTTCTAATTCTTTTTTAAACCAAAGTGTGTGCATGCATACACACACACACAAAACTCCATCCTTAAATGAACATACTGAAAGGACTTCAAATTAATAAAACAAGATGTTTACTGATTATCAGTTATGTGCTTAGGTCAATGTTAAATATTGATGATTTATAATGAATATTGATAAGAAGTAAGAAGTATATAATACTCTCTGAAACACTTCTCTCTCCATGGATTAACCTCTGAACTTTTGAGAGGTTTCTTACCATTTTTTAAGTGTTGGTTACATAGTTCTGCTCTCTGAAGTAAAAGGCAGGATGTTGCAAGAGTGAGATAAAGTCAGGATGAGTAGAACCAACTTTGCCAAGGAAGTGATTTTTCCTTGCTTTGGCCAAATGTCCTACCTAAAAAGTCCTTGTTTGGTAGGAGGTACAATGTATGAGGCTGGAGACCACTTTATTTTACTCTCATTGAATTAAATTTTTTATTATCTTTGGTTCAAAGTCTTAAAATTTAAGCCATTGTTACTTTTGACCTCATATAGCATCAGAATTTTAAAAGATCTCATGTGTCGTTCTTATAGAACTCATGGAAATGGCTAGAATTATTCTCATACTCTTCTCATAGAATTCAAATCAGGAGGTGAGAGTTTGATTCTTGCACCTACCAGTGATGATTCTGGTATCTTGGGCAACTCATTTAACCTCTCTTCAGCTCAGTTGTACCATCTGCAAAATGAGCATTCTTTGTCTAAAATAATGCTTTTCTCTTTTCTTCATGGTCCCTTGTAACTGCAGTCACTTCCATTAGTTCTGAAGGCTAAAAATTGCCAACTGCATGAGCCAAGACCACGCCATAGTTTGCAATGCCCAGTGCAAAATGAAAATACGGAACCCCTCGTTCAAACATAGTACTTCAAGATGGCAACAGCAGAGTATTAGACCAAGCAGGAGTCCCTGCTGAGAATGGGACCCTGGTTCATACATTCTTCTTGTGGGTCCTGCTAACTTGGTGATAATCTCTTGGGATCAAGATTGTGACTTGATGATACTCTCCAGCAACAAGCCTGGGCATAGCCTCTCATCTTACTTTCTTGTTCTGACCAATGGATAGGAAGCATACTGTAGGGTTCAGAAGCTTGTTCTCTAGAATCATTTATCCCTAAGTTCAAACAATGGTTTTACTGTTTAGTACCTACGTAATTTTGGGCAAATAAACTCCCAAAGCCCGATTTCCTTATCTTTAGAACCAACTTTCTAGAGTTGTTGCAAGTTATAAATGAGAAAATTCATGCATGACACTGGGAATGATAATAATAATAGCTCTTATTATGAATTGTTGTTGTTTAGTCTCTAAGTCGTGTCTGACACTTGTGATCCAATGGACTGTAGCCCGCCAGGCTCCTCTATCCATGATATTTTCCAGGCAAGGATATTTAAGTGGATTACTATTTCCTTTTCCACTTATTATGGATATGTTTTATTATCTTTCAGGTCTAAAGTATTCCTTTTGTGTATTTGTTTAGAGTCCTTTACACTTTATATTTCAGACTACGGTTCCTGGGAAAGTTTCTTGGCTACATCATGAAGCTGAACATAAAACGATTTCCACCGTACTGTTTCTTTGTTTCTGATTTGTACTTGCTAATATGATGTTATCCTGCATAATTATGGTAATTTTCCAAAACTTCAGCTCTGCCAGTGATGGAAGGGTGGTAAGATAAAAAGGACATGATAGAAATCTTGACATGGTTATATTAACACTATGACATATTGATAGAATGTTTTGAGTCACAACAATTGGAGGCATCATAGAGATGATTGTCCATTACTAACACTGCCTAATGCACCAGGGTCCCTGCTGCCCTCCCTGGAGAAGAGCATAAAGCTATTTTTCTTGGGACATGTGACTGCTGATATTTTCCCTGTCAAGTCTTTTAAATCTTTGATCATAATTACCAGAGGTAACACTCAAATGGTTTAATGACTAATGGTAAGAATATATGCAATACCAACCAAAGATTACCAGTATACAATCAAAAGGTGCCCTGGGGTTAATATCCAGTGAGGCCATACACATGATGAAAACATCCAATGAAATCACAGCAGGTAAGCATCATCACATTGATTACAGTTCTTTTGTGTTCCATTGAGACTTTTTATACCAGTTGCATTTTCAAGAAAGTGCAGTTATTTAGGTAGGTTTGGCCTTTTGGGAGTGAAGTCCACTAATCCAATAATTGCTCTTCTGACATTTTAGCATGTACTGTCACCTATAAGTGTGATAACCTAGATGGAAGTATTTTTAATATCACATAGGTCAAGAATTAAATGCAGTACAGATCATAGAAATATAAAGGAGATCTGAGATATTGAAGGACAAGTTGGAAAATACTTTGAACCTGCTGCTGCTGCTGCTGCTAAGTCGCTTCAGTCATGTCCAACTCTGTGCAACCCCATAGACGGCAGCCCACCAGGTTCCCCCGTCCCTGGGATTCTCCAGGCAAGAACACTGGAGTGGGTTGCCATTTCCTTCTCCACTTTGAGCCTACTTGGTGGCTAAAAATAGCAATCTTTCCTGTATAATGACTAGCATAAACATAACGACTTGAATGCATTTTAAAGGAGTAATTCTGTTAAATGGTATTGCTTCTCAGGTTACTCTTGGAAACACTGCCCCCCTTCTGAAAAAAAAAATCTGCAATCTTTTACTAAGTTATACACTTGGTAAATTTTCTGTCACTTAAGGTCTAATTTAAACATTAAAGTAAATGAAGATCAAAACTTTACTCATTGGTTCTTTAAGAAAAAAAAAAGTAGATCATGTAGAATCAGAATAATTGTGTTGTAAAAGCATACTGCCAAGAGCATGTCCCCAGTTAAGTTAGTAAGGTAGTAGATTGCTCTTTTCCTACTTACTCATTCCAACAAAGACTGACTCATGCTTCTTTAGATGAAGTTTAAAATTTCCCATTCCAGACAGCAGTTGCAACTGAGTATAAAGTTTAACTAGAAGAAAACACAAGGAAATGATATGTGCACCTAGTGCTATTTGCACCTGTGTAAACATGCACTGCCCTCTGCATGCCAGCACCGTGTTCCTTCCACTCAAGAGCTTTTCCCTTATACTGCCTGTCCCTATATTTATAGGAAAAGAATTCCAGATTTAGGAGAAAGTCCAGTGAGGTGTATGTGCATGTGTGTGTGTGTGTGTGTGTGTTTATACAGAAAAAAAATTACAAGAAGAAAGATCTGTTGGGGGGTAGTGGGTACAGCCCAAAGATAGGAGAAATTTATTGGGAAAGAAATTAGCAGGGTGGTTTTTAGAATGTGATTCTTAAAATGTGTCCTACCCCAGAACCACTGCATCCTATCATTTAGCCACTTCCTTAGAAAAGCAAATTCTCAAGTGCAATACAGCCCTTCTGTTAATAGATTAGAAGGGCTGATGGGGTGGCTCCAGCAAACTGTTTTGTTTGGTGTTTGTTCAAACCTTTCGTGTCATTCTAGTAGGGTTGCATTTTACAACTACTGGCTTAAATGATAGTGCAGATCTTCTTAGGTGACTAGAGAAGAGGGCTACTCCACAAAGAATTCCAGCACAACCAACTTGTCCCTTTGTTTCTGAGGAGTTATGGTCCTACAGGAGCATAATGTCATAAGGCATCATTCCTGGTTCTTACATGGTTGAGATATTCTCACTATATTCCATTGGGACATCAAGGGTTATTTGCTGCTAAATAATCCTTGGTATAAATTATTCCTTTCTGTATTTTTTCTATAAGAAATTAAAGAGTTTAGGTAGATTTCTGTCTAAATTGGTTTTCCATTTAAAATGTACTTTATCTTTTTGAAAAATACTTTTTTTATTTAAGTATTTTTCCTCACTTTAATTTGCTTAATTTTGCTGTAGGAGGTGAACTTAGTTTTTCTGTTTTAAAGTTTTGGCTACACTATTTCAAAGTGTTCTAAGGATTTTAGTATTGGGCATTACATTTGGTAAAATCAACCAGAGAATTTTGAGAATCTCTCAGGAAATGAGGTTCAGTATAAAACGCACATATAATTCTGCTTTTCACCGAAACTTTCCATGTAGCTTCACCTGTTAGAGAAAAAAACCTGCTATTGCGCCGTTTTTTAATGAGATAATTTTTTAATTTGCTTATACACCATGTTTGGGTAAAGTGCCTGCCCGCAGTGTGGGAGACCTGGGTTCGATTCCTGGGTCAGGAAGATTCCCTGGAGAAGGAAATGGCACCCCACTCCAATACCCTTGCCTGGAAAATCCCATGAACAGAGGAGCCTGGTAGGCTACAGTCCATGGGGTCACAAAGAGTTGGACACAACTGAGCGACTTCACCTCACTTTTGTGTTTGGAAAATATGACCGCTTTTTCCTTTTCTTTCTCCACCTTCCTTTTCTTTGGCTGTGTCACACAATATGTGGGGTTGTAACTGCCCAGTCAGGGATTGGACCTGCTTCCCCTCCGTTGGGAGCATGGAGGGAGTCTTAACCAGTGGACTGGCAGGGAAGGTCCTTCTTTTTATTTTCTTTTCTTTCCTCCCCTATTCTCCTTTTTCCTCTTTAATTTTTTTTCTTTTTTATCAGAAAAGCCTTTTTATTTCTTAAAAAAAAAGTTTTTGAAATAAAATGCCAAGAACTTGAAAGTAATGTATGGCAAAAAAGACAAGTGAGAGGTGAAGGAGGTGTGGCTAACAAATGGACGACAGGAAGTAAGGTTAAGCAACAGTGGAAACTGTAACTGGAAGGTAGGGTAGTCTCAGAATGGAATGTTAGGAACCTTGAGTCTGAGAAGGGATAAATGGCAGCTTGCATTATGGAGTGTATAGGTTAGCTGTAATGTGCATGAGTTATTATGGCTGGTCAGCCACTCACCAGCTATTCAATCTTGTAGGTTACTTATGTCCCATGGCTAAGATTCATTTTTGGACTCTATGAAATCTGATTTAATATACCTATTTTTCAGTGTTGTCATAGGTCTCAGAGAAAACATGTATGTAAAGAAAGCCAAAGCTCATCGATGCCATGTCTACAGTTAGTACATACTGATACTTTTACCTGTAATTCATTTGTTTTCATAGTTGCATGTTACTCCATTGTACTATAACACCACAGTTTATTAATTTATATAGCAAAGGATATTTTTATTGATTCTAGTTTTTTGGTAAATATATAAAGAACATTCTTATGTATTTCTTCTAATGCACATATGCAAGGTTTACTAGAAACAAATAACTGGAATTAAAATTGCTAGGTCCATCCCAGGTGGTGCTACTGGTAAAGAATGCACCTGCAATCCAAAAGGCCCGGGTGGGGAAGATCCCTGGGAGAGAAAATGGCACCCCATTTTTGTCTGGGAAATCCCGTGGGCGTGGGCAGAGGAGCCTGGCAGACTATAGTCTATGGGGCCACAAAGAGTCAGACAGGACTGAGCGTGCACACACACCCACACACACACACACACACACACACACAGACCATAAGCATCTCTCCTAGATACTAGATCGATTTCTAAGTGGCTGTGCTTATTGACACTTCCACTAGGAGTGTATAAAAGTTTGCTGTGCTCCTCATATTTTCCAATAATTAGTGTTTCCAGATTTTAAAACTTTTCCAAATTTCATGGTTGATAATGGTATCTCATGTGGCATCATTTAGCATTTCCCTGATTACTGATAAATTGAGCATATTTTAATATATTTGTTTGATATTAACAAGAGGTGGCAAGAATACATAGAAGAACTACACAAAAACGATCATAATGACCCAGATAACCACGATGGTGTGATCACTCACTTAGAGCCGGACATACTGGAGTGCGAAGTCAAGTAGGCCTTAGGAACAATCACTATAAACAAAGTTAGTGAAGGTGATGGAATTCCAGCTGAGCTGTTTCAAGTGCTAAAAGATGATGCTATTAAAGTGCTGCACTGAATATGCCAGAAAATTTGGAAAACTCAGAAGAGGCCACAGGACTGGAAAAGGTCAGTTTTCATTTTAATCCCTAAGAAAGGCAGTGCCAAAGAATGTTCAAATTACTGCACAATTGCACTCATCTCACATACTAGCAAAATAATGCTCAAAATTCTCCAAGCTAGGCTTAACCAGTACTTGAACTGAGAATTTCCAGATGTTCAACCTAGATTTAGAAAAGGTAGAAGAACCAGAGATCAAATTGCCAACATCCATGGGTCATAGAAAAGCAAGAGAATTCCAGAAAAAACATCTACTTCTGCTTCATTGACTACGCTAAAGCCTTTGACTCTGTGGATCATAACAAACTGTGAAAAGTTCTTCAAGAGATGGGAATACCAGACCATCTTACCTGCCTCCTGTGAAACCTGCATGCAGGTCAAGAAGCAACAGTTAGAGAAGAAGGTGGCGGAGGAATAGGTGGATGTGCAGTACATCTTTCTCCACAGATACAAATAGGAATACACCTTCAGACACAGAAGTGCATGGAGAACACCAGGTGAGAGTGGACAGGAGTACCTGACAAGTGGAAAAGAATATATAGAACCACGCAAAACTTGGTAGGATGAAGGAACTAGGGGGAAAAACAGGAGTGTTAATAGGACTGAACCTGCCCTTGGTGGGTGGGGAAACTGAAGCAGGGGTCCAATCCCCATATTGGGGCAATTGTCTGAGTCAGGCAATTTAAGGCTGAGAGTGAAATAGCTGATCTGTGTCAGCCTAAATGGAATGAGAATCAGAGAGTCCTTGCTACAGCCGTATGTACCCTAGACAGGAATGCTGGTCCCCTGGAAGGCACAGTGGCTGGGAGCTGGAGTTAAGGGATTGTGGGGCAATCCCAGGGCGAGGGCTGCTGTTTACTCCAGAGAGATGGATTGAGGGGATGTGAGGGAGGAGATCATGGTGGGAAATGCCTGTGGAGGAAAGCCAGGTAGCCATGGAAGCAAGGCGATGCTGCTGAGTCGCGTGTAGCGGGTAGAACCATCACCATAGCCTCTCTACCCACACGCCAGCACTGGCTGCTGAACAATAGAGAGGCTGGCCCATCAAACACCTGACGCACTGAACTACAGAGTAGGACCCCACCCAGGGTGCTCCTTTAAGTGACTGATGCGCCGATCTACAGAGTAGCACCCCAGTCAGGGCCCCCTCTATGTACCTGAACGGGCGGAGCTATGGAGAAAGACTGGCCAAAGAGGCCTTCTGATTGCCAGCTACAAGAGGCTTGAAAAAAGACTCTGGTAGGGCCGTCACTCCTGCGGCAGAGGCAGTCAGTGTCCCTGCACACTTGACTTTACCGGGATCCCCGCAAGCCAAGCAGCTGCTCCACCTTCACACGCAACTCTCACTGGGGCAGAGCTGCCGCAGGCAAAAAAAGTCTTGTTTCTATGCACACAGGGTCGCCTCGGTCGTGTCTGACTCTTTGCAACCCTATGGATTGTGGCCTGCCAGGCTTCTCTTTCAGAGACGGGGTTCTCCAGGCAAGAATACTGACGTGTATCGGCCAATATTGATTGCCATACTCTTCTAGAGCATATATTTCCTGCTGTCCTACCCACCAACCCCCCTGAGTACCTGGTGTTGCCAGAACCGCTGTGACCCAAGCAGCTGCACCTTCTCCACACCTGGCCCTCACAGAGACAAACCCAAGTCCTCCAGGGCAGCCTCAGGAGCTAAACCCCACTGGGTGACCCACATGCAGAAGTGAAAATAAAACCACAGTTGAAACCCAGGGCAGTGTGGCTAAGGAGAAAGACCCCAAACCTTCAAAACAGCTGTACAAGCTGCAGATTAAATCCACATGATCAACTAGGCAGACGTTTTGTCTATGGAATATATAAAAGGCCACTGAGAGCTCCCACAAAAGAAAATGCAGTAGCTCTGATAGCTGTGGGCATTGGAGGCAAGACACACAGGAGTAGGACCAGATTAAAATCTGAGATGCCCCCACAGCAGGTCCAGAGGTCAGCATGGTGTTGGAGGGCATCCTAGGGAGGTGAGGGGGACTGTGACTCCCAGAGGGGGAAAGGACTCTGACAGCAGAGACTCAAGAAAAACATTTGTTATTCTTATTTTTTGAGTTGTTCTGTAGATTCTTTTTGATATTTTTTTTCTTTTCTGTTTCCCCCCCCTCTATTGTAATTGTTGATTTTATTGGCACTAAGAAATCCAATTAAGCCTTTGAAAAAAAATTTTTTAAGTCACATTTTTATTGTTATAAACCTCTGCCTGTACATTGGGCTTTTGCAGCTGTGGCGGTTTCCTTTTTTAGTTTTCTTTTCTCTTTTAAATTTAAATTTTTAAATCTGTTATTATTTTTTCTGTGTTTATTCTTTGCTTTCCCTACTGTTCTTTTCCTCTTGCAGTTAATCTTTAACATGTATAAATCTTCTTTATCTACCTCTATTTAACTTTGCATATCTACTGTTTCTTTCCTTCTCTCCTTCCCTCTCAACAGATTTGTTAGTTTTATTTTTATTGCTTTATTCCCCAACTGGCACCTTGCTTTAGTTTTCTAGTTTGTGCTTTAGTTTTATTCTGGTAGATATAATTTTTGGTTTCCTTTGTTCACTGGGTCAATCTATTTGTACTTCTTTTTTTATTGGACTGTTTTGATTTTGCTTATGGGTGTATATGTATATGTATATATTCAGTCACACTATTTATTGCTATTATAAATCTCTGGCTCTTCCTTTGGCTTTTGCAGTTCTGTGGGGTTTTCCTGTTTTTTCTTTTTCTTTCTTCTGATCTTTCTTCTTTTCTCTTTAACAATTTTAATTTTTAATTTTTTAAAACCTATTATAGTTTTTCTACATTTATTCCTTTATTTGCCTTTCATACTGTTCTTTTCCCCTTGCAGTTAATCTTTAATATATATAAATCTACCTCTGTTTAAGTTTGCATATCTATTCTTTCTTTCTTTCCTTTTCTCTCAACAGATTTGTTAGCTTTGTTTTCACTTCTTTATTCCACACTTGGCATCTTGCTTTAGTTTTGTTTTCCAGTTTGTGCTTTATTTAGTTTTGTTCTTAACTGGTAAATATAATTTTTGATTTCCTTTGTTCACTGGATCAATCTACTGTACTTTATTTTTGTTGAGCTGTTTTGACTTTGCTAATAGGTGTATATGTATATCCCAATATTTTAATTGTTATTTGCCTGATTTAGTAACTGCCACTTATCTGGAGTTCATCATTGGTTTCTCATTTTTGGATATTTGTTTTAATCTCACTCAATGCCATAACAAATCTCTTGTGGAATCTTTGTTCCTGAGTAGATATCAAGCCCTGAGACTTTGGAGTGGGAGTACTAACTCCAAGACCCGAGACTACCACAGAACTAACTCTAGGGAGTATCAAATAATGAGAACTCACACAAAGGAAACCACTTGAATACAAGACCTGGTATCACCCAACCACCAGTAGCAGCCTATGCAGGATGCCTCATCTGAATAACAAACAAAACAAAAATACAAACCCAATCATCAGCAGACAGGAGTACCACCTCACTCAGCCTTGCCCATCAGAGAAAAAACAACAAACAAACAAAATCTCAGCACAAATCTCACCCTATACAAAGCTTACACAAACTACTGGACTAAACTTAGGAGGGCAGAAACCAAAAAGAAGAAAGAATTCAACCTTCTTCAAGGAAAGAATTCAACTTTCTTTGAAGCCTAGGAATAGGAGACCTCAAACACAATAACTTAAAAAAAATAAATAATGAAAAGGCAGAGAAATACTGCACAAATGAAGGAATAAACTGGAAACACAGAAGTCCAAATAAATGAAGAGGAAATAGGCAAACTATCTGAAAAACAATTCAGAATAATGATAGTAAAGATGATCAAACACCTTGGAAACAAAACGGAGAAAATGCAAGTATCAATTAACAAAGAATTAGAAGAATTAAAGAATAAACACACAGAGACAAACAACACAATTACTGAAATGAAAAATACTCTAGAAGGAATCAATAGCAGATTGTCTGAAGCAGAAGAATGAATCAGTGAGGTGGAAGATAAAATGGTGGAAATAACTTCTGAAGAGCTGAATAAAGCAAAAAGAATGAAAAGAACTGAGGACAGTCTCAGAGACCTCTGGGACAATATCAAACACACCAAGATTCAAATTATAGGGGTCCCAGAAGAAGAAGAGAAAAAGAAAGGGTATGAGAAAAATTTTAAGAGCTATAGTTAAAATATTCACAACATGGGAAAGAAAATAGTCAATCAAGTCCAAGAGGCACAGAGTCCCATCCAGGATAAACCCAAGGAGAAACATGCCAAGACACATACTAATTGAACTAACAAATATTAAACACAAAGAAAGAATATGAAAAGCAGCAAGGGGAAAGCAACAAGTAACACATAAGGGAAACCCCATACGCTTAACAGCTGATCTTTCAGCAGAAACTCTGCAAACCAGAAAGAAATGACAGGATATATTTAAACTATTGAAAGGGAAAAATCCACCCAGCAAGTAAAAATGTGCTTGGCAAGGATCTCATTCCAAATTGATGGAGAAATAAAAAGCTTTTCAGACAAGCAAAAGTGAAGAGAATTCAGTACCACCAAACCAGCTTTACAGCAAATGTTAAAGGGGCTTATATAGTCAAGAATACAAGAGCAGAAAAAAAAGATTTACAAAATCAACCCCAAACAAATAAGAAAATGGCAATAGGAATATATATATAAGTAATCACTCTAAATGTAAATGCATTAAATGCTCCAACCAAAAGACAGAGGTTGGCTGAATAGATACAAAAATAAGACCCATATATATGCCATCTACAAGAAACCCACTTCAGACCTCAAGACACATATAGACTGAAAGTGAGAGGATGGAAAAATACTTTCCATGCAAATGGGAAGGAAAAGAAAGCTGGAGTAGCAATCTTCATAGCAGACAAAATAGACCTTAAAGATTACAAGAGAAAAGGAAGGACACTACATAATGATCAAGGGATCAATCCAAGAGGAAGACATAACAATTGTAAATATCTACACAATCAACATAGAAGCACCTCAATACAAAAGAAAAGCATAACAGCATAAAAGGAGAAATTGACAGTAATACAATAATAGTGGGAGACCTTAACACCCCACTCACACCAATGGACAGATCATCAAAACAGAAAATTAATAAGGAAATGCAAGTCTTAAGTGATACATCAGATGAGGTGGATCTCATTGATATCTTCAGGACATTCCATCCAAATGCAGAAGAATACACTTTCTTTTCAAGTCCAAATGGAACATTCTCCAGGATAGACCACATCTTGGGTCACAAATCAAACCTCAGTAAACTTAAGAAAATTGAAATCATATCAAGCATCTTCTCAGACCATAATGCTATGAGACTCGATATCAATTACAAGAAAAAAATTGTATGAAACAAAAACACATGGAGATTAAACAACACATTTCTAAATAACCCAACAGGTCACTGAAGAAATCAAAAGGGAAATCAAAAAATTTCTAGAAACAAATGACAATGAAAACACAACAACTCTGTTCTGTACATCTGTGTCTCTTTTTCTGTTTTGCATATAGGGTTATCATTACCATCTTTCTAAATTCCATATATATGTGTTAGTATGCTGTAATGTTATTTATCTTTCTGGCTTACTTCACTCTGTATAATGGGCTCCAGTTTCATCCATCTCATTAGAACTGATTCAAATGAATTATTTTTAATGGCTGAGTAATATGTAAAGTGATTAGCCTCCAACTAATAAAAATAAAATTAAAAAAAAAACACAAAAACTCAAACCTATGGGATGTAGCAAAAGCACTTCTAAGAGGGAAGTTTATAACAATACAATACTACCCCAAGAGAAAAGAAAAACATCGAGTAGACAACCTAACTTTACACCTAAAACAACTGGAAAAATAAGAACAGAAAGAAAAAACAAATTTAGTAGAAGGGTAGAAATCATAAAGATCGAAGGAGAAATAAATGAAAAAGAAAGGAAAGAAACAATAGTAAAGATTAATAAAACTAAAAGCTGGTTCTTTGAGAAGATAAACAAAATTGACAAATCATTAGCCAGACTCATCAAGAAAAAAAGAGAGAAGAATCAAATCAACAACACTAGAAATGAGAAATGAGAGGTTACAAAAGACAATGCAGAAATACAAAAAATTATAACAGACCATTATGAACAACCATATGGTAATAAAATAGATAAACTGTAGGAAATGGATAGATTCTTAGAAAAGTTCAATCTTCCAAGATTGAACCAAGAAGAAATAGAAATTATGAACAATCCTATTACAAGCACTGAAATTGAAGCTGTGATCAAAAATCTCCCAAAAACAAAAGCCCAGGACTGTATGGCTTCACAGAATTCTATCAAACATTTAGAGACGAGCTAATGCCTATCCTTCTAAAACTCTTTCAAAAAATTGCAGAGGAAGGAACACTTCCAAGCCATTTCTATGAGTCCAGCCTCACCTCAATACCAAAACCGGACAAAAACAACACACACAGAAAAAGAGACACAGTTGTACAGACTAGAATTTTGGACTCTGTGGGAGAAGGCGAGGGTGCAATGTTTTGAGAGAACAGCATCGGAACATGTATATTATCTAGGGTGAAACAGATCACCAGCCCAGGCTGGATGCATGAGACAAGTGCTCAGGCCTGGTGCACTGGGAAGACCCAGAGGAATCGGGTGGAGAGGGAGGTGGGAGGGGGGATTGGGATGGGGAATACATGTAAATCCATGGCTGATTCATGTCAATGTATGACAAGAACCACTACAATATTGTAAAGTAATTAGCCTCCAACTAATTAAAATAAATGGAAAAAAAAAAAAAGCAACACACCAAAAAGAAAGCTACAGGTGAATATCACTGATGAGTATAGATGCAAAAATCCTCAACAAAATTTTAGCAAACAGAATTCAGTAACACATCAGAAAGCTCGTACACCATGATCAAGCTGGGTTTATTCCAGGAATGCAAGGATTCTTCAATATATGCAAATCAAACAATATGATACACTGTATTAACAAGTTGGAAGATAAAAACCATATGATCATTTCAATAGATGCAGGAAAAGCCTTTGACAAAATTCAGCACCCATTTATGATTGCTGCTAAGTCACTTCAGTCGTGTCCAACTCTGTGTGACCCCATGGACGTCAGCCCACCAGGCTGCCCCATCCCTGGAATTCTCCAGGCAAGAATACTGGAGTGGGTTGCCATTGCCTTCTCCCCATTTATGATTAAAACTCTTCAAAAAATGGGCATAGAAGGAACCTACCTCAACATAGTAAAGACCATATATGATAAGCCTACAGCAAACATTATTCTCAATGTTGAAAAACTGAAAGCATTCCCCTCAAGATCAGGAATAAGACTAGGGTGTCCACTTTTGCCATTATTATTCAACATAGTTCTGGAAGTCCTAGCTACAGCAAACAGTGGTGAAAAATAAATAAAAGGAATCCAGATCAGAAAAGAAGAAATGAAGTTCTCAAACTGTTTGCAGATGATATGATACTGTACATAGAAAACCCCAAAGATAGTATCAGAAAATTACTAGAGCTAATCAATTAATTTAGCAAAGTTGAAGGGTACAAAATCAATAAGAAATCACTTGCATTCTATATACTAACAATGAAAAATCAGAAAGAGAAATCAAGGAATCAATCCCATTCACCATTGCAACAAGAAGAATTAAATATCTAGGAATAAACCTACCTAAGGAGACAAACGAACTGGACACAGAAAAGTATAAGTCACTAATGAAAGAAATCAAAGGTGACATAAACAGATGGAGAGATATTCCATTTCCCTGGGTAGGAAGAATCAATATTGTGAAAATGACTATACTACCAAACACAATCTACAGATTCAATGCGCTCCTTATCAAATTATCATTGGCATTTTTCACAGAACTACATCAAAAAAGTTCGCAATTCATATGGTAATACAAAAGACCCCAAATCACCAAAGCAGTCTTCAGAAAGAAGAATGGAGCTGGAGGAATCAGCCTTCCAGATTGCAGATTTTACTACAAAGCTACAGTCATCAAGGCAGTATGGTACTGGCAAAAAACAGAAATATAGGCCAATGGACAAGATAGAAAGCCAGGAAATAAACCCATGCACCTATGGGTGCCTTATTTTTGACAAAGGAGTCAAGAATATACAATGAGGCAAAGACAGCCTCTTCAATAAATGGTGCTGGGAAAACTGAACAGCTACATGTAAAAGAATGAAATTAGAACACTTCCTAATACCATACACAAAGATAAACTCAGAATGGATTAAAGACCTAAATGTAAGACCAAAAACTATAAAACTCTTAGAGGAAAACATAGGCAGAACACCTGATGATGTAAATCAAAGCAAGATCCTCTATGACCCACTTCCTAGAGTAATGGAAATAAACACAAAAGTAAACAAGTGGGAACTGATTAAACTTTAAAACCTTTTGGACAGCAAAGGAAACTATAAGCAAGGTGAAAAGACAACCTTCAGAATGGGTGGAAATAATAACAGATGAAACAACTAACAAAGGATTAGTTTCCAAAATATACAAGCAGCTCATATAACTCATACCAGAAAAACAAACAACCCAATCAAAAAGTGGGGAAAAGATCCAAACAGGCATTTCTCCAAAGCATACACACAAAAGGCTAACAAACAAATGAAAAGATGCTCAACATTGCTCATTGTTAGAGAAATGCAAATCAAAATTACAGTGAGATATCACCTCACTCCAGTCAGAATGACCATGATCAAAAAGTCTAAAAACAATAAATCTGGAGAAGGTATGGAGAAAAGGGAACACTCTTGCACTGTTGGTGGGAATGTAAATTGATACAGCCACTATGGTGGACAGTATAGAGATTCCTTTAAAAACTAACAATAAAACCACCATGTGACCCATCAATTCCACTCTAAGGCATACACCTTGAGGAAAGCAAAATTGAGAAAGACACATGTATCCTATTGTTTACTGCAGCATCATCTACAATAGTTGGAACCTTGAAGCAACCTAGATGTCCATCAATAGATGAATGGCTAAAGAAGCTGTGGTCATATACACAATGGAATATTACTCAGCCATAAAAAGGAATGCATTTGAATTTGTTCTAATGAGGTGGATGAACCTAGAACCTATTATACAGAGTGAAGTAAGTCAGAAAGAGAAATATTGTATTCTAACGCATATATACGGAATCTAGAAAAATGGTACTGAAGGATTTATTTACAGGGCAACAATGGAGAAACCAACATAGAGAATAGACTTATGGACTTGGGAAGTGGGGAGGAGAGGATGAGATGTATGGAAAGAGTAACTTGGAAACTTACATTACCATATGTAAAATAGATAGCCATCAGGAATTTGCTATATGGCTCAGGGACTAGGTCAAACAGGGACTCTCTGTTGACCTAGAGGGAGGGATGGGGAGGGAGATGAGAGGGAGGTTAAAAAAGAAGGGGGAATATGTATACCTATGGCTGATTCGTGTTGAGGTTTCACAGAAAACAGCAAAATTCTGTAAAGCAATTATCCTTCAATAAAAACTAAAAAAAAAAAAGTAGCAACAGTTAGAATGGGACATGGAACAACGAACTGGTTCCAAAATGGGGAAGAAGTATGTCAAGGCTGTATATTGTCACTCTGCTCATTTAACTTATATGCAGAGTACATCATGCAAAATGCTGGACCGGATGAATTGCAAGCTGGAATCAAGATTTCTGGGGAAAATATCAATAACCTCATCTATGCAAATGAGACCATCATTATGTCAGAAAGCAAAGAGGAACTAAAGAGCCTCTTGATGATGGTGAAAGGAGACAATAAGTAAGCTGGCTTAAAACTCAGTATTTAAAAAACTAAGATCATGGCATCTTGTCCCATCACTTCATGGCAAATTAGATGGTGAAACAATGAAAACACTGACAGACTTTATTTTCTTGGGCTCCAAAATCACTGCATATGGTGGCCAAAGTCATGAAATTACAAACACTTGCTCCTTGGAAGAAAAGCTGAGACCAACCTAGACAGCATATTAAAAAGCAGAGACATTACTTTGCCAGCAAAGGTCCATCTAGTCAAAGCTATGGTTTTTCCATTAATCATGTATGGATGTGAGAGTTGGACCATGAAGAAAGCTGTGTGCCAAATAATTGATGCTTTTGAACTGTGGTGTTGGACGACTCCTGAGAGTTGCTTGGACAGCAAAGAGACCAAACCAGTCAATCCTGAAGGAAGTCAATTCAGAATATTCATTGGAAGGACTGATGTTGAAGTTGAAGCTCCAATACTTTGGCCACCTGATGCGAAGAACCGACTCATTGGAAAAGCCCCTGATGCTGGGAAAGATTGAAGGCAGGAGGAGAAGGGGATGACAGAGGATGAGATGGTTGGATGGCAGCACTGACTCAACGAACATAAGTTTGAGCAAGCTCCAGGAGATGGTGATGAACAAGGAAGCCAGATGTGCTGCACTCCATTGTTTGCAGAGTGGGATATAACTTAGCAACTGAAGAACACTCCTCCTGCCTTCAATATTAATATATTTAGGGATCAATTATTTTTGCTTTTTGTGAAAAACGCTTATGCAGATATTGTTTCTAATTTTTTTCTTTTTTTTTTTTTATTAGTTGGAGGCTAATTACTTTGCAATATTGTAGTGGTTTTTGTCATACATTGACATGAATCAGCCATGGATTTACATGTTTTTCTCATCCCGATCCCCCCTCCCACCTCCCTCTCTACCCGATCCCTCTGGGTCTTCCCAGTTTTTTTGTAACATTGTCTTATTTTGCTGATTTGTAGAAGTCTTCAATATATTTTGGAATCCAATCCTTTTTTCTTCTTCGGTCATATAAAATTAAAATATCTTCTCCGAGTTTTTGGCTTGTGTTTTTACTTTTTGTGAACAATGTCCTTTGATATATAGGATATCTCATTTTTTTTTTAAGTTTGCATTTTGTGTTTGTGCTTTGCTTAAAAATTATTTCTGAACACCATCAAGATAAGTCTTTAAACTCTACTTTTAAAGTTTTGCTTTTCAGTCTTTAAATCTCTTAGAATAAATTTTTGAATATGATCAATGTAATTTTTTTCAGCATGAACCACCGATTGTCCCATCACTGTTAATTGAATTATCTATTTCCACACTGCTCTGCCTGGCCATCTCTATTGTATTTAAATATTAAGTTTTCATTTGAGGGTGATACTACTTCTGGGGATATTTTGTGTCCTTCAGTTCAGTTCAGTCACTCAGTCGTGTCTGACTCTTTGCAACCCCATGAATCGCAGCATGCCAGGCCTCCCTGTCCATCACCAACTCCCAGAGTTTATCCAAACTTGCATCCATAAAGTCGGTGATGCCATCCAGCCATCTCATCCTCTGTCGTCCCCTTCTCCTCCTGTTCCCAATCCTTCCCAGCATCAGGGTCTTTTCAAATGAGTCAGCTCTTCTCATGAGGTGGCCAAAGTATTGGAGTTTCAGCTTCAGCATCAGTCCTTCCAATGAACACCTAGGACTGATCTCCTTTAGGATGGACTGGTTGGATCCTCTTGCAGTCCAAGGGACTCTCAAGAGACTTCTCCAACACCACAGTTCAAAAGCATCACTTTTTTGGCACTCAGCTTTTTTCACAATCCAAGTCTCACATTCATACATGACCACTGGAAAAACCATAGCCTTGACTAGATGAACCTTTTTTGACAAAGTAATGTCTCTGCTTTTTAATATGCTGTCTAGGTTGGTCATAACTTTCCTTCCAAGGAGTAAGCATCTTTTAATTTCATGGCTGCAGTCACCATCTGCAGTGATTTGGGAGCCCCAAAAAATTAAGTCTGACAGTTTCCACTATTTTCCCATCTATTTCCCATGAAGTGTTGGGACCAGATGCCATGATCTTAGTGTGTCCTTAGTATATTTCTATTCCAAATCCATATTGTCTTACTTAGCACCTATTTCTAATAAATGATGATATCTGATATCACACGTCACTTCTATCATATCCTTCTGGATTGTCTTAAATAGCCCTTTGCTTTTCTTCATAATTTTAAAAACAGCCTAAATTACAATCATGTACCTAATATGTGATTTCTCTTGAACTGCATTGAATTTATAGGAGGATTTGGAAAGAATATCCAGTTTAATGATTTTTTTAGTTTTTTAATCATCAAACAAGAAATGCCTATTTAGTGGAGTGTCAAAGTACTATTCTTTTTGTTATCCTTGTGTTTTTCATTGTTACGTTTTTTATAGTATAGTATCCTTAATGCATTTCTAGGTTTGTTTGTTGCTATTAATCCAGAATCTGAGTGTTTTTCAGTGGAGTATTAATATCACATCAGGATATCTAGTCAAGCATCACACCAGAAGTAGAGGATCTATGCAGAGTATTTTTATAGATAGTTTTCTATTTAAATCTGTGGATTTCTTTGAGTTTGATTTCTATGCCAACCTGTTTATATTATCTTGTAATAAATATACATACATTATATAGCATATATATATGCATATATATTGTTTACTTTGTAGGTGGGATAATGTTAACCAGTGAAAAAGCCCGTCTTTGGTCAGGAGGAATTTCACGAAGTAGGTCTGAAGGAAATCTGTTTGACATGGAAGCCCAAAAACCCTCAAGAAATTGCGATATTACAGGTACAGCAATTAATAATTATTGAAATTGTTTTTATCCATCACGACTAATTATTGGGGGACTATTTCTGAAAAGTGTTACAAACAATTAAGAGAATTGTAAAATCACAACTTTATCATTGAAATACTTACACTATCATTAAAAAGATGAGAAAAATAAAATAATCAAAATAAAATAAAACAGGTAATAATAAGTATTACAAGAAGACAAAGTTCTTTATTAAATGAGCAGTATACGCAGTAAATACAGTGAATTTTGAGGTCAAAGAGATATCTGTAGGTTGCAGTGTAAAAGAATTGAATAGATTCTCAGAGGAAATGTAGGTTTTAAGAGAGTTTGAAGGTCCTGGATTTGAAGAAAAGTGTAAAAATAAAAGAAATGCAGCAATTGTTTTTCAAAATATATTTTAACATTTTTAATATATGACACTTAAAACTAATTTCAATCAATATATAGTTCTATATATAACAAACAAAACGTCTAAAAGCTTACTTGAATTCGTTTTTCTATTTTAGCTTTCATTTTCTCTAAAGCAGCCACAATTTTACAAAGTCCACAGATTCATTATCAATATTTATTGAAAAAGTGATCAAATATAATTTGCTCTAAACATAAATAGTTGGTATTTTTTTGAGATATATAGAAATTCATTATAATTGATATAGAAGTATTTGAATGTGTTGCTGATTCTTAAAATGCCCACTTTCCAAAGTAACAGTTTGTGGTGGCAATAAGCCTGTTCTTTGCCATTTTAAACTTTAAAAAGCTCAATGAATTCCTTCAAGTAGTAAATCTAATGGTGGTCTATTTTTTCAGTGCTTATTTTCATGAAATGTTCACTTTTCATGAAAAAAAAATCAACCTATTAAAATTTATCAATATGAAATTTTCAGAAAATATTCTAAGGAATCCATGCGTGTCTAGTTTGTTATTTTTTTAAACATTTTAGCTGTTTATAGATATATTTGATATTTTTCACCTATTGAATATTATCAGGAAAGAAAATGTTAAATAAATAATCTAGATGTAATGAGACCAACCAATGTATATTTAGAAAAATCTGGATAATAGGCTATTCTGTTAATTCACAGGTACTCATTATGAAAATGACATATTAAATAAGACATAAATGTATGTAGTCTGAGTAATTTTCACAAATATGTGTTAAATGATTATTATTGAAATTTCTAAATGTTTTTGTTTATAAATCATTGTGTCTTAAGATAAAATAATGTTACATAGAGTCAAAATAACATGGTCAAACAATTTCTCTTACCTCTCAACATGGAAATTTGACCAAACTTAACATTAATTTTGTAGTACTTAGACTGGAGATCAAAGACAAATAAAAATTTTTCAATTTTTAAGCTATAATAAAAATTAATCTTGGTTGTATCTCAGAATGCCATTTCATCTCTGTTTTGTTTTATTTTGGTTTAAACAACAAGAATGTCCAGATCCTGGTTTGCCTCTTGATTGGCCAGAGGATTTCACACTTCATGACAATAATGCTTCCAATGCTACAAATCCATTCTGGAATGAACTGTCTGCATCTAACCCATTTTTGGATGATATAACTCAGCTAAGAAATAGCCAGAAGAGAGATAATATTTCTATCTTGAAAGAAGATCCTTTTCTTTTTTTTAGAGAAATAGAAACTGGAAACTCTTTTGATTCATCTGGTGATGAACTTGATGTGCATCAGTTGCTTAGGCAGTCTTCTTCAAGGAAATGTGGAAGATCTAAAAGTGTTTCAGAACTTTTGGACATTTTGGGTGACACTGCACATGCCCATCAGAATATACATAACTCTGACCAGATCTTAGAACAAGACTTAGAATGGCTTCGAAACGATCGAGAGGCTTATAAAATGGCTTGGTTAAGTCAGCGCCACCTTGCCCGTTCCTGCCTAGATTTGAGTACAATTAATCAGAGTCCTGGATGGGCCCAAACACAAGTTGCAGAGACTACAGTAGTTTGCAAATTAAACCACCAAGGAGGGTCAGTACAATTACCTGAATCAGATATCACTGTTCATGTGCCCCAAGGCCATGTAGCTGTGGGGGAATTCCAAGAGGTATCTTTAAGGGCTTTTCTAGATCCTCCACAAAAGCTTAACCATGATCTTTCATGCACCATAAGCCCACTGTTGGAAATCATGTTAGGTAACCTTAACACAATGGAAGCCATTTTGCTGGAGATGAAAATTGGGGCTGAAGTGAAAAAGGATCCTTTCAGCCAATTCATGGCAGAAATAGTGTGTTTACACAGTCTGGATAAAGAAGGCCCTTTCAAGGTATTAAACAACTACTACATTTATAAAGACACCATCCAAGTCAAGCTGGTAGACTTGAGTCAAGTGATGTATCTAGTGGTTGCCGCACAAACTAAAGGTACTCAATCACCAGCTGCCACCATCTGGGATTATATCCACAAAACCATTTCAATTGGAATTTATGGACCCAAATATATCCACCCCAGTTTCACTGCTGTTTTCACAGTTTGTGGACATAGTTATTTGCCAAGAAAGCTTACTATCTCTGATATTAAAAAAGGTGGGAACCCCAACACACCTCCAGTGGTATTTCAGCTCTGGGGGAAGCATTCCTTCTCACTTGAAAAACCACAAGATTTAAGTATATCTGTCTTATCATGTGATCCTGATTTTGAAGTAAAAGCAGAAAGAAAAAGGAAAGAAGTTAAGCAAAAGCACTTGCAATCAGGTCAAGTAGTTCATGAACAATTTTCCTTCTCTTTAGCTGGCTCCAGAGAGATGCACTTGTTTGTTTTCTGTGTTCAGGTGGAGCCTCGCAGTGGTAGTCCAGTGACACAGTTCTTTATAACTTCACCCGATCCGGCTCCAAACCTAAAAAGGCTGTCAAATGTGCCAAGTGATTTGCAGAAAAAGAAGGAAATCAAATCTTCTCCTTTATTACCAACAGTGCATGTTAAATATCCTACATTTCAAGACAGAAAATTGAACTTTACCAGTTATGGAATAACCCAGAAGACAGTGATAAGACAAAATAAGATTGAATACTTACTTGAATATTTCAAAGGGGACACAGTAGCTCTTCTTGGAGAAGTCAAAGTAAAAGCTATTGGACAATCCAAAGTGAAAGAATGGTATGTGGGAGTCCTGAGAGGTAAGATTGGACTTTTACATTGCAAAAACATCAGGGTGATTGCAAAGGAACAAGTAATGTCTATGTCAGATAATGTCTTCACAACCTGGAATCTTCTTGAACAAATTACCCTGCCTCTTAAAAAGCTGACTTACATCTACTCAGTTGTCTTGACCTTGGTGTCAGAAAAAGTGTATGATTGGAAAGCTTTAGCTTATGTTCTAGGCTATTCACATCTGGCACTGGAAGACTTTGATCAACTACAAGCAGACAAAGAATCAGAAAAAGTTGCTTATGTTGTAAAGAAGTTAAAGGAAGATTGCCATGCAGATAGAAATACCAGGAAGTTTCTTTATGAACTTACTGTGGTGAGTATTGCTTGATCACAGGAATTTACTTACCATAGAGAACTCTATTAACTTGGCAATATTTATAAGTAAACATATGAGAGTAGTTTAAAAATCTCTCAGCAGTCTCAAATAAATTGAAGTCACTTCAGAGCTCTGCGTACAAGATCATATAACTAGTTTCTTAGATTTGACATTCAATTGTGATTTTCCCAGAAACTAGGCCCCCAAGGATCATCCTTTAATGGAAGATTAAAGATTCTGTTTGTGCTAAAACATAACAATTAAGAGATCCCTTTTTTTTCCTCTCTCAAATATTTAGATAGCTCTTAAAATATCAGAGGAGCTCCAATTACATGAAAGTAAATAAGACAAAAGTGAAACAAAACTACGTAACTTGGGCATTGCTTGTAGACTCACTTTTTAGTGATTTTTAGATGTATCACCGATGTCCTTAACTTTAGCAATTTAACATTTGTCTTCTGTATGCAGTGCATCACAATCCAAAAGTGATATTGCTAATTCTCTTCTTAATCTTTATGTCTGAATAGGACTCTAAGAATCATGATTTTTTCAACATAGCATTCACCCCAGTGTAAGGCTCAGCAGAGAACTTTAAAAAACATAAAGAACTGTTTTGTCTTAAATTTGGGCATTCAGTAATTTATAAAAGTAAAAAAAAATCAAGAGCATATTTCTAAAAATGGCTAAAATGTGACTGTGTAAATAACAATAATGATATATACCACTTTCCTGAGGATCTCTATATATTTGGCACTGTGCCCAGCACTGTATACATACTCTCTCATTTGGCCATTTTAACCACAATACAGGATAAGTCTAGTTAGTATCTCCATCTTCAAATAGAGAAAAGGGAGTCTTGGGAGGTTGGGCAACTTGCCCAAGATCTGCCAGTTGGTTAGTATCAGAGATGGGATTTGAAATCTTTTTGGTTCCAAAGCCACACATAAAACTACTACTTTCCCTGAAACAATTTTTTTAACAGTGTACATATGTATATAAAGGTATTTAAGTATGTGTGTCGGTGTGTAGTAAATATCATTATAACTGTGCAAAACTGGGGCCCTATAAGAGACGAGTGGTTCATGTAAGATGAGGCAGATTCATGTAGAGGAGTCAAGTTTTAATCAAAGTGCAAAATGGGAGAAAAAATTTTTGGCAAGGAGTTTGTGATGTTAACAATAGCTAACATGATATAGTATATATATGCATATGGGCTTATGGGCTTCCCGGGTAGCTCAGATGGTAAAGAATCTGCCCGCAGTGTGGGGGATCTGGGTTCAATCCCTGAGTCAGGAAGATCCCCCGGAGAAGGGAATGGCAACCCACTCCAGTATTCTTGCCTGGAAAATTCCATGGACAGAGGAGTCTGGTGGGCTATATATCATGGGGTTGCAAAAAGTCAGGCACGACTGAGTGACTAACACACACACACACACAGATACTCTTCAATTGTGTACCTTTTTCTTGGGTTGTATACTTGGGATTCTAGCTTGGAGTAGGTGGAAATGAACTTATAAAGATTGTGAGTTACAATCTCCTTAATCATCTCTAGACATTAAGACTCTTTATATATTTTGGAATTTATTATACTCTAAGCACTTCAGCATCTAATTCAACTTTCATAATTATTATAGGGGGTTAGATGGGGTAGTATTACTATCATATCCACTTTAAAAGTCATTAAATAGAGACATTTTGTGATTTATCTAAATTCCTATTCTTTTTGGAGTTAGATTTTAAATTTAGGTTTTATAACTTTAAGTGCAAATTTATTTTCCTTAAAACAAGGAACTGGTATAAGCTAAACCCACTTCACAGTTTACTAAAAGCACCCTCAGGGGACTGCTGTCTCAGCACTGCTTCTCCCTGAGGTCACAACTCCTCTCCATAAATTTATGGATAAATATAGTCCATGTATAGAGACCATGGGTAGTTCTCCTAGTGCATCCATAAGAATGAACATTCTTTGGACTTTAATAGTTGCTTTGCTCAGTCATTTATTTTTACTTATTGTTTCATAATGATAGATAAAGCTTTTAAGTGCCATTAAATGATGAGGGACTACTGAACATTTTTATTTGAACAGAAAAGAAATATAGATAAATCTCATCCTGTACTTTAAAAATATATTCAAGACAAAAGAGAAACTTGTAGACCTGTTTGAAACATGCATGGTGACTGACAAAGCTCAGATGCTTAATTAAGGAAGAAAAAAAGAGTCTGAAGGTTTTCTTTTTTGCATTGTTGAAACCCAAATGTTTTATATTTGATACCTTGTGATTTAAATTTAGCATTAACTACATTGATGGTAAAGGGAGAGAGCTAATTTTTTAAGTTATTAATAGCAATAGCTTTGTTCAAGGTTGTCTAAGTTTCTCATTTTTATGCAATACACATAATTCTGGGGAGTTTTAAATCATATTTTGATTATAAAATTAAATAATATTTACCAACAACTGTGTGCTCACTCTAGAAATCCTATAGCCAGGCCTCTGGAAGGAAAGTAATTACTGTTTGTATAGTGAATAATCATGGGTTAATAAATTATTAACTGCTAAAGCCTCAGGGTATCTTTGGAAGTGGCTAATTCCACTTCCTCCTTTGGTAATTAAGGATATTAAAAGACATATTAGTTAAGTGGTTTATTTAAGGACCTATAATTAGTTACTGAGTTAGCCCTAAAACTCCCCTTAATTCTGGTCTAGTTTGTATCCTCTGTACTTTGCTTGTTGGATTTGCTTAAAAGTAAATCAACTCTTTGAATTTTAGAAAATTCAAATATATCTGTGGTGAACAAAAGGATGCCAGTTTCCAGAATGTGTAATAACAAATTTAATTTCTAGATGAAAGTTCAAATTAGTTGCTTTACATTATGACATGCAGTTGTTGCTGCAGGCTCTGCTGAAGATGGATTGCCAAGGGTTAGTAGTGCATCTTGTCCAGGACGCTGCTATTCTGACTTCAGCCGTCAAGCTTGGGAAAGGCTGGAGGGAACTAGCTGAAAAGCTAGTGCGACTCACAAAGCGACAGATGGAGGTGTATGAAATTCCTCACCAAGGAAAATCTGGAGATGTGGCTGCAGAGGTAAGCTTTCTGTTCATCTAAGTAGTAAAAAACTGCAGATAAAGTAAATCAAATGCAGTCAAGAGTCCACTGCATATACTAACTGATTGAGGGAGTGTCCTAAAGGATCCACTCACTGAAATCACTGCACCTATAACCATTGATGTTATCTGAAATATACACATGTCACTCTTTGATGGCATTAAGAGCCTTTAAGATATATTGATGTTTCTCCTACTGGATTGCATATGGTCTTTTATCAAATAGACCAAATCAGATAGGCAGTTGTTATGGAGGGCTATAAGGACTTGAGGCAGAGAAAAGATAAACTTTGAAGGAAAGAGTTGGGACCCGGTCAGGACAAGAAAAAGGAACACAATAGTAAGTATTTATCAGCTTCAAAAATAGTATTAGTCATTGGTGATAAATAATGTTTGGTGACAAAAAAAAACATTTAAGAGAGTAAATGATGTGAGGTCATTGGTAACAATAGCTAGAGATATCTGTGTGCGTTATCTATCTCCTTCACAATTTTGCATACAATAACTATAGACATCAAATACAGAATGATTTCAAATTAAAATATAGTCACAAACTAGAAGTTGAGAGTTATGTTTTATTTGGAAATTTGGGGGCGTTAAGCCTGGGAGGCAGCATCTCAAGCAGCCCTGAAAGAACTGCTCTGAGGAAGTGGGGGAGAAGTCAGGTCATATAAAAGTTTGCAACAAAGGGCAAGTCCTCTGAACATCAAAAGTTTCTGGTAAATTACAGAAAACCAGATATCTCAAGTTAAGGAATGTAGCACTTTTCTATGTATGGGAACATACAAGAGTCTGGGCTTACTGAAAAGACATGGGAGATCCTTCAAATCACATTACTAAAGAAAAGAACCCAATCTGAAAAGGCTATATACTGTATAATTTCCAGATATATGATGTTCTGAAAAAGTCAAAACTATGGCGACAGATCAGTGGTTGCCAGAGGTTGGAAGAGAGGAATAAATAGGCAGAACACAAATGATTTTTATGACAGTGAAAAAACTCGATATGATATCGTAGTGATGAATACATATCATTTTATATTTGTCCACACCAATTGAATGTGCAAAGCTAGATGTTAACCCTACACTATGAACTTTAAGTGATTATGATATATCAGTGTAGATTCATCAGTTGTATCCAATATACCTCTATGGTGAAGGATGTTGATAATGGGGAAGGCTATGCATGTGTGGAGGCAGGAGATAAATGGGAAATCTCTGTATCTTCCTCTCAATTTTGCTATGAACCTAAAACAGTTGTAAAATATATATATATATATATATATATTTCCAAAAAAAGTTGTCCAGCTGAAATCAGGACTTGTTTTTTCCTCATTAAGCTCTGTTTTTAAAAAGATTTTACTTAGAGTCGTTTATCAAGGAATTTTGTTAAATATCCAACTTCTCTCAAATCGTGGTTGTTTTCAGTTTGTCCTCCCCCAAATCTTCATAGAGGCCAGCTAACAGCCTACTTTTCCTTTATTTACTTTAGCACAGCCCAAATCATGAATGACTCAGTCTATGCCTGAGGCTGATAAACACTCAGAAGCAGAAAGGAAACACTCTGTGTGTCTTTCAGGCCTATTGTTCAATTTATTGTGATGAACACTAACAATCTTCACTTTGGTGCTGGCTGTGCTGAGTCGCTTCAGTCGTGTCTGACCCTTCGCAGCTCTATGGACTGTACCGCCAGGCTCCTCTGTCCTTGGGATTCTCCAGGCGAGAATACTGGAGTGGATTGCCATGCCCTCCTCCAAGGGATCTTCCCGACCCAGCAATCGAACCCATGTCTCCTGCGGCTCCTGCATTGCAGGTGTCTTCTTTACTGCTGAGCTTTATCCGGGAAGCCCTCATCACTTTGATGGTTAAATGTTTAGAAACTAATTCATAGTATATTGGCTTGAAGCTATTCCAAATAATCTATGAGAATCTTTACCTTTTAGACTATGTACTGTAAAGGATAAATGTATGCTGATGTCCATGTCTTTGGAAAAAAAGAGAAAAAAACTTGTACAATATTTTTCTCCTAGGGAGGAGATGATTCTTCAATAAGATTAATTTACAGGTTAAGCAGTTGATTTCAAAACATACTTTTATTAGTTCTGGGTAGGGTATGTATGCAGAGGGAGGGAATTGAAATTGGGGCAAGGAGATAACAAGTTCTCGTGGTTCCCATGCTACTTTTTATTTCCTTTATCTCACTTCCTCAGTGGACACACATTTAGAGAATTTCCTCCTATGTGTGCCAATGCCTACAATCAGCTTCTTTTCACTCACTTTCCTTGCTGTTCAACTTCTCCCTTTTTCCTTTGTTCTATTTTTATTTTATCTAACAGTTATCTGGCACTTACTCTGTGCCAGTCACTATTCCAGTAACAGTTCAAAAATTAACTTATTTAATCCTTTCAACAAAAAACTTGTGGGGTGGATACTAATGTTATCTAAGCTGTAGGGAGGCTAAGTAAGTTGCTCAAAAGTGCATAGCTAGAAACTCACAGAACCAAGTTTGGCGCATAGGCCTTTGACTTTGGAGTCCTTATACTTTAAACCCTAAACACTAACCAGCAATCCAAATACAGTATAGTGGCTGAGTGGCAGAGCTGGGAGTTATGGTTGGGACGGGGAATTTAAAAAGCTTATTTCATTTTTTTCTTTTTTTCAAGCCATGTCATGATTCTATCAGCATTTGCCTCAACATCTTCATCAAGCCCTAGTCAATTTAAGAATGGATTATTGAAAGAGTGTCTGTCACATTTTTCTTTTGGCCACTTTTTATTCTTTTATAAGATGAGAAAAGCTTCTCTCTGGAGATTTCTGCGAACATCAATTTTAAATTAACCATCTCCCCAAGTTAAATTTTAAGAAAAGTTATTCAATTTTTCTAATGATGTCACAATTCCTACATAAAAAGCAAAATTACACAACCTGGAATATGATTATAAGCAAAACGTGTTTTTCAGAGTATTTCTTTTGGGAAAAATGTATATTTATACTATAAAAAGAAAAATTATGTTAGTAAAAATTCATTGGAGTTTTTCTGAGCTTTTAATTTAAAAAAACAGGTATCAATAAAATATTTAAAAAATAAGTCCATATTAAAAAGCAGTTGTATTTTATAAGTAGAATGCTGGGGATTTCGGGGTCAAGACACTCACTGGCCTAAACTAGGTATTCTTCATTTAACCTTCTGGAGATTATTACCATTTATGACAGAAGTGATTTCCTTAGTAACTGTTTCACATTGGTCCCCTGCCTAACAATAAAGGCTGTGCTCTTTCCATCTTATTCAGTATGAACATTTATTCACCAAGGACACTAAAGGTTCACTTCCCTTTTTAAACTACCTTCTGGCAGCGCCCACTGGGCTCCACCTCCACCTCGACAGGCACCAATAAACCCGCGGAGGCTGATCTCTTATCTAATTTACCAAAATGAGCCATCTTCCCATAGAAAAGCCCAGTGAAGTCAACTTTCCTAATGGTAATATTTTTTAACCTCAGAAACCACTCACCTATAGAGAGTTGTAACAGGCAATATTTATATGTTCTGCCACCCACACTTAATCAGTAAGAAGATAATTCTCTGTCTTATCTTTCAGTTACAATCTTTTCCCTCCTCATTCTCCAACTGGCTGCTGTAGTGTTCAGAGCACTTTATTCTAAGTCTAGCTTTAAAATGGTAAAGTAGGAATTCTTAAACAGGTAATTTTATTAATGTTTTTATAGCTGAGTGAAAGTTCTATATGGAATTCTTCCTACTTTTTTAGATTCTCACTCCTGTAACCTTGCTCAGTATTTAAATCGTCCATACAATTAACATGTTTTCTGCGATTATCAGTTCTCAACATTGGAACATAGGAACTACAACAAACACAGAATGAAAGATATGATTTTTTTCTCTCTGAAGTCATATTTCATTTGGCGTGGGACTTGGGATAAACTGTTAATATTTGAATTGTTATATTTCAAAGACATATATGATTAGATGCTAAAATCAGTTCAGTCGCTCAGTCATGTCCAATTCTTTGCGACCCCATGAATCACAGCACACCAAGCCTCCCTGTCCATCACCAACTCCCAGAGTCCACCCAAACCCATGTCCATTGAGTCAGTGATCTCATCCTCTGTCGTCCCCTTCTCCTCCTGCCCCCAATCCTTCCCAGCATCAGGGTCTTTTCCAATGAGTCAGCTCTTCACATGAGGTAGCCAAAGTATTGGAGGTTCAGCTTCAACATCAGTCCTTCCAATGAACACCCAGGACTGATCTCCTTTAGGATAGACTGGTTGGATCTCCTTGCAGTCCAAGGGACTCTCAAGAGTCTTCTCCAACACCACAGTGCAAAAGCATCAATTCTTCGGCGTTCAGCTTTCTTCACCGTCCAACTCTCACATGCATACATGTGAGAAAAACCACAATGGAAAAACCATAGCCTTGACTAGACAGACCAGTAAATATAAATAATAATGAGAATAATAGTTGTTGCATGTTTACTGTGTCATCTAATCATTATGAGCATTTTCTTACAATATCTCCTTTACTTCAACAAACTTTTCAAGGCAGACATTAAACCATTCTCTTTTTACAGATATGCAAACTGAGTGAATACATTTGTGTCAGCTATCCAGAATTATGTGGCAGATAAGTGGCAGAACTGGGATTTAAATCTAGGTTTGTTTTACACACAGTTCTATTCACTGTGCTCTACTGATGATAACTTTTTTCAGAGTTAACTAAATAAAAGAAAATCAAAGAATCAGGAGCTTTCAGAGGGCATATCTTAGTCCTGAAGGACAGGTAACATGTTAATAACTGGTGAGGACTGGAAGGGGATTTCAGGGCTCTGGATACAGTGACTTCTAGAGACCACTGAGGAGAATATGAGTGTTTGAGGAGAGAGGTCATTTTAATAATTATGGGGAGATACAGCTGGACATATATATTTTGGAGAGTCTTGAATGACTGCCAGAGTATTGGTTAAAATTCCTGGTTGGATTTCTGTTCCAGCTCTATCAGCTATTAGCCCTAAGACCTTGGACACATGACTTGACTTTTTTTAGGAATCATTTTTTCTTGTAAAATGAAGCAAATAATACTCTCCTATTCTTCAGGTGTTTGAAGGATTGAAATATGTGAAATATTTGGGACAATGCTTTGCACACTGTAATAGCCAAATACATGTTATTTATTATTTTGTCTAAGAGGAATAAGTGAATTTGACTACTGTGTGACAATGCATGATTTTGAAAAAGGGAATGAAGTATACTAATTTTTAAGTAATATAGCCAAGAGTAACCATAGAAAGAATATAGATAAGGGAAAAATCCACAATGATTTTAAACCTTCTCTTCTGAGAGACTGGCAGACTGGTAATGCACGGAAAAAATGAGTGGGGGGGGGGGGGAACTGGCCGATCAGATTTTTCTTACTGGCTTAACAGCATTTAGTTTTCTTTGGAAAATCTCTCTTACAAAAAGTAAAAGGAACATCCTTGCACTCTTACGGTTTTCTGGCTCACGCTGCATCGTATGGACTCTGCTTACAGGATGTGGTATTGTCTGGTTTTATATCTGGGCCTGGCTCAGGTCTAGCCTTGGTGCTTATGTCTATGGTTTGCTGGTGTTTTACAGTGAGAAATATATTAATAGTTTCTTTAAAAAGAGAAAATATTATATGAAAATTTATCTACCAGTGGTAAAGTGTATAGAATAATTTCTCAGATCTTCATTGTTTGTACTAGGGATCTGGCACAGTGACATAACATTTAGACTATCATGGTTTATTTTGTAGAGTACTATAATGCTTGGTGCTATAATCTGTAATTCTAAAAATATACTCCTTCTTTTTTGAGATGATGGAATAAAGAAAAAAAGACATCACTGTGTAATATATGGGGTAACACACTGTATTCCTACGATATTTGGTTTAATTCTGCATTATATATCTGATTGGGTTCCCGGGTGGCTCAGTGGTAAGGAACCCACCTGCCAATGCAGGAGATGCGGATTTGACCCATGGGACAAGAAGATCCCTTGGTATAAGAAATGGCAACTCACTCCAGTATTCCTGCTTGGGAATTTCCACAGACAGATGAGCCCAGAGGGCTACAATTCATGGGGTCACAAAGAGGTGGATACAACTGAGTGACTAAACAACAACAACAATGTATCCAATTACCACACTAAAAATCAAATAGAAGTAATAGTCATATTAGGTTAAATATTACAAAGATATTTTAAAATGTATTTATAAACACTAATATTTGTATTAGAATTTAGATTTTTCTCTATCAAGTTTTATTATTAATGATCACACACAAAAAATCAGAAAACCAAAGCCTAGGTTAAATTAGTATTTAAGACTTAAATTAGTATTTATTAAAAATCTAATACTGAAATGAACTTGTGGTAATACTTTAGTGAAATAGCCTCATATTCATAGCCAGGTGACCTGGACTCTTTTCCTACCTAGGAATTGGTGAGAATAGCTTGACCAACAGATTTTCCAAAGATGTTAAGACTATTTTGATGCAGTAGCAAGGAATGGGTCTTCTGTCTCCCTCTGACTCATGCTTAATCCCTGAAGTTTCAAGAGGTTATTTCTAGAGCAAACGCAGCTGTCTCTGCCCAAAGAGACTTTTCCAAAAGAATCTTAGGTCAAATTTTATCCAAGTCCAAGTGCTGTCTCCTTTCTAAGGAAATAGGGACCTCTGATATGTTAGTCTTCCTTCCTTTCTGAAGATAATGACAACCTCATCTTCAGCAATACTTATCTACTTACCAACTACAGGTGATGGGAGGACCACCTGGATATTGTAAATGGTGCACTGAAGATAGAATGCATTTAATAATCACTAATGAGGCAAATTTGCCTTGATACACCAGATAATTGTACTTAAAATGAAACATTGCTTCTATAGTTTTATGAGGAAAGTAGGTGGATTATTAATTCTTTAATGTGGCAAAATGTAATTATCTCAAGGTAGTTAAAACCACTTGCATTCTTTATACTATTCATATTTTATGAGCTAAAATAAGATGAAGAATGCTTTGCTCAATCTGAGCTGCTTTTGTTCATATTGCATTGCATTATCTAGTGCATTATCTAATAAGTCTGATTGGCTTTTAGGAACAAGCACTCTGAATTTGGAAAACTTGATCCTGTTTCATTTCCTCTGGCATTGCACGTTAATGTTTCACTGATCCTTTACCTTTTTATTTGTTTGGTAGTATCTGAAAGATAAATCAAAGGCATATTCCTACTATAAAAATTCTGAGGATTTGGAAACTGCTCAGACTTCATAGGTTAAACACTTACTGTTGCTGCTGCCCTTTATACAAAGAGATCATAGCACAGAGATGAGAAATTAACAACTCTCTGCTTTCATCAGCCTCATGCTTCCTATTCAAAGATAAACACCATGAAGTTAACATAAAAAAATCTAAGAGTAAAGAGATGAGAATGATGCCTCTGTGTCAAGTATTTATGATAAAGATGAGAAGGCTGATGGAAATTGTTTTGTCATTAGGAAAAAAATTCAACAAAAACAAACCTTCAAGAGCATGCTGTCCTTTTGATTAGTTAGAGCATTAGTGCAGAGTTCCCGAATATCTTTCCTTTAATCGTAGCATTGAGCAAGACAGGAAGAACTATTTTTAATCCACTGAATAGATATAAGATAACATAAACCTGGAAGAGTTCTTGGCAGTCCACAACTCATTTCCAGTTTTTTTAGTTTTAACGTAGATCACCCTAGAAAGAAAATTGTTTATTCTACTCATTTTATTCATTCAAACTTTTCCAGAGAAAATAATTTTGTTTTCTCTTTAATTTATTATAAAGTTTAGAATCCTTTGTTTTCTTAATGTGTATGTATATTTGGATATAATTTCATAAAGTCCATCAGTTCAGTTCAACTCAGTTGCTCAGTTGTGTCCGATTCTTTGTGATCCCATGGACTGCAGCACACCAGGCTTTCCTGTCCATCACCAACTCCCAGAGCTTGCTCAAACTCATGTCCATCAAGTTGGTGATGGACATAAATACCATAGTTAATTAATTTATGCAAGTTATATTTTTTGTCTTTGCCTATGATAACATATATTCACTTGCTAAGAAAACTAGAAAGATTTTAGACAATAAAAAGTGCTGAAGAAGGGAAAATGTAAGTATTTAAGAATTTGAGCCCTATTGTCATATATTTATACCATATAGGACAACAAACAACTGATTAGACTATTGCATTGATGAAAGCTGAACTTCTATCACGCTTTGTTAAGGCAAATCTTAATATAGAAAAAGTTATATTTACTGTGCTTGGCAAAGGTTTGCTTTTTGAGGGAAAATATAGATCCCCAAATTTAATATTTCTCATCAGTGTATCAAGTACATAACTACAACATATGCTTTTGATCTAATCCCTTCTCAATTATTCTTGATACTTGCCCCTTAATGACCTGCCCCAACTCCATAATTATTTTAATGTTTGTCTGTGTTTGTGTCTTTTCTGCCTAAAGAAAGTTGACTTTTCAAAAAAAAAAAAAAGAAAGTTGACTTTTCTCCTTGAGTATGTTACATTTGCTACCTCTTTAATCCTCAGCAGCCCTAAATTCTCCATCTGGCTAAGTTAGGATTCAAACCAAATTCTCCTTTCAGTTATATAATATCAATTTTTACAGATTGTTTTCCTTTGAAACATAGTTTTATCTCCCGCTGCTTCTACCTCTTCCTTTAATTTCCAAATTCCAGATGTGACCTGTTTGTTCTGTGGCTTCCAGTTCCTTGGCACCTACTTATACCTGCAGTCTGCCTTTCACCACCCTCTTGAAACTGCCTCCTCCAAGGTTACCAACGTCCTATTAGTTGCCAAAACCCTGAATTTTCTCCATTTTCTCTCATGTTTCCACATCACTTGATGTTCTAAGTAGCAGAAGTAACAGAAGAGAGACATCTTCAGTGAGTGCCATGCTGGAAGAAGTTTTACAAGTTTGTCCAGGGAGGAAAATTTATAGCTTTTATAGCTTTTGCCAGTTTCCTTGGTGTAAATTCTTCCAACATGGATGACTTTAATCTTCCAGCGTGTCACTGAACATGGAATTGGGAGGCTGCGTGAACATAAACTTGTGTGAGCAAACCACCGAATGTCCTTTGGGGGATACTATCAGCTCTTAACTTTTGCAGCATGAAGCAATCTGCTTCATGTTTCTACTACTCTAACACCAACTTTTCTCCACCCTTTTATTGCTTCTGTTTCTTAACTGTGGTCCCCGCTTGTAGACTTCATTATGGGTTAAATTTTTTACACCTTTATTTTCCTCCGTGGCGTTTTCCTCTACTCTCCTGCTTTTCACCGTCACTTTAGCATGAGTTATGCTAAACCCCTGCCTGCTCCCTAGAGGTCATCTCTCTCTTTCAGTTTCTTATTGGGAATAACAGATAGCCTCTCCTTTACTTTGAACTCAGTAAGGCTAAAACTCTACTGCTTCTCTTTCCCTCACCAAAAAGTACAATCATATCCTATTGAAAAGTATTAAATGCATCCTATATGCCAGACACTTCATGAGGTGTTTTGGACACAGACACAGAGATTATTATCAATGTTTTATATAATAAAATGTCAAAGCTCTGATAAGTTGATAAGTTTACTGCAACTATCCCATGTCTTGCCATACGGTGTTAAGTTGCTTTAGTCATGTCCTACTCTTTGAGACCCTACGGACTATAGCCCATCAGGCTCCTCTTTCCATGGGATTCTCCCAGCAAAGATGCTCCAAAAGAAAAAGGAAATTGGATATGAACACAGGATTCTGAAATCAATGCTCCTCTTTCTTTCTATTACAGCATAGTGCTTCTCAGTTGATGGAACTGCCATTTTTTGGTCTTACATTGAATTACAATATGCAAGTAGTTTTTGAATTTTTCTTAATTATTATTTACTGCCAAATCTTGTCTATTCATACATTGGGCCACTCTTTCCACAAGAATCGATCTCCGTTCCATTCTATAAAACTTCTAAAAACAAGAACTCTGCTATATTCATTTTATTCCTTTTTGTAACAAAATTCCTTATAGCGGTAGCTCAATAATTTTGATTTAATAAGTGAAATAACTAACAACAATGTATTTCAAACATTTTCACTGAATGTGTACCACAGTGGTATTTCTCTGTCATCTGCATTGAGAGCCACCAATGGTATTATTTATAGCAGGACAGATTTTCCACTGAAGGAATATCCAGGTTTATTTTGCAGCAAATAGGAGCAAAAACGGGATGCAAAATGTCCTCATGTTTTAGTACAAATCATGAAGTTTACCATGTGTTTATACTCCAAAACCACTATATCTATTTCTAGGTAGCTTATAGTTTAGACTCCAGGGTGTTTCTAATGAGTGTAGGGGCAATGTGCCTCCTTGTATTTCTGACAAATACAGGAGACTCCTGGGAAGTCACTGCACACTTCAGAGGTCCTAATTAGGGTCTGGGACTCAGCAATCTACCCACATTTCTCTGAATTGCAAAAACTGGCTATACTGTTATACTATCAGTACAAGTTACCAAACTTGAGGGGATTATATGGCCCTCTGCCTTAGTAAGTGGGTAAATATACTGTTGGACTTCTGAATCTGTAGTTTCTAATTCCCATATCACCTTGGTGTATTACCTGCTTCTGACAGCACCAAGGGGCTGCTTTGTGACTGAGTATGCCTCAGGCCTTTTCTATACATAGCAATCTGCTGTGCTGTGACAAGGTACTTGACACAGAACTGTTCTACCCAGGAAAGTTAGTGAAGGTATATACTTGGAATATGCATCGTAGTGCACAACCTGAAAATTATCTATAAGCTGTCCTTAAGAGACATCTGTTCTCTGTGATACTGTGTCATTATCTTGGTACTGATGCTCTCAGTTACTGTTTATCATATCATCAAATACATCTTTTTATCAGACTCAGTCACTGGGGGGCTTAAAATAAAGTCTTAGATGTCTTTAGCTATAAACATTAGCATTTTAAACAATATATAAAAAGTTGAAAAATAATGCACTAGTTAGTTGAACATCAGGGAATTTTAAATGAACTCAACATAGATTACAAGTTTAAAACTTTTACAGAGGTTTAGGATATAGATTTAGATATGGATTTAGAAAAGGCAGAAGAATCAGAGATCAAATTGCCAACAAGTGCTGGATCACTGAAAAAGCAAAAGTTCCAGAAAAACATCTATTTCTGCTTTATTGACTACGCCGAAGCCTTTGACTGTGTGGATCACAATAAACTGTGGAAAATTCTGAAAGAGATGGGAATACCAGACCACCTGACCTGCCTCTTGAGAAATCTGTATGCGGGTCAAGAGGCAACAGTTAGAACTGGACATGGAACAACAGACTGGTTCCAAATAGGAAAAGGAGTCTGTCAAGGTTGTATATTGTCACCCTGCTTATTTAACTTCTATGCAGAGTACATCATTGGAAATGCCAGCCTGGATGAAACACAAGCTGAAATCAAGATTGCCAGGAGAAATATCAATAACCTCAGATATGCAGATGACACCACCCTTAATGCAGAAAGTGAAGAACTAAAGAGTCTCTTGATGAAAGTGAAAGAGGAGAGTGAAAAATATGACTTAACACTCAACATTCAGAAAACTAAGATCTTGGCATCTGGTCCCATCACTTCATGGCAAATAGATGGGGAAACAATGGAAACAGTGAGAGACTTCAATTTCTGGGGCTCCATAGTCATTGCAGATGGTGACCGCAGCTGTGAAATTAAAAGATGCTTGCTCCTTGGAAGAAAAGCTATGATCAATCTAGACAGCATATTAAGAAGCAGAGACATTACTTGACCAACAAAGGTCCATCTAGTCAAAGCTATGGTTTTTCCAATAGTCATGTATGAATGTGAGAGTTGTACTGTAAGGAAAGTTTAGCGCCGAAGAATTGATGCTTTTGACCTGTGGTATTGGACAAGACTCCTGAGAGTCCCTTGGACTGCAAGATCCAACCTGTCCATCCTAAAGGAAATCACCCCTGAATATTCATTGGAAGGGCTGGTGCTGAAGCTGAAATTCCAATACTTTGGCCACCTGATGTGAAGAACTGACTCATTGAAAAGACCCTGATGCTTGGAATGATTGAAGGCAGCAGGAGAAGGGGACAACAGAGGATGAGATGGTTGGATGACATCACCAATGTGAAGGACATGAGTCTGAGCAAGCTCGGGGGTTGGTGATGGACAGGGAGGCCTGGCATGCTGCAGTCCATGGGGTCACAAAGAGTCAGACACAATTGAGTGACTGAACAGAACTGAACTGAGATATACCCACTACAGAATAAACTGTTCCTTTAGTGCTTCTGTGTATCTTAGCAGTGAAGGGCAAGACTGAATCTGATAGTAAGTTTCTATTACTGTGCCTCAACTCATCTTGCATGGCAGAGTATTAGTGGTACCTACACTTTAGGAAGTTTGGTTTCAGTGTGAATGTTCAGGAAAGTAGATGAGAGAACCCCTCATTCACAGTTTACCAGTGATGGAAGATACAGTTCTTTATAAATCAGCTTGGTGAGGATAAATGTTATATACAGAAATATGGTATGATTTCTGTTGCTGCATCAGGACCACATCAATATGGTTTAACTGATAATTATCTTCCATTCGGTATCCTGAAGAATCAAGCTTTGCCTGGAGAGGTGAAAATACAGGTATTCATGGCTTCCCAGGAATGCCAGTTGAATAAATAACACCAAATTATACTTTGGTCTTGATGCCTACTCTTTTATTAATATATAGATTGAAATGAAACATAGCAGAACTCCTTAGTTAGGTCTTTAATTCTGTTAGCTTCAATTGTAGAGTATATGGGGATATCAGTGGAGGGAGACAGTTAGATCTCAAGGTCCTGCTTCACATGATATTACTGTTAATGGAGGCTCTATTTTATTTTATTTTTATTTATTTTTGGGGGGTGGTGGTTTATGCATGTTGTTTATTGAACTACACAAGTTAAAACAACACTACCACACCTTACATATTTTAATTTCGTTTTGAATATCCTGGTTTGTCTACTCTTGGTAAAGGATTTTATTTTTTTAATATAAATTTATTTATTTTAATTGAGGCGAATTACTTTACAATATTGTATTGGTTTTGCCATACATTGACATGAATCCACCACAGGTGTACATGGGGCAGCTCTGCATAATATGTCACTCACAATCTGTCTTCTTGCACTTTGAAAGTAATAAAATCACAAATGAATTAGTTTAGCGAACCCAAGAAAGTAGCAAGTAACAAAGTTTATATTCCAAATATTCTGATTACAAGTCCAGGGTTTATTTTGTTATTATCCTAGAAAAAGTGTATTTTAACCTGGCTATATGTCTGTGTGTGTGTTTTCTACAGTTTGTCTTATTTGGTCAGCCTTTGTCTCTATTCTCTCTGAGGCTGGTTGCCTTGGTTACCATTGCATACACCCTCTTTTGTGAGGTTCCTCTTTGACGTACATTTATTTCTATGGAAACAATGAGGTCATTGGTATGGGTAGGTGCTTTAGAGAAAGCACAATGAAGTGTTGAATATCTATCCTTCTTTTGGTTATTATGTGTTATTAAATTACTTTTTAATTAGAGAAGTATATTTCTGTGTTCCTTTTGACTTGATCATGAAGCTACATTTTTACTTATTTATAGACTTGCTCATGGCAAATAGATGGGGAAACAATGGAAACAGTGAGAGAATTTATTTTGGGGGGCTCCAAAATCACTGCAGATGGTGACTGCAGCCATGAAATTAAAAGATGCTTGCTCTTTGGAAGAAAAGCTATGATCAACCTAGACAGCTTGTTAAAAAACAGAGACATTACTTTGCCAACAAAGGTATGTCTACTCAAAATTACGGTTTCTATAGTAGTCATGTATGGATGTAAGAGTTGGACTATAAAGAAAGCTGAGCGCTGAAGAATTGATGCTTTTGAACTGTGGTGTTGGAGAAGACTATTGAGAGTCCCTTGGACTGCAAGGAGTTACAGCCAGTCCATCCTAAAGGAGATCAGTCCTGAATATTCATTGGAAGCACTGATGCTGAAGCTGAAGCACCAATACTTGGGCCACCTGATGCAAAGAACTGACTCACTGGAAAAGACCCCGATACTGGGAGAGTTCGAAGGCAGGAGGAGAAGGGGACGACAGAGGATGAGATGGTTGGATGATGTCACTGACACTGTGGACATGAGTTTGAATAAGCTCCAGGAGTTGGTGATGGACAGGAAAGCATGGCATGCTGCAGTCCATGGGGTCACTAAGAGTTGGACATGACTGAGTGATTAAACTGAACTGAGACTTGCTCAAATACAATGACTTAAAGCATTAGATATACTGTTTAGCTCCTTCTTGTTTTATGTGGTGTGATAAAGATCACCACAGATATATATAACAATAAAATATATATATATAGATATATAACAATTAAAGGGTTATGACTTAAACCTTAAAAGTCTGTCAGAGTGTGAAAAGTTTATCTCAGTAATATTTGTTATAATAAAAAAATTGCACAAGGAATTTACATGAAGAAAATGAGCAATATTTAGATGAATCTAGAAAAAAAAGGCCCTATTTATGGTCACTGTTTTTAAAATCTAGAGTTTTAGAAACACAGGGATATAACAGAGGAGTGATAGTTATTAAAACATATTTTCTATGATATTGGGCTTGCCAGATGGCACTAGGGGTAAGGAGCCCATCTGCCAATGCAGGAGACACAGCAGACACGGGTTTGATCCCTGGGTTGGGAAAATCCCCTGGTTGAGGAAATGGCAGCCCACTCCAATATTCTTGCCTGGAAATTCCATGGACAGAGTAGCCTTGCAGGCTATATAGTCCACGGGGTCACAAAGAGTTGGACCTGTGACTGAGCATCATCTGTGACATTAAATAAGTGTGTGTAAATATGCATATATATATATATAATTAGTATTCTGTTTTCAAGTTTTAAGAGCCTTTTAAACTCTTTTTTAAAGCATCTGTTTTCCTCCCTGACTTATTTACAAACTAGTCTAATTTTTTTTTTCTTTATAGATGATGTGGAAACCTGCCTATGATTTTCTTTATACTTGGAGTGCTCACTATGGAAACAGCTACAGAGATGTGTTACAAGACCTACAGTCAGCTTTGGACAGAATGAAAAGCCCTGTGACCAAACAGTGGCGAGACTTAACTGGCGCTTTAATACTAGTGAATTCTTTAGAGGTTTTGAGAGCAACTGCATTCTCCACTTCTGAGGAAGTATAGAAATGAAGGATACATTTTTAAGAGGAAGGAGTAGAGGGAGAAAGGGGTGTGTGTGAGAGAGAGAGAGAGAGAGGAAAAGAATCTCAGAAAAGTATTGCTTTTAAGAAAAAAAAAAGTGTTTCCTGGTGAAAACATATCCTAGCACAAGATCCAAGGATGGGTTTTATAATCAAATATGTATTTTTGTGTCTCCCTTTCAAATGCAAGTATTAAGCTGCTTTATTGTTGATAAAGGAAAGAAAAAACTCTCCCTTTCAAAGTTACTTTTAATTTCTTTTAGTTAAAACAAATGACTGCCAGCATAATTACATCACACAGAAACCCAGATAATCCAGAGGCTCTCAGTATAAACACTGGGATTTTTTCCAGCAGACAGGTAGAGGAAGAGAAGGAAGCAATGCTCTGTGGCCAGGCACTGGACTACATACTTTCTCTACCTGCTCTCTTTTATTTCCAGTGGCATTTACTAGGATTATTCCCATTTCATGTGAAGAAACTAAGGACTGGAGAGGACAGTCAGGGCTGTCCAGCCAGTGTGAAGCAGGTTTTCTGTTTGCAAAATCTGGCTCTGTTTTTTAAAGAAAACATAGCACATGGGAATATAGTTTTAAAAAAAACAAAATGCATATTAAAACTTATAGGTAATTATTTCCTTTTAATTAAGCTCTCTGCTCTATTCTACCATCTCATGAAAATGCCAGAAGGAAGATACAACTGGAAATCTGTTGTCTGCATCCACCAACTGGAATTTTTACCACCTTCCTCCATTATCTTGAGGTCTAGCTAATCCTTCAACTTTTTCTTCAGGATCATAATGCTGAGTAATTCTTTTAACTCTCAAAGATTTTTTAAAAACAAAGGTTATTTTTTAAAAGCTTGATTTATTGCTGCTGAACGCAGCCATCTTATCTACCAGAAACACTGATGCCTGTATGTGTGCGTGCATGCTCAGGTGTTTATGTAGTTATGTATATGTGTGTATATTTCAAAATGTTTTATAAATCTTTTGGGATACAAAGATTGTATAGAAATTTAGGCAAGTATAAATGCTAACTGTTAGAGAGTTGATAAGGGATGGTCTGTGCTTACTCCAGTGTTCGATCCTTTGGCTGCCTGCCTCTGTTTATGTGTTTTAGACAGTCATTCATTTATTGTCGTTCAGTTGACAGAGAGTGTGTACCCACTCTGTGGCAGATGTATAGATGTTTGAGGTTAATAATGGGAGAAAAACAGCATGATCCCCCTGACTTCAGTACTGCTGAAGTGATAGAGGCAATGATAAAGAATTATACCATTAAATTTAAAATGGCATCTGCAATACCAGCTGCAGAGGAAAGGCTGGAATGCCAAGAGATATAGATTTGGAGGGGGGCGGAAATCATGCGGATCAG
The DNA here is from genome assembly GCF_963930625.1 of Muntiacus reevesi. NCBI lineage: Eukaryota > Metazoa > Chordata > Mammalia > Artiodactyla > Cervidae > Muntiacus > Muntiacus reevesi. The sequence continues at coordinate 27,265,652 of NC_089254.1, read as the reverse complement.
GGAGATCACGTAAGTTTTCCCTGGTAGAGAAATGATGAGCCTGAAGGAGGATCAGACATTGCTTCTTGTCTGGAGAAGGTGGAGGAGGCAATTCCTCAATGCCCTGAAGACCTCAGGCAGGAAGGGAGCTCAGGAGATGCAGGTATCCAAGGTGAAGGGCTGGAAAGGGTGAAGGAGTGAAGGAAGGAAAGAGAAGCCTTCAAAGGTAATGCGGATGAGCTGAATAAGGATTTTATTTAGGGATCCTGAATAAAACATGTCCATTTGGCTAAAAAGTAAAAGCAGAATCATTTTAGAGCTTTTAATACACCCACCCTGAGGTATTTGGTATGCTGGCAAAGGTAATTTGAATTAGGATTTAAGATCTTTAAGGCTTTTAATATTTATATTTGATGATAAGTGAATACAGCCTGCCCAAGGAGTTATGTACATACATTCAAGGACAGAATTTATTTCAGTTGAAAATGAATTCAGGGAGAAGGGAGAAAAAAAGAAACAATCTGTAAGTTCGGAACACAATCATTTTTAGTGGTGATTTTGCTTTTGCTTTCTTTAGAACATTCTTGGAATCTTATTAGCATGTCAGCAAACCAGAGAATTTCGGGAAAGGATAATAAGGAATTAATAACTGGGTTTTTCCAGGCTCTAAGATCTGAGACAACAGAGATCTTGTGAGTTGATTAGGGCAGTAAGATTAAATAAATCACTCAGGTTTATCACATCGTGTGTTGTGATTGTGGTTGGGAAGTTTAAGAAGAGTTTTAAAAATGAACAGCATTATCTCTGTAATTTAAGGATGAAACAACAGTTTAAATATTAATATACACAAGGATATCTTACCATCTCATAACAAATCCTTTCAGAGGAATTTTAAACCCATGTCCAAACATTCTGTTCTTTTAAATATATTCTAACATTTTTATAAATCATTTCCACTTTTCTGAATTTTGTATTTTTCTTCCTATAATGGATTTTCATAATCAGAAAAGATTAGCTCAGTAATCACAAATTGCCTTTAACATTTGGCAGCAAATCAAGAGAATTAATAAGGCAATTAAACCCCATCCTTGACATCATTAAAAGCACCAAAAGCCATTAATGTAAAACTTCTTCAAGCATTTGGAAACTGGAAAAAGCATAGCTGATTCTTTCAGTTCCTCAGGCCTTTCGTCTAATGATGAATTAGGATGAGATTCTTCTTCAGTGCTCAGCTTGCAATGTAGTAATTTTTCTATGTAAGCCACAGACCCTCTACTTCCTCCTGTTAAAGCCTTAATGTGAAAGTCAATTAAGGAGGTGCAAATAACGATGCGTCATTAGCAGTTCCTGCCAGTCATGCGTACAACACACTTTCATGTCCTACAATGTAGAAAATACCACATGAAGTTTTGAAACGGGATAACTAGGTCTCTGGAAGGAGCAGAATGCACTACATTAATGGGTGGTGTTTGTCAAAGAAATTTTGCTACTGCTAAATAGCTTTGAATATGTTATATGTAAATACAGTGAAGAAAATACATTCAAAATCATACAATACTATACATAATTGGACATTTCAAAATGAATTTTCATACTGTGCTGTTGTAAATTATATTTCCTATAATTTTTTCATGTCTAAGGAATATTTGAAGCACTGTAAAGGAAAGGGAGATAATAAAAATTATGTCTCTGAAGGCTTTTCTAGTTAAAAAAGATTTTTTTCTTTTTATATCTACAAACTTCTTCCCCTGACTTCTGTATGAAGTTTCCTTCATGTGCTGCTGTATAGTTTAGTGAATTCCAAAGTTCTAAAAAGGTGGGGTTAAGCCAAAGACTTTCTTCAGAACAACATAATTGTTGAAAGTTGGTTTCTTGCATGCTTATTTTCTAGTCCACAACATGAAATATAAAGTGACTATGGATACACTATAGTATTTTAGTATTTCACTAACTGTTGTAGAAATCTGTGGTTTTTGCACACATATTTTACCTTTTCTTTTTATACATTTCAGTATAAAAGCTTTCTGGCCAACAGAAACCTTTAAATCTAATAGCTTTGCAATTCTGAATAATAGTGTCAGTTCATACATGAAGGGGGGCTTCCCTGGTGGCTCAGATGGTAAAGAATCTGCAATGCAGGAGACCCAGGTTCCATCCCTGGGTCGGGAAGATCTCCTGCAGAAGGGAATGGCAACCCACTCCAGAATTCTTGCCTGGAGAATTCCATGGACAGAGGAGCCTGGCAGACTACAGTCCATAGGGTCACAAAGAGTCAGACATGACTGAGCAACTAACACACACACACACATTCATGAAGGAGTGATGGAGAGATTAGTACTGGGTAATAATTAGTAATGGTGAACAAAAAAGTTCCAGAGCAAGCAGTGCTGTTGTAGTAGTGAGTACAACATGAAAGGCTTCTTCTATAAGATACTAGTCCAGGAATTGCAGCTGTGTCTTCTGATTTTTTCCTATCACATCGTAAGAGACTTTTGACCTGTCATTCAGCCTCCCCAGGCTTCAGTTTTCTCATCTATAAATGAAGGGCTCAAACTGGGTAGTCTCTAAACTCCTCTTAGGCTTAAATATTTATGAGTGTATAATGAATGGGATATTTTATGTGTTTTATAGATTTATTTTGCTATGAGGGAAAAATGTAAACTAAAACTTATAGCCTGAATATCAATTATTTACATTAACATAAAGTCCTGCAAGTGTGAGGCATAGCATACGTAAGCTCACTAAGCACTGTGCAGATACTATCTCATTTATTACTCACATAGCCTAATGAAACTGGTTACACAATATGCACTATTTTGAATAGTTGAAAACCATCAACTATTCAGAACAAACTAGACTAGAGGTATTAATAGGTCAGCAATGGTTTTGCTTGGAGCTACCGAAAGCACACTATCAAATATGCTCCCTTCCCATTGCAAAGGCCTTAGACCAAGCAACCTCTGTGCAGAGGTTCTTCAACTTTAGCAACTGCAGGATCACCTGGAGGGCTTATTGGAACATAGACTTCTGGGCTCCACCCCACAATTCTGATTCAGCGGGTCTGGGGTGCTGCTTGAAAACCTGCATTTCTGTTAAGTTTTCAGGTGATAGAGATGCTGCTGGTCCAAAGACTCTCCTTTGAGAACCATAGTGTTACACATCCTTCATCTCTAAGAATAAAGGAGTCTTTATAAAACCAGAAAACCTTACTTCTAGGTAACAAATTTTTATGTCACTCAAGCAAGATAAATAGTTTTTGAATTAAAAAAAACAAATCAGATTATATAATGGGTCCATTTTTATATGTAAAGTGAACTCTTACATGAATTCATAAAAGCTTCAAAATGAAATTTATTAGAAAACTAATTAAAATAAAGATCTTTGTGTCTCATCTAAAATGTAATCACATTTGAATAAAAAGATTAATAATTTGAGAAATTTATTGTGTGTTAAGATGATTTTGCAAAATATATGCACTTGTTTCTATAAAATACCTTGGGAGAAAGCCTTGTTTTTACTGCCCCATCATTTGTTAAATGTCTTGCTGAATTAATTTTTCCCCATTTGGGAAAAAAGAAATGTTTCTAACTAATGTGATCAATACACCCATCTCCCTGCCCCACTTTCTTTGTAGAATTACAAAGTGACCACAAACATTGTTGATAAGGTAAGATAGATGTTCTCTTCCCAATGAGTTTCACATTTAAAGGGATGGTGACTCTGATAATAGGTGATGAGCTGAGCAAACTCACTTTGACATTAATGTATCATATCTTTTGCTAAAAGTTTCTTTTTAATTACTTTTTTTTTTTTTAATTCTTAGAGACATTTGAGACTCTCTTTTGGCACTTGGAAGCAGATTTTAAGTGTTTCTCATATGTAAGTTGACATTTAAACCCTTGGAATGTGCTGAGACATTTAACATATTTATATAAATATGATTAGTAGTTGAAAGTCAAACTTAGCCATGATGATATTACTGGTTTTACTTAAGCTGATTCTGCAAAAGTCAGTCATTTAAACAGAATTTGGGATTGACAAGTTTGGTATGATGTTGACCTTACACTTATTAGGTTAATGGCACAATAAAATTATCTACTTTTTTTTTTTTTTTTTGTATAGTAGAAAAATTCATTTGACAGGAGGAAAATATACTCTTTTATTCCAGAAAATGTGTATTCAGTGCTCACCCAGTCCCCTTGATCTCATGGTGGAAAGCAAGGAAAGTGTGAAGGGGGGATAGGAAACAGTTTGATTATGGTCTAATGAAAGGAGACTCTTCAGGGACAATGGAAACTTCTTTTTGCTGGTCTTTTTAAAAATGGAAAATATATGTCATTGATTCTCTTTATCTGATCAGTAATAATGTACAAATTAACTATTGCTTGGTTTCCTCTGGATGAATTTAATGCTACTTAAAACTGTTCCTTGAAACTATTAAGAAACTTCACTAGAGCAAACACAGTGACTCTATGTTAAGATTGTCATTTAGCAGTCTTTCAGGAGCTGGTGTCAGAAAACCTATTGGACAGGTTTAAGCACAAAGGATTTATTGTCTCCCACAATTGAAAACCTCAAGGGCAGTTTCAGACATTCCAGGATTCTGGGCTCTAAGGGTGTGATCAAATTGCCTGTTTGTTTTTCACCCTCCTCTGACTTTGATGATCTTAGTTTCATCCTTGGGCTCCACAAGCAGCCCAGCAACTCTGGGCTCTCCCTTCCTGGGACCCGATAACTGTGGCAGCTCCAGCCTCACATTTCTCCACGTTCTAGTTTCAGGCTGTGGTGACTTTGTAATGTGTCATCTGGGCTAAATGAAAGGATGTTTCCCCGAGTCTTTCTCACTGACTGTTTCCCGTTAGTGTTAGTAACAAGAGTCATCTGTGGACAATTTGGAAGGTCACTGTGGAGCAGTAGCCACTGTGATTCTTGGAAGGTGAATGTAAGGTAAGTCTCCATGGCAGCTCCTAACTCAGCTTTTTGGTGAGGGGCAAGTGACTGGCCTGCCATTCTGCAGCCAGAGCACCACTTGTCCTGCAGATTATCCACAGCAGCAAGGTTGCAGGCTTGGAGTCAGAGAGGGACCAACAAGGGTGCCAATACAGACAAATGAGATTCTAGTTGTCCCTGCTCTACCTCAGTCAAGTATTTATCTTTTCTATCCCTTAGCCTGACCTTAAACTTCAAGCTCAGTGCCATAGAAGAAAGAGCCAGGCCAAGACTCTGACCAGGTCTCACATATGCATCAAGTCAAATCACTGCAGTAAATCCTTCTTATATATATCAATGCTGATGGTTCTGCTTTCCTTATTGAACGTTGATAGGTAGGGCTGCTGCTGCTGCTGCTGCTAAGTCGTGTCAGTTGTGTCAGACTCTGTGCGACCCCATAAGACAGCAGCCCACCAGGCTCCCCCATCCCTGGGATTCTCCAGGCAAGAACACTGGAGTGGGCTGCCATTTCCTTCTCCAGATAGGTAGGGCAATAGTAAGTATTTCCTGATAACCCCAGTGGAAGAGTCCTTCTGATGAGACCAGTTTAGCTTTTGTGCTCATCTTTCAGCCAATCACTAAGGGCTGTAACCAGGGATCCTTTGGTCAGACCTGGGTCTTTTGCGCCTTCCTTCACCCCCACCACCACCCTGTTCAAACCACTGGATTTGGGAGTCTTTGGTCAACAGGTAGAAGTGAGTTTTGTTCCTGGAATTGGGAGGAGGTGGATGTTGGGGATGTTGGGGATGTCAACAGCAATTTTCCATTAAAAATGTGACATTACATAACCTCAGCACTATTTCCTATACCAGGAAAAACTTTTTCCCTCGAGTGTAATTCAAGACTCTAGTCATCTGAGTCCTTCTCACGAGACTGGGCAGTGGGCCCACTTCTATAAACTTCTGCACTAAATCAAATGCTAAGTAAGTGAAACCTCACCAGCAATCCGCCCTTCACATATCACTTTATAAAATATGGATGACATGGCTGCGCCATCTAAAACCCCATCAAGATTCTGAGTTCACCTGACCCGGGAGGTCCGGGGGCAGTTCTCCTATTACTCCTAATTGTTCTCTTTTAAGCAGTACCTGTAACTTAGTCAATGCACCTCAGCTGCTGCCAGAAAGAAGCTGACTGGGAGAGAGAGAGAGAGGAGGAATTCCCAGAATGACTGAGAGAAAATTGTAGTTCAGATTGAGTGGCAGGCATCACTTGCCTGTGAAAAAAAAAATGATGGCAAATCCTTTGAACAGTCTCTGAAAATTATGAAAGCAAGTCCAAGGTCAGGAGTATTTCTATCTTTCTCAACCATCTGACTTTTCATTGGAGACCTTTATCTCTACTTCTGAATCAGTAATAACCTCTAAATGCTGCCCAAGGGAAAAGTAGAACAGCAGTGTGAACAAAGTAAATCAGATGATTCTAAGACAGCAGTGAGAAATAGGACAAAGGGATACAAAAGGGACACACGGACAAAGGTGGTGTGTTTCTCTACTTGTTTTGTATACAGAACAACTTTATAAAGATAAAACTCACAATTCATCTGGTCCACTTTTAAGAGCCTATAAACATCATCTTTCTTAATACAAGTTTCTGTTTAATATGTGTGTTTAATATATGTTCACTTATAGTCATCAATTACCCTGAGTCAAGAAATGTTCTTCAGGAGGGAATATCATATTGTTATGTTTTTCAAGGTGAAATTAAATGCTGTGGGTGGTGGAGAAATAAAGAGATTAGTGAGCAAGGTTATTCAGGAGAAGATGAGAGAGCACTTGATGTTACATTCCTAAAGCTATTTTCAAGAGGTTTCACTGATAGGTTGGAAGAAAAAGTATTTAAAGTCCTACTCTCATATTCTTAGAGAATGTTTCTATTTATTTCCATTTGGACTGCTGAAAAGCTTACTATATTCCTAGGGATAACAGTCCAAGTTCTAATGTGAGAGCTGAAAACTCCTGTAAGTAATTAATCCAATGCCCTGGGTTCTTGCCTTCAGCAAGGTTCTAAATCTTTTTTTAATGAAAGCTCATTTTAACCACTTAGTATGTTCTGTATTTATCTACTAGAAAATTTTATTAGTTTGCTAGTTACTCCCATAACAAAGTAAATGGGTGGCTTAAAGACAAAAATTTCTTTTCTCCCAGTTCTAGAGGCTAGAAATCCAAGATCAAAGCTTTGGCAGGGGTGGTTTCCTGTGAGGGCTGTGAGGGAAGGATGTGTTCTAGCCTGTCTCCCGTCTTGTGTAGATGGCTGTCTTCTCTGTGTCTTTACATGGTTTTGTCTTGGTGCATGTGTCTGTGTCCTAATAGCTTCCAGTATTGGAGTAAGGCTGATCCTAGTAACTTCATTTTATCTTAATTACCCTTTAAAGTACCCTGTCATCAAATCCAATCACATTCTTAAGCCCTTGGGGGTTAGGAGTTCAACATATGAATTTGGAGGAGACACTATTCAGCCTATAACAAAAATGATTTTTTTTTTTTAAATTTAGTGAAATCAGCTACCTTGTTTGAATGCATTTTATATAATCCTACACTGAGTCTTTTAAAAACGTTGCATCCTTGATTCCCTATCATAGGCAAATCACAGATGCCTGAGAAATGATGGATGTCCACAGAATGAGCAGATTGTAGTGACGTGGCATGCCTAGACAGCTGGACCTTTTCACTACATTGTCCTTTTATTTCAGGCAAGATGTAGCATCAGATTCTGCTTGTTAGAGCTAATGAAAAATATCGGTGTAGGTAAACATACTCATATTTTCTCCTGGCTCTTCTTTCTTGTTATTTTAGGATCTGAGTGCTGCAAAAAAAAGAATGCTCTTTCTACAGGTGGGGAACATGAAGACAGTCTAAGAACAGTGTTGTGAATAAGGATTATGACATGATTCTGGACTTTTTGGTGTGAACACGAATATGCCTGGGAAAACAAATATAATTTATTGAGCAAAATAAAATAATGGGAGGCTTAGATCACCCAGAAAGCAAAATGAGCAAATCTGGGAAATTTGTCCTGATGAGATGGTGGGTGGGGAGGGAAGAAGAGGTATGCTGGACTCCCTAGGGAGTCGAGCACATCGTCCTGGGCAGAGATTTGAGAGAAATGGCAGAAAAATCTCTAGCTGGGAATAGCACTTGAGAGGGAAGGGTAAAAAATCTTCCCCACCATTGTTTCTCACAGGCCTTTCAGGGACATCAGGGTAAACAAGCCTGGAACTGAGGGGTTTCCTGAGACTTGGAATTTTCTTTGCTGAAACCAGGAAAGTCCCAGGCATACTAAAACAGTTGGTCACTCTAGGTATAAAACGCTGAAAGCTACTGCTGAAAATAAGAGTGGCAACTGGGACTAATAACACTTTCAGTCATTATCAGGCATTTGCACCATAGGTCAAATAATCACAATACTTAAAGCTGTGTTAGAAAAAGACAGGGGATATTTTTATAGATGAAGGGAGACATGGAAAGTACCAAGAATGTGTCACTGACTTGGAGACAATTGTCTTGAGAAATGGGCAAAACTGAAAGTAAGTACAAGGTGCAGAAGTTGACAGGGAGAGATAATGAATGCAAACTTTGCTAACTACAGTTGTGGCTGAGGACCAGAACTGATAAAACTCTTGCCACTCTGATGTGGATAATCTTTGGAATGATACCTGTAAGTGTGTTACTTAATTATCAGTTTCTTTGACCACAAAGCACTGAATTATTAACTCAGTTCAGTCAAAAAATAAATACAGTGATTTTAAAAAGTGCAAATTTACTGAGCAGTATATGGGAACGATATTTGTCAAAGTGGTTATTTTTGTTTATAAAGACCAGTATTAAGTGTAACCATTTGCACATTCAATTAATTCATTGAACTATAGTCACTAAACTGTCTCTGACTCTTTTGCAACCCCATGGACTGTAGCCAGCCAGTCCATGGGATTTCCCAGGCGAGAATACTGGAGTGGATTGACACTTCTTTCTCCAGGGGATCTTCCCAACGGAGGGATCAAACTCTTGTCTCCTGTATTGGCAGGAGGATTCTTTACCAGTGAGCTGCTTGGGAGGCCACATAGTTGATTTACAGTATTATGTTAGTTTCAGGTGTGTAGCATAGTGATTCCATATTTCTAAAGATTATAATCCATTTAAAGTTATTACAAAACAATGACTATAATTCCATGTGGGATTGTGGCTATAAGCAACAATATATCCTTGTTGCTTACCTATTTCGTACATAGTAGTTTGTGTCTCTTAATCCCATACCCCTGTCTTGCCTGTCCTGGCTTTTCTCTCCCTATTGGCATCTACTCTTTTGTTTTCTGTATCTGTGAATCTGTTTCTGTTTTGGTATATGCATTCATTTGTTTTATTTCTTAGATTCCACATTAAGTGATGACATACAGTATTGCCTTTCTCTGCCTGACATATCTCACTAAGCATAATACTCTAAAGGTCCATCCATGCAGAATTTCATCCTTTTAAGGCTGAATAATATTCCATAATATACAAATACCCCATCTTCTTTATCTGTTTGTCTGTTGACATACACTTGGATTGTTTCCATATCGTGGCTATTGTAATTAATGCTGCTATGAACATTGGAGTGCATGTGTCTTTCTGAATTAGTCTTTTTGTTTTCAGCTATGTACACAGTGGAATTACTGGATTATAAGGTAGCACTATTTTTAATCTTTTGAGGAACCTTCATACTGTTTTCCATACTGTCTGGGCCAATTTACATTTCCATCAACTGTATACAAGAGTTCCCTTTCTTTATTCTCACCAACTTTTGTATTTGAAGACACTTTGTTGATAGCCATTCTGAACGGTGTGAGTTGATATGGTTATTTTGATTTACATTTCTCTAATAATTAGTGATGTTGAGCATATTTTCATGGATGTTGAATTTACAACACTTTATTGCATGTTTTCTGGTTGTTTTTGTAGTTCTTCTCTGTAAGTTTTGTTTCTTCACTTGTGGTGTGATGATTTTCTTTAGTAGTATGCTTGTGTTCATTTCTTTTTAGTTTTTGTGCATCTATTTTAGCTTTTTGATTAGTAGTTACCATGAAACTCACATATGTTGACCTATAACTATATCTACTTGTGTCTTATACTGGTAGTCATTTAAGTTCAAACATATTCTAAAAGATCTGCATCATTTCCTCTGCTTCCCTATGTTTTGTCTTTGACATCATATTGTACATCTTCATGTTTATCCCTTGACTGTTTATTATAATCACAGTTACTTTTACAACTTTTTGTGCGTTCATCTTCACACTAGCTTATTTAAGTGGTTGATGCGCAGTCCTTACTCTATACTTGCCATTCCCAGTGGGATTTTCCCTTTCTTATAGATTCTTACTTCTTTTCTACTTAGAAAAGATTTTTAACATTTCTTTTAGAGTAGGTTTAGTGTTGATGAGCTCTTAGTTTTGGCTTGTCTGAGAAATTCTTTCTCTTTCCTTCTATTCTAAATATTAGTCCTGCTGTGCAGATTATCCAGTTTTTCCCTCTCAGCACTTTGAATATATCATATCACTCCCTTCTGGTTCGTAAATCTTCTACAGAGAAATCAGCTGATATACTTATAGGGATTCCCTTTTCTATGACACTTTGTTTTTCTCTTGATGCCTTTAAAATTTACTGTTGAACTTTGGTATTTTAATTATGATCTATATTGGTAAGGGTCTGTGTGGTTCATTTTACTTGGGACCCTCTATGCTTCCTGACCTAAATACCTGTTCCCTTCTTCAGGTTTGGGAATTTGAACCCATAATTTCACCAAAAACATTTTCACTCACCAAGTTTCTCTCTTCTTCTGGGATCCCTATATTGCAAATATTGCTTTGCTTGATATTATCCCCCAAATCTCTTAAACTGTTTTTATATTTATTTTCTCTTTTTTGCTGTTCTGATGGGTGGTTTCCATTATTCTAACTTTCAGATCACTTGTGCAGTTCTTCTGTATCATTTAGTTTGTTGTTCATTCCTGCCAGTATGTTTTTCATTTTAGTTACTGAATGCTCCATTTCTGATTGGGTCTTCTTTTGTATTTTCTAATTCCTTATTAAATTCTTACTTTGTTCCTTTATTCTTTTCCCTAATTCAGTTAGCATTCTTATTATTAGATGTGGTTTGAATTATTTATCTGTCAAATTTTTATTACTGTTTTATTATTTCTTTTTTTTTTTTTTTCAAGTTTTCTGTTTCAATTGAGACCAGTCCCTCTGCCTTTTCATTGCTTAACTCTCTCTGCCTCTACGAATTTAGGTAGACCAGTTACTCACTGCAGACATGAAGGGGTGTCCTTATAGAGCCCGCTGTGCCCAGAACCTTTGGCCGAAGCGCTGGACATGCTGTGAGTGCGTGTCAGTCTCCGCAGGTTAGGCGTGTGCCATCGCCGTGACAGGCAGTGGGGCTGGAGGTGGAGCGGCTAGATCCAGAGCTGAGTTTGAGGCAGGGCTTCTCTTCTGCTGGCTGTCAGTTTAACCACATTTTGCGGAGCTCTTCCCACAGGGGAGAGCAGTGCTGGAGCCTGGGGGGCCGATGCAGGCGCCCTTGTGGGCTACACTCTGGTGTCAGCCACGGGGGTCCAGGCCGCCTGCGGCTGCCGTGTGGGTGGGGCCGGCGCGGCAGCTGTGGCCCTCACCTGCTTTCCGTTAGGCCTTGGGTCTGCGCCCTCTTTATCCTCACAGCCTTGGGTCTGCGCCCTCTTTATCCTCACAGCCGTGTCTGCGCCCTCTTTGTCCTCACACCCGGGCCCTCCCTCCAGTCTCCGCTGCCCCCGCGCTGCTGTGGAGTCTCGCCACAGTGCGGGCGGGCGCGGGGTCTCTCAGTATTTATGGGGGGGCAGATTGTGGCGGACCGGCCGCCGGCCGTGTTCCAGGTTGCTTCTGATGCACTGCCTAAGTCTGTGCCAATGATTACAAGCCCCATTCCACCTACAAGCCGCTCCAGGTCCAAGTTGCCTCCGTGTCCCACAGCCGAGTTCTTTCTCTTGCGCTGGCAGCCCGGGTATAGTATAGAGCTGGCCCGTTAGTAAACGGGGAGGGAGCCTTCAGTCTGCGCTCTCCAGTCTGCCTCAGGCACAAGAGGGCGTGCACACGTGCTCCTCGCCAGCAGAGTCCAGGCTTCTGATAGCCCTTCCTTAGTCCCAGCCAGCCAACCTAGGTGCCTCTTCCTCCCTGGTTTGGACCCAGGACTGGGGGACCCAATAAGTGGCTCCAAACACCGCCTCCTGAGGGAGATCTCTGCCCACGTAATCTCCCTTTCCCCGAGTCCCCTCCTAGGGCACCGGTCCCTGCCTGATCAATTTGCTCCCCTTCCTCCCTCCTGATTCTAAGTGTATCTTTCTCACAGTCTTCGTTGTGCAGAAGTCTTTCTACTCTCTTTAGTTAGTTAGTTTTCATCTACCACATGTAGATGCATTTTTTATATGTTCACAGGGAGAGCTGAGCTCCACGTTTTCCTACTCTGCCATCTTGACTGATCTCTTCTGTACATTAAATTTAAAACATGAAGAGGGTTTGGAAAGCTTTTGTGTCTAATTTTGTGATATTTGTGAAAGGTTTCCTGGAAATGATTTTAAGATTAACTACAACATGACTGTGACTTCATGTGAATGCAGTTATCAACCAAGCTATCAATTAGCAGTCAAAGGAGCACTAATTTGTGTTGTCATGCACCCTGTGTATGAGAAATGATCCAAACAGATTTAAATAAGGATTTATTGTTTTGATTATGACAGTCTTGTCAGTGTGGTCTCCTCTGCTTATTTTTCTTTCTCTTCCTCTTCATCCTTATCTTTCTCCTCCTCCTTCTCCTCCTCCTCTTCTCCCTCCTACTTGTTTTCTCTCATTGTCAAAAAGAATAGAAGTTGGCCTATTATCCTTACAAGTATCTACTTCTACAAAAACAATGTTTATCACTTGTCTATCATGTCTAAAGCACTATACAGGGCATGGGATACAAATAAGGAAAATCTTTCCATCCTGACATTTTCTATCTAGTGGAGCACTAGACATGCAGATAGATAATTATAGATATTATAACAGAAAAAAATTGGTCATCAGTTGAATTTACATGTAGAAAGGCCATGACTGAATGTTTACTATCATCATGTATTTACACAACATACTAACGTAATAAGTAGTGATGCCAGTTGCCCTCATTACTTCTCCTGTGGTTTGTGGCATAACAACAGATATACTTGTGTTAACCATAAGTTGTTCTATTTAGCTAGATTCAAAGCTCATTTGGCAGCTAATTTCAACTGTTTTACATAGTGAAAGCAGTTGAACTTGAAGACTTTTCCTCTCTAGACTACCGATCACTTAAATACCATTTTTCTACATGCTAGGAATCGCAATAAGTCCAATCGACCAGCTTTCCTGCCTTCTCAGTCCCATTTGTATATTGATAGTGTCTGTATTATTTAGAAGCAAAAATCACCTTCAAATGGAAAGTTTCTAAAATCTTACAAAAGGTTCCTTATTAAATATTACAGTGACAACTACATTAATGCACTCCTTGATTCCTGAGGGCAAAGGGCACTTGGAACACAACATTTAAAGCTCTGAATAAATTCAGGAATCTATCAGTAAGTCCTGACTCAACAGAATTAACTCAAGTTTACGGGCAGGGCTCTTATATTAATAAGGGAGATTGTATTTCCAAAACATTCCAGTGTTTAAAAATGTCTTAGAAAAACTACAACACTGACTAAACAGTGCTCCACTAGAAATAATTCTGCAACTGAGTACTTCATACAGGAAAAGACCTTGAGAGAGGCCCAGTTATAATTAACTGTGAAGGTGTAACTTTGACAATTTTATCTCTCTTTAGAAGAAAAATAAACATTTTAATGATTGGGATATAAAAAAAAAAAAAAATGGTTTCCAGGACATTGGATAAGGTGTTGGAAAGAATCTCTGGAACAAGGAGGGTCAATGTAATGGGTCTCCCCAAAACTCTCTAACAAATAAAATTATAGACTATAAAAGCACATCTTTGAACTGATTATCTAAAATTATACATTATATAGGATTATAGTATAGGACAGTCCATTCAAATTATCTATACACTATAGCAGTTTTCAATGATATTCCGTAATGTAATAGATTTTTGATGTTTTTAATAGGCTACTTAGATAAATAATTTTATTTTCCATATAAACACATACTTTTATTGTCTGTAGCACTTTATGAAAAAAGTCTAATCAAGTACCTACTTCAAAGTCTTGTTATTGTCATTGTGTTTTCCTTTGGGTAAGACTAATAGATTGGAATTTATCTCTTTATGCTTCTCGTCTAGTGTTGGATCAATGCCATGATTTCCAAGATGGTTGGATAAATTCACTGGTAAAGCAATTTGTGTTTATATCTGATACATTCATATTGTGCAGAATTATTAGACTCCCTTGACCCAGAAAATATATCATAACTCACTGGAAATGCAAATCAGAAAACTTAAAATTGATTATCAGATTTTATTTCAAAGGTCTAAGTATTGTTTCTATACTCAATAGCTCATTATCCAGAAAGATAGGTCATTCCTGAAGAATAAAGTGTTTTGAGGAGTTTTCTCAGACTAAAAACATGAATAATGCAATATGTAACAAGTGCAAAGTAATACATCATCAAAGGAAGGATGTTTGCAAGAGAACTCTTGAGGCAAGTAGGAGACTTGTTAGGAGGTTTTGTTGACTGTCAAGGTTTCAAGGGAAAGGAAGAGAAGGGGGTTCCACTGTCATCTTCTGCCAGTGCTAAAACTCAGGACTGTGCCAAGGGAAGGTAAAGAGCCTTTGTAAGCTCAGGAGATGAAGGCAGGTGGGGACAGGAGTAGTATGGATAGGCACAGGCAATGAATGAGCCCAAAGCCTAAGGGCTGAGCAACACCGGGATCTGAGAGCACTCAGAATTTTCTACAGTTCTTGGTGGTTCCCCCTTATCCTAGAGGTTCTTATGATGTTTTGCAGCTTGATTCTCTGCATATTGTTACATCTCCACTCCCATTTTATGATGTTAATTTCTCATCTTTATTTTAGAAGCATACCACCTGCATTAAAAGATTCAATTCAGTTCAGTTCAGTCGCTCAGTCGTGTCTGACTCTTTGCAACCCCATGAATCGCAGCACACCAAGCCTCCCTGTCCATCACCAACACCCGGCGTCCACAGAAACCCATGTCCATCGAGTCGGTGATGCCATCCAACCGTCTCATTCTCTGTCATCCCCTTCTCATCCTGCCCTCAATCTTTCCCAGTATCAGGGTCTTTTCAAATGAGTCAGCTCTTCGCATGAGGTGGCCAAAGTATTGGAGTTTCAGTTTCAATATCAGTCCTTTCAATGAACACCCAGGACTTATCTCCTTCAGGATGGACTGGTTGGATATCCTTGCAGTCCAAGGGACTCTCAAGAGTCTTCTCCAACACCATAGTTCAAAAGCATCAATTCTTTGGCACTCAGCTTTCTTTATAGTCCAACTCTCACATCCATACATGACCACTGGAAAAACCATAGCCTTGACTAGATGGACCTTTGTTGACAAAGTAATGTCTCTGCTTTTGAATGTGTTGTCTAGATTGGTCATAACTTTCCTTCCAAGGAGTAAGCGTCATTTAATTTCATGGCTGCAGTCACCATCTGCTGTGATTTGGGAGCCCAAAAAAATAAAGTCTGACACTGTTTCCACTGTCTCCCCATCTATTTCCCATTAGGTGATGGGACCAGATGCCATGATCTTAGTTTTCTGAATGTTGAGTGTTAAGTCATATTTTTCACTCTCCTCTTTCACTTTCATCAAGAGGCTCTTTAGTTATCTTCGCTTTCTTCCATAAGGGTGGTGTCATCTGCATATCTGAGGTTATTGATATATCTCCCAGCAATCTTGATTCCAGCTTGTGCTTCATCCAGCCCAACGTTTCTCATGGTGTACTCTGCATATTAGTTAAATAAGCAGGGTGACAATACACAGCCTTGACATACTCCTTTTCCTATTTGGAACCAGTCTGTTGTTCCCTGTCCAGTTATGTTACTTCCTGAGTTGCATATAGATTTCTCAAGAAGCAGATCAGGTGGTCTGGTATGCCCATCTCTTTGAGAATTTTCCACAGTTTATTGTGATCCACACAATCAAAGGCTTTGGCATAGTTAACAAAGCAGAAATATATGTTCTTCTGGAACTCTCTTGCTTTTTCAATGATCCAGTGGATGTTGGCATTAAAGATTACAAAATACATAATTTAAGATGTACAATAGCTCTTTCCTTATGAGGATCTGATATTTAAATATGTTTTTATAAATTTGTAATCATATCTTATGCTCTTCCTTCTCATCGTCCTGAACACCTAAGGATGTAATTTATATACCTAAAGAAAATGCTTTCTTTGGTTAGATAGCATCACCAACTCAATGGACTTAAATTTGAGCGAACTCCTAGAAACAGTGGAGGACAGAGGATCCTGATATTCTGCCATCCTTGGTGTCACAAAGAATTGGACATGAGTTAGTGATTAAATAACAACCATGCTTTCTAACTAAAAGCTAAAATTAAAATGTAATGTTGAATGAGAAAAGAAAGCAAAAAAGGATTCATAAAGTATGTAGGCCTTCAATATATAATGCATTCTAAATATGTAAAATTATTATATATTATTTATGGTTACATGCATACATATAAAAGTATAAAGGACATGCACGGGGAAATGCATGGCACTTTTAGAGGACTGATCGCATTTAGAGAGGAAGAAACAGATGAATAGTTGGGCACTGACTGTTTCTATTACATTTTAATTTTTTCTAAATGGAGCTTTGAACCATATGTAGCAACATATTACAATGTGCTTAATCTAGTTATTTTTGCATATGAATGCTTGCATGAGCAGTATATTCTGTACTTTATGTCAGAAATACTTGACAAGTAAAAATACATTTAAAATTAAAACAAAGAAAAGCCTAAACCCCTATTTTTCTGTTAGGAAAATCCTAACAGAATTCCTCATCAAGCAGAATCTTGCTTAAAATGCTTCATTAAGCAGAATCTCAAATCACTTACCACTCTCAGTTACCCTCTCTACTTCATTGAAAAATGTGCTTTGATTTTACATAAAGTGGTAAGGATGCTATCTTTAAAACAATTGTTTTTTATGTCTTATTGTTTTATAAAGGATAACTCATAAGGCATAGACTAAGTATACCAGGAACTGAGAAATTTTAAGAACATTATACACCTCCTGGAAAACATTAAAATTGCATACAAAGTACATAGCATATGATTTTCTTTCCATACAGGGAGTTGTAGTGAAAGTTGTAGTGTTGTAGAGTTGTAGTGAAAGAAGTCTGAGCTTAGGCTCAGAATACAGGTTCTACCTAGTCCTCCTATTTAATAGTAGTTAACTGTAAGCAAGACAGTTACCTTCTCCAGGTCTTTGTCCCTTCATCTGAAAAACTGAAGACTTGAAATTCTTCCTAGCTCTAGGGGCCTGTCAATAGGAGGCAGAGTTGGGGAATGTTAAGGAAGTAGGTTCTGAGGTCAAATTAGGGCAGACTCTTATCCCTTCCTTATAGGCTATTGTGAGGATTGAATAAAATAATACAAGCATAGCCCTTAAAACAGTGCTTTGCTAGAGTGAGAAGCTTCAGTTTTTTGTTTTTTTTTACTGTGATAAAATGCTGTGATTCAATTTGCCCAGAACCACAGTAGCCTCATGAAATCTTATGATACCAAATGCTTTATTTTAGTTTATCACAAATAAAGTACTTTCACACTATTTCATCGCATCCCAAATTTGAAAAGACCTTGGCTCTTGGTCCTGGCCCTTGAGGAGTTAAGAATGCACCTGAGGTATTAAAACAAAGTACATGAGATAATAACTAATTCATATAAGAATCTGTTCAATGAAGAACTAGGTGGTGAGGTTCATAACAAATTCAGGAGATGGAGGATGAGACACAGCAGCCTTGGAGCCTGGGCTGGAACCAAATGATTCAACGAACAACGTGGGAATTTAGCTAGGTCTCAATGTTCACTGTTATCTCTCCCAACCATTGTCAGTGCTAGTTAACAGATTGGAATAGCAAAGTCCTGAGTGCTTTCATCACTGACAAGGAACGCTCTGGGTTCTGGGAAGAATCTGGCTTAATTTATTTACAACTTGGGGCGTGGATTGATAACTTCTTTCTTAAGCAAGAAGACTATGTGCCAAAATTTACATTCTTCCACCCAAAAGTATGAATTCCATTCTGTTCTAAAGTTCAAATACACTTTCCAAACATGCTATTTACTTTTTAATCCTCTCTGCCAAGAATCTTTCTGCCTGCTCATTACTGATCTTCCAATCAGTGAGGCAAAGGTCCTCAGTTTCATAGGTTGAACCAGAAGAACCATTTAGCTCTTATGAAAGGAGGAAGTAAGCCTGGCGCAGAGGCTTACTGCCTACCATTGTTGTCTAGAATGGTCAATGTCATCCCCTCTAGGAGGAAGGCGGCATCTCTTGGAGGGCTAGCCACTAGGTCCTTATAGGAAGGAGACCTTGGAGGACTTTATCCAGGGTCCTTCCAGCTGGCTGTGTGATGTGGTAAACTGCAATAAGAAAGGTTCACAGGTAAATGACTCGGCCTCTGACTCCTACAAATTGCTGAGTTTATTTTGGCAAATTACTTAACTTCTCTGAGACCATTTTCTTATTTGTAAAATAAGGGGAAAAAAAGATCTACCTTAGTGAATTATTGTAAGCAATAAGATAATTTATGCAAAGTACTTAGCAAAATAGTCAAATAAGTGTCATCTCTGTGTGTGGCACAAATAATTAAAAATATACATATTCCCATCACCTTGCCCTTTCCTCTCTTGATAAAGGAAACAGCATCATTTCAAAATAGTGATATTTAACATTTTACTATTATTCTCTAGAAAATATAAAGAGGAAATTCATATCTCAAATAATTGAAATAAAAATCCAAGACTTTAGCTGGTTGAGAGGTCTGCTCTGAGCAGAACAAAGTAACACACAGTTCTTTGATGCAGCCCAGCCAATTTAAAGACATATGGTGTTTGTTTCTTTAGCCCACACGTATTAACATTTTGCTTGTATTAGCAAACTTCCCTTTTCTAACACTTTTGAACATATCCTTCCACCATCTAAGTTTTGGTTTTGTTTTATAGTTCCTAATATTTGTCGTGTTATTTGGTATAAAAGGATTTTGAATGAGGAGGGTTTTCATTGAGCCAAGTCAGGTGATTTCAGAAATCTGATTGAGAATCCAAACTGAGTTAGTGTTTCCTTTTTAGTCCCACGTCAATAATTTCATTCACTTCAGCAGGCTCACTAATATACAAAACTAATCAAATCTTTGAAACTCTTCCATCCTCTCTTTTGTACTGCCTTTTACAAGGAAAAACAAACAAATAGCCCTCTTCTTGACTGAAAGGACCAACACAGAACTGATAACTGACTTCTGTATTTACATCATGGTTCTCTCTATATTCTTAGTGTGGCATTGGTCTTAGGAGAGTAATAGCTAGAAAGTGGCCCAAGCATCTCATAGCCTTCCATTAGTGACACCATTTCTGGAACTCAAATATTTTCTTTGTTATCTTTGGCTTTAAAAAGTACAAAAGATATCCAGACCCCTTTCTGAAATGTCTCTGATGAAACCGTATATGGCTAAGGAGAGAAAGGATATAATTGTGTACTCTCTAAGGTTATCAGATGGGCTTCCCTGGTGGCTCAGCTGCAATTCAAGAGACCTGAGTTTGATTCCTGGGTCAGGAAGATCCCCTGGAAAAGGGATAGTCTACACATTCCAGTATTCTTGGGCTTTCCTGGTGGCTCAGACAGTGAAGAATCTTCCTGCAATGTGGGAAACCTGGGTTCGAACCCTGGGTTGGGAAGATCCCCTGGAGGAGGGCATGGCAACCCACTCCAGTATTCTTGCCTGGAGAATCCACATGGACAGAGGAGCCTGACAGGTTACAGTCCATGGGGTCAGAAAGATTCAGACACAACTGAGTGACTAAGCACACACACTCAAGGTTATCAGCTAACAGTAATGCAATGGATTCCACAAAGTATTTTCAACTTTATCAATGCCTTCTTTTTTTTTTTTTTTTTTTGATAGAAGTAACAAAGTTTATCAAGCAGTAACTGTCTGCCAGGCATTTCTACTAGCTGAAGTGCCTTAGTGTGCATAGTAGCTACCGATAAGGTGTAGGTGATATTTTATGTCCTTTACTAATGAGGACACTGAGACAGAGAAGTAAATACCTTGTGTTCACATAGCTTGTAAAGTTAAGTGGTAGGCCTTGGAATCATACTCGAGTCTTTGGATTCTTATTCCAGCAGAACCACATCTGGAGAGCCTTCTTAAAAAAGGCTGGAATTTGTTTAAGGATGTTGTTGCTCCCAGATGTCATTTGGATTGTGCAAACGAGATAGTTTTGAAAAGGCGACTCCCCACCCAGATTCAGGCTCCATTTTGAACAGCTTTGCCTCAACTACACTTGCTTCAGTGTTTCTCATATACAATGAGGCTCCCAGCTCTCTTTCAACATGAGATTGTTGTAGGGATTGGTAGGAATGACACAGATGATATTAAGTTATTGATTGAAGACCTATTTTAAGATTATTTTCTGGGCTTATTATAAATTCCCTAGTCATGTACTTGATATGTTTACTATGTTAATGCTCAATTAATTGTTTTAAATATTCATTATTTTAAGAAGAGAAACAGTAAGTTTCCACAAAGAATACGTATTTCATTTTCTTACAATGTATATATTTCATCATTTAGATAAGTGAAAGTGAAAGTCACTCAGTCGTCTGACTCTTTGCGACCCCATGGTCGCATAGTCATGGGCTATAAATTCCATGGATTTCTCCAGGCCAGAATACTGGAGTGGGTAGCCTTCCCCTTCTCCAGGGGTTCTTCCCAACCCAGGGATCGAACCCAGGTTTCCTGCATTGCAGGTGGATTCTTTACCAGCTGAGCCAAAAGGGAAGCCCAAGAATACTAGAGTGGGTAGCCTATCCCTTCTCCAGAGGATCTTCCCAACCCAGGAATCAAACTGGGATTTCCTGCATTGCAGGCAGCTTCTTTAGCAACTGAACTTGAGGAAAGCCCCCTCATATAGATAAAAGGTAGACAAAATGGTGTTTTGGGGGGAAATGCTAAAAAAAGAACTAAAGAAGCTTAAACCATAGAAATGTGTTATATGTAAGCAGGTCACAATGGAGAGATCAAAAAGTATGAATCAGAAATATTTAGAAGAAACTTACTTTTCCCCCCTAGTAGGTAATAAGCAGTGAAATGAAAGAGCCTTTCCAGTAATAGGTAGGAAGGAAATAAGTAGTGATATCATAGTTAATGCTAAAAGAGAAAGTGACCCTTCATTACTGAGAACATTTTCTTCTTGTGACATAATGCAAGATATTCTGTGGATCCTTTTTTAACAGAAATGTGCATTAATGAAAACAAATGCCCTTTTACTCAAATCTCATATGGGAAGTATGACAGGGCATGGACTGTTCTGAACCACTATCTCCTTCAATCAGCTTAATTATCATTCATTCTTAAAACTGCATGGATTCCAATTTACAAGAGCACCTAGAAAGTCACTATTTTCCTGATTTTCTTGACTTTATAGACTTAAAGACATTTAAAGATTTTAGAATAGCTTAAGTAAACCAGAATTGCTATCATATACAGATACCAACTCCTATTTATTGTTGTTCAGTCACAAAGTCATGTCCAACTCTTTGCAACCAACCTCTATGCCATTCTTTAAATACAAATATCATGAATAGGTATAGCTGAGGATAGAACTTAATGTCATATAGATACTTATTTTTCATTTGAAAAGATATTGTTAAAATTCAATACAATTAAGAAAGAAACATATGGTCATTGATTTGGAGTCTTCTACTAAGATCTTCCACCACAGATCAACTTAATTTTTTATGTCAGGACTTCCAAATATAGTAATATCATACTTATCTAGAATTATAATTCTACAATTCCATATAAGTTTAATCTGATTAGATAGTAAAATCTTATCCTTTATAAACCATTCCATTCATGGTTTTTAAATATCTTATCACATTCCTTCTAAAATATTTTATAACATTTCCTGCCAGTGTGTACTAAGTAAACTCTAAACATAATTTAACTATTTCTGAATGATGTAGGTTGTTCTGTATTCTAACTTTCTGTAAAAGTTTTAAAATTCTTCTGTTCTCTTCCTTTTCTGTTGCCCAGCATTTCATACTTCAGCTCTTGCTAATAAGCAGGGCTTATCTGTCAACTTACTTCTTTTTTTCAAAGTTGCTATTTCTAATCTGTTATAACCATAGAAACCAGATAATAATTCTTGTCTGAACTTAGAGTTAACAGGCTCTAAGTTCAGTCTCCCTTTGGTCTTCTTAACATTGATTTTAGCTTATTTGGGGACCGATTATATTTCATCCCATAGTCTAATCAGTATTCTGGATGGTTGACATTTCCAGACCTGAAACCTCTGATTCAGTTAGGAAAGTAAAGAGGTGGAGGGTGGGGCATCCATGCAGCCCAAGCAACATGGTTAGAGGCAAGAATGGATGTTGGAAGTATAGTGTGATTTGAAAACCGAATTTAGGAAGGCTGCAGCCTCTACTGTGAGACAAAGAGAATGGATGAGGAATGTGGCAATAAGGGACAAGGAATGGAGCAATAAGCAGAGGTAAATGACAAAGGTTCTTATATTTCACACTAAGGAACTTTAACTTGAACATTGAAATGTAAAATGCCCTTAAAGTGTTTTAGAGAAGGCAGCATCATGATCAGATTTGCATTTTAGAAAGATTACTTTCATGTCACTATGAAAATATTGGTATAAATGACTAGGGAAATCACATTTATATTAGGTATTAAATTAGCTTGCAGCATTTGATTCAGTAGCTGGAATAAGGGAAGAGAGTTGTGTTTAACCCTTCTTTATGACTTCTCATATTCATACCTAAAATATAATAAAAACTATAAAAACCTGAGTTAAAACTCAAATGTGACAATGATAGTTTACCTCCTTAAAGGAATACAAAGGAAAGAATCACTGCCAGTTTATACGGGCTCTTTGAAAAGTTCCAGAGTACTCTGGTGTTTTTTGGCATCTGGCATATAGTAGTAAAACCTGGAGAAAGGTCTAGAATGCCCTCTGTCATATAAAACATTCTAATTGAAAAAGAATCCCCAAAATGCAGAAAAGTTGAGCTGAAATATCATGAAATGCCAATTACCAATTATTAAAATTTTTCATCATCCTTATCATTATTATTATGCATATGTAGCAATCATTATGTTACATTTTAAGTGATAAAAGAGGTGTTAAGAAAGTGGCTTGCTTGAGCTGTGAATGGCAAAGATAAATATACAAAAGAGTCTTCATCTGAAGCTATGTAAGGATTTGGTCATAAGAGTGAGTTTTATCCTTTGTACCGGTCAAAGATGGTAACCCCTATGTATACCAAACTGCCTGCACTAAGAAACTGAGAATGAAACTCAGAGAAATTTCCTACTGTGTTGTCATGAGCATTGTAGCAATAACAATGACAATATGATAATGGGTGGTGGAGATAAGAATGATGGTTATTTAGTTTCACTTACTGGTAGCTGTCTCCCTTTGTTTTCAGGTGTGGAAAATTCCTTTAAAAACTGTAGGAGGACCTAAATATATGAAATTGTTTCCAATCCACTTTTTATTTAAGGAGCTAGAAGTAGTAATTGAATTTCATCCCATAATTTTACTGATTAGAAAACTGAAGCTTATAAGATATAAAAGGCTACTTATTTGAGCCTAGTTTCAAAGCATCCTGATTTTACTTACTTCAGAATTCAGTACATGTTTCTCATGTGTTTAATGTCCCTAAAATAGCTTCGTCTTTTGGGGCTCAGTCCTTAAATCAATAGGAATAGTGAGGGGCAATAAGGTAGAAATGATTTAACACCGTTGAAATCTGCTCCTCCATGGATTGTTTCCTTGAATTTACTTGGCAGCTATATGGACATCCTGAGGTAGGTATATGTCACTTCTCCGCACAGGGCAGGGAGTATGGAAATCTGCCAATCAGCAGAGGAATGAAAGGCACAGATAAAACACCCAGGGCCTACAGGTCTGTGTGTGTCATATCTTTTTGCTTATGTGTTTCTTTAACTGACTTCAGAACTTTGCTAGGCAAATGCTGCATGTTTGATCACCCAATGGCAAGAGTGTCTTGTGGCTTAGATTTTGTGAACTTGGATTATAATTTGACACAGAAATACTTACTATTGCTGTTTGAATAGGTTTTTATTAGTCTGCTCGTTTTCAATCTAGAATGAGAGTCTTGATTTATTATTAAAAACTATTAAACTTTTGGTTTATTATTAAACTATTCTAGTACAATAGAATCAGCTTGTTTTATTTCAATAAGCTTATAGTGGTCTGTTTGCCTACCTAGGAAAAATCCTGAGAAAATATTCAGGTAATTAAAAGTATGACTAAAAATTATATGAATCTAAAAATTGTGTGAATAATTGTGTTTAGAATTCTGCTGGAAATGACTCATATGTGTGGTCATCTATTGTATGCATCTGAGAGCAGTTTTGATAGAAAATGTCCTCTTATTCAAGATGTAGTGTGCTTCATATTATAAGCTGCAAAATACAAATGTTAGACATATTGTGAGTATGAAAGCTTGATAGATATTCTTAGCAGAATAGTTTCATAAAATGCATGAATGGTGTGTATCGAATCAGCCTGTCTAGATGAGACACGAAAAGCTGAATCAGCTTCATTCTAAACCATCAACATCTGTGACCTTGGAACAAATCAATAGAATCCTTTCAGCTTGTCTTTGGGAGATGGTGTTAATTCAACTTCTAATTCAAGACAATTAATATCTATGGATCTCTCACCATGTTCCAGGCCCAAGAGATACAAAAAAAAAATAGTAAACTTTCTTGTCCTCCCAGAGCCCACTGTCTATTTGGGAGATAGGTTTGTACACACGGATCCAAAATACTGATGTGGGTTATGATCATCACATAAGAAAAGCATTAAAAGACAGTAGATGCTGCCTGAGGGTTGGAAAAAAACTGAGGAAGGGGGAAGTTTCACAGAGGACTTGATGTTTAAAACAGATAGTTAAGGAAAAGTGCCTTTTCCCTTAATTTTTACAAAATGTTCAAAAATCCTGTGGAGTCACACATCTTTTCTTTCTGGCTAATCAGATATTTCCAGTTTTCTAGTATATGAACTACTTCTATTGCCAGAGAATTGATGGACTAAATTGACTTTTAAAAATATAATCATCCTGTCTTGTATTTATTTGCAAAGACTAGAGTTAGGAGGAAATGGGAAATTTGGATCAGAAAAGATTCTCATTATCATTCACTGGAAAACTAGAAGAGAATTGGCACTTTTGTCTATACAAAGAAAACACTGCTTTCCTTGGACATTTTCATTATCAAACTAAAACAAATAATAATCACAACAGAGACCAAGTATCTCATTTAGGTTTCTTAACGATTATATATTTGTATATAATTCATATGTAGAAGGGGTATTTAACAAATTGTTTGGTTTCAGATGTCAGATTAGGACCAGTGATTTGTTTCCTGGTTTTGGCTTCATAAAGGCAAACTTCTAATGGTAAGAGTGGCTCCAAATTCAAATGGAGTACCTTGTAAAATAAAGAGCTATCAGTTTTCATATGGAAGGAAGATGACTACTCTTCCAAATAAACTTGGGCTCAGTGGTTATGGGCAAACATAAACATTTCCTCAAGAAACAATATTGGATTGACTCAGATAGTAAGAGTTCCATTCCACTGAGTAAGATGAAGATGACTGGCTCAAACATTAAAATGATTGGCTAAGGAGGAAAATGAGCTAAAAGTACCATTTTTCTGTTGTCTGAACCATTTAGAAATGTTATGTATCCACAAAATACAAAACATAAACATATAATATATATATATATATATTTATATATAAATAAATAATACAAAAAGATAGGTCCAAAAAAATCTGACAAAATTGTTCCCCCTTCCATTATAAATTAAGAACCATCTGAGCAAATACAAACTGTTCTATCATGTAGTGGATAAAGTGAGATGTATAGATGTATATGCAGATTTTTTTGACAAATATTTACAAGATGTATTAAAATGTGCATTTAAAACTTAAGTGGTAGGTGTGGAAAAACCTTTTTAGAGCTTTATTTATAATTTTGCTTGACACCACAAGACTAACAGTTGTTCAACTTAGAGACAGCAAAGAAGCAAAACTCAAATTTTAGCCAGATTGTTCTGGACATCATTTTTTCAAGCCAATGAAACTGCAGTGCTGAGTTGGATTTTTATATTAATAGGGATTGATTTGATATTAACTGAGATTGAGTGACTTCAACGTTTCTGCCTATCAGCCAAAAGGAAAAGAGAACTTGTATTACTTCTAAAACATTCTTTCCTGGTCAAAGGTTGACAAAAGGGCTTGTAACATTTGGAATATTATCTCCTGCTATGTCTGTTGACCCTGGAGATCAGACTCCTTTTATGTCCACACAGGGCACTGACAGCATTTATTGGCTACTACCTCTTATTTATTTTTTCTGAGCTTCAGTGATAATAGATTCTTGTTGAGGGCCGCCAGCACAGTTGTTCTAAACTTTCACTCTTTCCACTTGCAGTCCCTCTTCATAGAGAAATATGTCTTCATCTTGACATGGCTTGAGGCAGTAGTGATTTTCATATTTTTATCTTCCCTACTGAAGATTGTAATTGACTTTAAAATGGAGTTGTTTTCTACTTCTTGTTTAGTGTTGTTCCCTACACATAATTGTTACCAAATGAATAGGTGTATTCTCAAAAAGCATGAGGTAAAGTTTGGTAGGAAATTGATGAGAACATTGTTTTTTTCGAGCTCACCTCATTTCTTTCTCTTTTTTGTGGATTACTGTACAGGTCAGAGGATGTCATAGACATAATACATCTGATTTTAATGAACTGTCATGTCATATCCTTAAATATAATAAAAGAAACATGAGCTCAGTGATAGTATAGTTAAGTAGATTTATAGCTCACTGAACCATTAGATTCTCAGTCTCTTGATCACTGACTCAGTGGAAGACTCTTTTGTGCGAGATCATTCTGGAACACCATTCTGGAACTTCTCTATCGAAGTTACACAAATCAAAACAGCATTCCGGATGCTTGTTTGTATCATCATTTAAAAGCATGGAGTATATACTATTAAAATAGAAAATTCTTTTATATCTTCTTGAGAAATAAAATAGATAATTTTATGAGATACTGTTTTTCTAAGTCAGTGTGATATCTCTTTTCTTTCCTGAGTCACATGATGGTCAACCTATTTCACAGACACTAGTGGGAAAATAATTGAAGACATGAAGATAAGAGTCAAACTATTGATTCAATGTTTATTAATTTGGGACATTACAATAGCTAAATGGTAACCCAGGTTCAATTTAGGGTTCTTGTTATATAGAGGAGTGGCTAGTGAAAGAAGAAACCAGTCAGAAAGAACTAATATACGCTTTCCTTTCAATGTGACCCTTCGCTTTCATTTTCTCATTCTTGTTAGATAATTAAGTCAAGCTGTAATATAGGAAACAGGTGGTGTTGGTGGTTGAGTTGCTGTCATGTCCGATTTCTGCAGCTGCATGGACTGTAGCCTGCCAGACTTCTCTGTCTATGGAATTTTCCAGGCAAGAATACTGAAATGAGTTGCTATTTCCTTCTCCAAGGGATCTTCCTTACTCAAAGACCAAAACCACATCTGCATTTCAGGTGGTCTCCTGCATTGCAAGCAAATTCTTTACCACTGAGCCACCAGGGAAGCCCATATAGGAAACTTACTTATGGTAACACACATTAGAAAATAATTACCTCTGAGGATGGTGATAACTGGAAAGGCAGATGACGTAGTCTTATGGGGTGTTGAAAATATTCTGTACCTTGGTATGGGTGGTGAGTACATGCACTTACATATATTAATAATAGACAAAAATTGAGTAGTTTGTGTACTGAACTATATTTAGTTAATCCCTCATTTTTTAAAAGCAAAAGAATACAGTGATTAAAGGCCTTAGGCAGTGATAAGCAAATAAGCAGCCATTAAACTAGTTTGAGTAGATTGGATAGAATTATATAGTAGGCAAGTAGAAGGAAGAGTTGAGGATATTCTTTCATGCTACAGTCTTAGAATTCTAAATGTCATGATGAGGAAACCAAACTTTCTTCCTTATATCTGAGGTAATTTTAATGGATTTAATTCTTGAGTGCTTAATCTTAACCTCATTCGGATAAGCTAATGACTATGGAGTTGGTTTGGGTCCTCTGGAAAGCAGACTTATTACTACAGAAGAACACCCTGCAATGAATGGGCATGATTCCTGAGTAGCGGGTCAGAATCACTGACTTCTATCTCACCTTAGGCAAGAATGGGTCAGGATTCCTCCAAGAGATTTCTTGATCTTCCACAGCTGGTTTAATAGTGAGCAAGTCTGGAGAGTTAAAGGCCGAGAGGAGGAAATAAAAGGGAAGGGAAAGAGGTGGCTCCTGGGCACAGTCCTTGGCAGAGGAACACGGCAGAGGCGATGCAGGGCTCTCTGGGAGTAGCGGCCGTTCTGCAAAAGATGGCTTTTCCTCCTTGCCCTCTCAGAACACAGGGACTTGTTTTTCTGAGATCGGTCAGCACCTAGAAGGCCTTTACTAAAGTTGCTTGAATGACTGAAGATTGAACAATCCCCTCCAAAATGATACAATTTTTGCAAAAGTATTATTTGTTGTTGTTGTTTTCTGTTTTTTTGTTTTTTTACTGGCAAGATTGTTTTTAGAAAATTGTGATCACTCTAAGTTAATATATTGTATTTCCTTGCGAAAATATGTTTTCAGTGCCAGATGTAGCAAGAATTTAACAACAGATTTTATTGGCGGGGGAGTATGTGTGTAATAAATACTGCAATTGTAGTCATAAACTGCATCCCAATTTCAGAAGTATTGAAAAATAAAAATAAGAGAATGAACATGTGTAAGTTCCCACCCTCCACCCTTTTTTGAAGGCCTGTATCACACATTCAGGACACACTTGTATTTTTTTCTTTAACATCTTCCATGACCTTCAAGGTCAGCTGTAGATGTCTGTGTTACTGAAGACTCCACGGGAATATCCAGTAGATCAATATCTGAGGGGGGAAAAGGTCACCACATACTTGCTTCTCACAATTTACAGGAAATTGAATGCTGTTACAGACCTTACACCTTAAGAAAAAAAACAAAAAACAAAAAATCAAACTACAATTGGGAAAGAAAGAAAAACTTGGGTTGGAAGTCCCCTCCTCTAAGATTTTATTCTTGGCAAGAAAATTATATGATTATTGTTATTTGCTTGAAAATTGTTTTTCTGCACATGCACTTCCAGTAAAACCTTCCAAAACAAAAACAATCAGTCTTGACTTTACCTTACTTATCCTTATGTAGTTTTCCCGCTGGGTAAGGGTAAGTTTACCCTTTTGTGTTTATTACTGAAGTCACTATTCATTCCCTTAATTTCTTCAGGGTCTTGGCTCAGAAAACTGGGAGTTAATAATTATATTTAGTAGTAATGATAAGCATAATTATATGTTATGTATGGCTGTGTGCTTAGTCACTCAGTCCTGTCTGACTTTTTGTGACCCCATGGACTGTAGCCCGCCAGGCTCCTCTGTCCAAGGGGATTCTCCAGGCAAGAAAATTGGAGTGGGTTGCCATGCTGTCCTCTAGGAAATCTTCCCAACTCAGGGATCGAACCCAGGTCTTCCACACATTGCAGGTGGATTCTTTACCAGCTAAGCCACCAGGGAAGACCTATGTATAGTTATACAATATATAAACCTGCTTTACAATTTTTAAAATACTTTCATATACTTATTTAATGTGGGTAGGAAGTTATTGGGCTTCCCTTGTGGCTCAGATGATAAAGAATCCTCCTCCAATGCAGGAGACTTGGGTTTGATCCCTGGGTCAGGAAGATCCCCTGGAGAAGGAAATGGCAACCCACTCCAGTATTCTTGTTTGGAGAATTTCATGGACAGGGGAGCCTGGCGAGCTATAGTCTATGGAGTCACAAAGAATTGGACACAACTGAGTAACTAACACACACACAGGGCAGTAATTATTAATTCTCTAAAGGTGAATAAATGGCAATAAATAAGCAACTTGCACCAAATCACACAGCTATTAGAGGGCAGGCTTCCCTGATAGCTCAGTTGGTAAAGAATCCGCCTGCAATGCAGGAGACCCTAGTTCGATTCCTGGGTTGGGAAGATTCCCTGGAGAAGGGAAAGGCTACCCACTCCAGAATTCTGTATAGTCCATGAATCTTATATAGTCCATGGGGTCACAAAGAGTCGGACATGACTGAGAAACTCTCACTTTTACTTTGGGAGAAGGCAATGGCAACCCACTCCAGTACCTTTCCCTGGAAAATCCCATGGTCGGAGGAGCCTGGTAGGCCACAGTCCACGGGGTCGCGAAGAGTTGGACACGACTGAGCAACCTCACTTTCACTTTTATGCACTGGAGAAGGAAATGGCAACCTACTCTAGTGTTCTTGCCTGGAGAATCCCAGGGACGGGGAAACCTGATGGGCTGCCGTCTATGGGGTCGCACAGAGTCGGACACGACTGATGCGACTTAGCAGCAGCAGCAGCAAGGAACTAGAACTGCGGGTATGGAAAAGCTTTGTTAAGTGGACATGGGAAAACCTTCTTACTCTTTCTTATTTCCTCAGCTAGTACTTCCTTTTTGGTTGATTATTTAAAGGAACTATCTAATTAAACAAAATAAGTGTATTTTACTATCCCCGTTAATGTTAAAGATCACCACGTCCAATAGATCACCTGTTCAGGCTACTTTTCCTTCTAACCATCTCTTGAAGTAAACCACTTTTCTTTATTGACAGGACACAGTCCTAATCCGTGCTGTCACCTTTCTGCTAAGATGTCTCAAGTAGTTATCTAACAGCCCCCTATTTCTACACTCCCCTCACCTCTGATGCTCCTATCTTTTCTGTGTGCACCCCCATAGAAACTACTGCATTATGTCTCTCTGCTTTTTAAAATAAAGATTCCTGGTCTATCTCACCCTGCCCATGGTTTTACCCATTCAGATATCTCTGGAATAATTTTCCCCCTATTTTCTCTCCTGCTTCTCAAGTCCAGTCTCACAGACCTCTTTCAGACAAGCCAGCTCCTTCCCAACCCACATGCTATTACCTCTGCCTGGAGATTTCTCTCCCCCTCTGTCATAGTTAACCCTTACTCTCCCTTCAATTTTTAGTTCAAACACCACTTCATAAAAACCCCTCACTTGCCTGACATGTCATTTTCCTCTTTATAACAGTATTCACTTTCCCCCTGGGATACTACCAGAGGGGTACTACCAAAGTAAGCCTACCACTGTGGTAGGTTTGCTTTGATTGTTTGATCAGGTGCGGCAAAAGAAAAGGTTAACTGTGGGTCTGTGACACATTCTACCTTGGAACGCCTAAGATAATTTTTTTCTTTAACCCCAACCACAGTTTCTTGCAAATATTAACTGATGCAATTTAGTAGCTCCTGGATACTAAGCTGCTGCTGCTGTTAAGTCGCTTCAGTCGAGTCCGACTCTGTGCGACCCCATAGACGGCAGCCCACCAGGCTCCTCTGTCCCTGGGATTCTCCAGGCAAGAACACTGGAGTGGGTTGCCATTTCCTTCTCCAAATACTAAGTTAGGAAAACTTTTAACAAAATGTACCTGATCTGTCTGGTCTAAGTGTGTCTGTAATGTATGGATTTATGAACAGCAGCTGTGCTGATGAATACAAGTTAATCACATGGTTGAACTGGACTGTGAGATGATGAGATGTATAAACTGTGAGATTGCAAACACTAAGAAGCTTCCCTTTGCTTAGTTCAAGCCAAGCAAAGTAAGCACCCTTTAATCCAAAACTCATTATAGTGTACAAAACAGGAGGCTACATCTGATGGGTTTAGGCCTCCTAAATATTGCTGTGCCATATTTTGTTGATATTCCTTTCTAATAATTTGTGAAGTTTGATGACTAACAACTCTGCCTTTTATTACTCCATAAATGAAATATTTGTATTTCCTCCTTGTTGTCTCATGAGCTCCATGAAAGCAGAAAGATAGTTGTTGTTGTTGTTTTTTAAGGAAGATATTGTTTTATCTGACAGCTAATTCTTATTTTCTGGCCCAGTATTTAGCACATAGTATGTGCATGATAAACATTTCTGTGGCACAGATCATTAGAGATCATCATATCCAGTTCTTTCCTGCTTGCACTCATGAGAAAACATCCAGCTTCCCACACTCAGGATCACATGGTTAATACTGGCCAGCAGATATTGAGAGAAAGTAACATACATAACTTCAGGTAGAGGCAGGTAGTTCAGATATAAATTGCCCATGCTATTTCCCCTCTAGCAAATGCTGAAAACTTGTTGATATGCTTTAATGGAAAGATGGCAGAGCTTCTGTCAGTCCTGGGTTCCTAACTAGTATGTAGAGAATAACCATTCCTCCTACCTGTGTTGGATATATACCATGAGCCAGCAATACTATCTGATTTTGTGAAGCTCCTGAGATTTTGAGGTTAATTTGTTACCTGTATGAAATGTAGCCTATGCTGTCTAATGCGTGATTGAGCAGTTGGTAGGCAAGACCAGGTCTAAAACCACTCTAGAGCACGTTACCTTCTTATTCTTTTCCTTGAGTCTTACATAGTCTGCCTTTCTTCCCAAAATACAAACTAGTAAATGAGAAATGAGAGAAGGGTCCTGCGGAAATAATCGATTCGTCTTAAACTGATCTTTCAGGTTAACTATTTAGTAACAATATCTCACTTCTCTATGCCATGTCAGTTACGTATTAGAGTATTATAGAGTACAAGTATTAGCTTGTACCTCCTGTATTCTTGTTCTTTATCCTCACAGGGAATTCAACCACAAATTTTATTATAGGTCTCAAAATTTTTGGTATGCATAAGATTTATCTTAATAATTTGGTAAAAGTTCCAAATTTAAGCCGTCTATCCAAGAATCCATTGGATTTATGTGAGTCCAAGAGGTTTGCACTTTAAATAGCCCAGCCCAGGTGTTCTGAAGCTCATATAGTTCTCAAACCTCACTGGTAAATACTACTATGAACAGTACTTGTAAAGGTCTAATAACATGGGAGCTTTTTCATTTATGTCAGGGGTTCTCAAACCTGGCTATATATCAGAACCACATGGGAACTTTGAAAACAGTATCAAGGCACAGGCCATACCACAGACTAATCCTATCTGATGGTGTATATAAATGAATCTATATCCTGCAAACTATGGCTAATTATTGTTTAGCAGGTCTCCTTCTTACTGTGGCATTACAGGAAATTAGTACACATGTCCTATGTCAGTCAATAGCCCCTTAACTGGGAACCCATATGGGGCTGAACAAATGTCAATTTCTTAAAAGTTTAGAACCCAAAGAGAAAGAGTTCTTGGTAATATACTGACTTCATGGATCTTAGTTCCTCGACTTCTAATTCCAACTCACCTCTCCATCCCATAATAAGCTTTTGAGGCAACCAGCAGCCAGGTCGAGACTGGAGCGTGTGAACCTTGGGCTCTCAGAGCTACGCAGACGCAGCTCCAAGCTGGAACAGAAGCGCATAAAATAGGTGCTCAGTCGTGTCCAACTCTGCGGCCCCATGGGCTGCAGCCCACCGGGCTCCTCTGTCTAAGGGGTTTTCCAGGCCAGAATACTGGAGTGGGTTGCTGTGCCCTTCTCCAGGGTATCTTCCCAGCCCAGAGATCGAACCCTCATCTCTGACATCTCCTGGATTGATAGGTGGGTTCTTTACCTCTGAGCCATAGGGAAAACTGATGGCTCAGTGCTAAAGACAAAGACTGCAGTCAGGGTTAGAGAACCCATGGTGAATGTGTGAAGACTGCTGTTTCTTTACTGAGCTTACTGTGGTCCTGTTTGCATGATGGTATGTATGTGAGAGTGAGGATAAAGAGGCCAAGATAGGTCCCCCTGAGCCTGCTTTGTTTCTTTGGTTTTTGACAAATGGAGGGATAGTTGGGATGGTGGGTTGAATTTTCTATCTCTGAAGATTAAAGGCCTGTGGACACCAAGGAGCAGAAAGACTTCTTGCCACAAAGAAGGACAACCTGGCACCTGCAACAGGGCCAGTCCAGCCCGCGTGAACAGGGGTTACCTCCTTTGGACTGCTGCCATTTAGTTTTCCCCAACAGCTAGATTTTAGCTGCAATGAGCAGAACCCAGAAAATTACAACTCACCTACAGAAAGTGAAAGTCATTCAATCAGTTCCAACTCTTTGTGACCCCATAGACTATACAGTCCATGGCATTCTCCAGGCCAGAATACTGGAGTGGGTAGCCTTTCCCTTCTCCAGGAGATCTTCCCAAGCCAGGGATCAAACCCAGGTCTCCCGCACTGCAGGCAGATTACTTACCAGCTGAGCCACCAGGAAAGACCAAGAATTCTGAGGTGGGTAGCCTATCCCTTCTCCAGTGGATCTTCTGGACCCAGGAATTGAACCAGGGTCTCCTGCATCGCAGATGGATTCTTTACCAGCTGAGCTATCAGGGAAGCCCTACGACTCACCTACAGGGGCTCATCAAAGAGAGAAAAGAAAAAAACAAAACAGATCAACCCTCCTCCAGTAAGATTCCTGATACGGCATACCTTCTGGACATTTCAATATAGAAATTATAAAAAGCATTTAAGAAAATTTAAGCACAATTCAAAGAAACTTTGTGGAACTTCGATAAAAGAATCTTCAAGTTTAGAGGTTCACCATGTCAACAGACAGAGAAGATATTGACTACCTAATTAGTAACTTAGAAAAAAAAAAAAAAAAGGAAGGAGATATCACAGAGTAAAATGCAGGGATAAAAACTGTAAGGCAAGAGTTAAGTGACAAAAATGAAACTGTAAAAAAAATAGGGATTCCAGAGGAAGAAAAACAGGGGAGATTATGCCAACACATTAATTAATTAAATGAAACAGAGAAAAATTTCCCTGAGTTAAAGGAAGCTCAATTAAAAGGACCTTCCATGTTCTAGTCATGATTTTTAAGAAAAACTCATACCTAAGCAAGGTAAAATCCCCAAGTTTGGGGCATAAGGAGAATATATTAAGACTTCCATATAGAAAGAACAAGTAAGTTCCAAAGACAGGCAGATCAGGGTGGGACTGGGATTCTCATCTCTTGTGCGAGGCCACAATATAGCAATGTCAACAGCAGAGAACAAAGTACAAGAGCATCGACAAGATTGCAACCCTGGCTGCACTTTAGAATCAGCTGGAAGGCTTTAGAAAGAAGCTGGAGAGTCCTGACCCCAGGCTGTATCCCAGATGAATATCTGGGTGTGGAGCAAGGAACTGGTATTTTTATAGCTCCCCAGATGTTTCTAATAAATACCTAGCATTGCCATCTAAACTATAGACTACTGCGGGGGTGGAGGGGGAGGGGAAGGAATGCAATCTAAAAACCCTATGCCCGGTCAGTTCTGTTTCCTTTTTACAGAACTATTTACAGATATACATGTTTTTAGAGAAGTTATCACTATTTACCTAATCTCAGGTAAAGACAAACTGTCTACCCAAAGAATCGATAAATGAGTATAGTCAAGATGGAGAAAGACAAAAGAGGATAGGAAGAGTGGTAAGCAAGGAGCCATGCAATATCTGGTTACATCTGAATGCTGCTGCTGCTTAGTCACTTCAGTCGTGTCCGATTCTATGTGACCCCCATAGATGGCAGCCCACCAGGCTCCCCCATCCCTGGGATTCTCCAGGCAAAAACAATGGAGTGGGTTGCCATTTCCTTCTCCTACATCTGAATAGGTGCTGTTAGCTATAGTCATTGAAAGTCTGCTAGTTTACGACAGGAGACCTTTATAAGGGTTCTTGAAATAGAAGAGACAAATTGTATGGAGAGATTCTAATGACGATGAGGCTCAGTTGCTTAATCGTGTCCAACTCTTTGCAGCTCCATGGACTGTAGCCCCCTAGGCTCACTTGTCCATGAAATTTTCCAGGCAAGAATACTGGAGTGGGTTGCTATTTCCTTCTCCAGGGGACCTTCCCAACCTAGGGATTGAACCCACATCTATTCGATCTCCTGCATTGGCCGGTGGGTTCTTTACCGCTAGCCCCACCTGGGATAATAATCATTTGGAATTGAAAGTCTCAGGTTTCTTCAGTGAAATTTAAAAGTTGAGTTAGAGTCATGATGAGGAAAGAGAAGTAAAAGAATTCCAAAAGTTTCCCCTATGGATCAAAGCAAAAAACAAGGGTGGGCAGGGGAGGAAGGGCAGGAGAAGAAAAAGAATATTCTAAAGTTTTCATGTTTTATGGCTGGAATATCACATGGGAATAGAGACTTTTGATGAAGGAAATAGTCGTTATATTGGTTTCATATATACTGATAGGATATTTTAAAATAAGTATCCACAATGCAAAGGTAATCATGAATAGCATGGAAATATAATACATGACCTGAAACATTGGAAATGAATAGCACTTGGTCCAGAAGAGCAAAACCTAAGTAAAAGGGTACCAGCAGTCCCATAATTTCCCTTCCTGTCTCTTACTGTAGATGATGCCTCTAAGTGTGCACTCTCTTCTTATGTAATGGGACACATCCCCTGTCTCTTCAGTGATATATCTCCAGAAATTTCCCTTAATCTCCCATATTATCACTGTTTCACTGTCACTGGATCATTGACACCAGCATCCAAGCATGCTATCATTTTTTTCTTGTATTTAAAAATCTTCGTTTCACTTCTCCTGTGAGTTGTAGTCCTGTTTATATACTCTGAAATTCTTTCTCTTCTAAACTGTCTTTAACAATCAAATTTCCTGCACCCCATCAGAGCAACAGGATTTTTGGTCAAATTTCTGTATCTCTAAAGCCAACATTCAATTCTCAGTTCACATTTTACTCAGTCTTTCAGCTGCACTTAACACAGGTAAACTCCCTCTTCACTGATAATATTTCCTCACTTGTCTTCTAGAATATAATATAGTTTTCCTCCTCTCTTACTTTCCTCCTCTTTCCCTACTCTTTAACAGTCTCATTTGCTGATTTCTTATCTTGTCCTCAACAACTTTATCCTGAATTGCACCAGGTTCAATTCTTCCACCTCTTCTCCAGCTTTGTGCAAAGTCTTAGTAATCTCATCCCAGTTCATCAGTACTGATTCCCACATTTCCACCTCTGGCAAACTCTAGACATGATGTCCAATTGCCCACTTAATATCTCCATTTGGATATGTAATACACATCACAAGTCAGTATGTGCAAAACTAATGATATTCTTGACTGAGCGACTGAATTGAACTGATTGAGTGATATTCTTGTCTCTATGTGTAGCCTTCCCCC
This sequence comes from Muntiacus reevesi, assembly GCF_963930625.1. Taxonomy (NCBI): domain Eukaryota; kingdom Metazoa; phylum Chordata; class Mammalia; order Artiodactyla; family Cervidae; genus Muntiacus; species Muntiacus reevesi. The sequence goes on along the minus strand of NC_089254.1, from coordinate 27,228,222 downwards.
TCGGATTTAATGTCAATTCATTCTTTCAGTTGCTGTTTACAAATAACCCATTTGACCATATTTCTTTTTTTCTCTTCCCCTTGTTCAGTTTTCTCAATGACATTGCCTCCTTACAGATCCTCAGATTTGTTATACATGTTCTTAGGGTCTTCTGCCTGGCCAATTCCACTACCTGGACCCCTCTTCCCTCAGATGTCTACAAAGCTATCTCCATTTTTTAGTTTTGAGACTTTACTCAAATACCTTCTTTTAAATGAGGCTGACCCTGAAGACCCTATTTAAAAATGATTTCCACCCTCACACCACAACTTTCCGAATCTCCCTTACCCTAAACTATTTTCACAGTACTTATCACCATGTAAAATACCACTATTGTTGTTGTTCAATTGCTAAGTTGTGGCCAACTCTTCATGACGTCATGGGCTGTAGCACCCCAGGCTTTCCTGTCCTTCACTATCTCCTGGAATTTGCTCAAACTCATATCCATTGAGTCAGTGATGCCATCTAACCACCTCTGTCACCCCCTTTTCTTCCTGCCCTCAGTCTTTCCCAGCATCAGGGTCTTTTCCAATGAATTGGCTCTTCTCATTAGGTGGCCAAAGTATCAGAGCTTCAGCTTCAGCATCAGTCCTTCCAATGAATATTCAGGGTTGACTTCCTTTTGGATTGACTGGATTGATCTCCTTGTAGTCCAAGGGACTCTCAAGAGTCTTCTCCAACACCACAGTTCAAAAGCATCAAGTTTTTGGTGCTCAGCTTTATTTATGGTCCAACTCTCACATCCATACATGACTACTGGAAAAACCATAGCTTTGACTATATGGGCCTTTGTATATAAAATATTATGTATCTTATAATTATTTTGTTGTTTAGTATGTTCCCCCTCCTATTAGAATTTGCATGTCTTAAGGCCATGGATCTTTATTTGGTTTCACTAATCTATCTTAATAGCTTAGAGCAATGCCTGATACTAATAAAAGTCAATAAATATTCATTGAATAAATTAAATATATTTGTATCTAAATACCATGAAGAAATATGATTCATAAGATATAATTAGAACTCATTTTTACTTTAATCTAAATATTTTCTTAAAATTAATTCAGGAAGTTCATCCTCTGCCCCTGTGTGAAAACTCATACCTGCCCATAAGATCACTTTAAGGCAGACATTTTTAAGAAAGTCTTGATAATGACTATCTAATCCATGTTGGAATGTGTTCTTTTGGGATCTAATTAGTCATTTTCTAACATAAATTCTGCTCATTCTTTTGGTACCAGGATGCCATTATTTAATGAATGCACCTGAAATCCAGAAAGAGAAACCCATGGACCATCCCACTGACTACCTCAGACCTAAGGCTTTGTTGGATCAATGTGCACCTGCTCAGTCACTTCAGTCATGCCTGACTCTTTGTGACCCCATGGACCATAGCCTGCCAGACTCCTCTGTCCATGGGGATTCTCCAGGCAAGAATACTGGAGTGGGTTGCCATGCCCTCCTCCAGAGGAGCTTCCCAATCTGGGGATCGAAGCTGTGTCTGTTATGTCTCCTGCACTGGCAGGAGGGTTTCTTTACCCAATGAGCCACCTAGGAAGCTTCAGGCAACCCCCCCCCCCCCCAAATAAACTTGGTGCTCAGGAAGAATACATTGAAGATAAAATAACATGTTTTTAATGATTCTGTGACATAATAAACATTGTGCTATGCTTAGTTGCTCAGTTGTGTTCAACTCTTTGTGACCCCATGGACTGTAGGCCACCAGGTCCCTCTATCCATGAAGATTCTCCATTCACGAACACTGGATTGGGTTGCCATGCCCTCCTCCAGGGAATTGTCCCAAACCAGGAATCAAACCAGGGTCTTCTGCATTGCAGGTGGATTCTTTATCAGCTGAGCTACCCTGGAAGCCAATAATTACCAATATTTCTCTCTAAACTCACACCACGATTACCTTGGATTTTTGTCAGGAACAATTCAACGATAGATATTTAATTCTAGAAACAAAAGACTTTTTGTGGTAAGCAAAAACCTGCTTTGTAAGACTGAATGGTCATTGGCTTGTTGGCTGAGATATGAGGTGACAGCCAGGCAGACAAGTGACAGAGGGTGAATATTCTGTGCCTTCTCCCCATCTTCACTACCCCTCCTCATCGCCCCTCCAGCTCTCCAGACACCCAACTCTGCAATTTAACTTCAAAAGATACTCTCAAGTGGAGCTAGGTGGCTGGGGTGGGGGCTTAGGCTGGCCACTGACCTGTTTTCCAGGAGCTGGTACTCCCAGGCAGTGGCCAAAGACAGAGTCAATCCTGGATTCACAGCAGCGCAAAGGGAGTTCAATTTGTTATAAACACTTCCCTCAGCAGGAGTGAACTGTAGGACAGAGCCTGCATTTGTGTCTTGCTGCTGCTTGCCTGCTAGCTTCCTTTATTTCCCACTAGCTTGCTATTCTGCCTGATTTGTCCAGGGTTGTAACACCAAAGGAGACGGTGAAGAGGAGGAGAGAAGAACGTTCTTACTTGACTGCTGCTAAGTCGCTTCAGTCGTGTCCGACTCTGTGCGACCCCATAGACAGCAGCCCACCAGGCTCCCCGTCCCTGGGACTCTCCAGGCAAGAACACTGGAGTGGGTTGCCATTTCCCTCTCTTACTTGACAGATGCTGTTAAATCATAGCTGTTTGCTTTCTCAGCTTGTCAGTGTGTGAATCTGGTTCTTTCTAGGGCACTTTCATGGGTTCTCCAGGGGTTCCTCTATGGGTTTTTTCTCAGATCACAACTTATTTTTCAAGGGAGAGGCAGTCTTTCTAGCCTCAAGTTTTATATTGGTTTTCTAGATTCCAGGAAAACTGCCTTTTTTCTTTTTAATTTTTATTAGTTGGAGGCTAATTACTTTACAAGATTGTAGTGGTTTTTGCCATACATTGACATGAATCAGCCATGGATTGACATGTGTTCAAGCTGTACTCCCTGACAGAAGCTGAAATATCTCCAAGTCTACAGTCTCCTTGGTAGGTCTCACATGTACCCCATGCCCTATTCAACGCTGGAGAGGATTCTGTGTCTTCTCAGAAGCAGGCGTATTTGCTGCCCCAGGCTACTTTTTGTTTTCTTTGAGATGAGTCACACACCAGTTCCTGCATTGCCTAACTTCAGAGAACACACTGTGCTCCCCATACGACAGTTTCAGCTTCTCTTGAGAGACCCAAGTTTATGAAATGGTCTTCTGTCATCTCATCCTTCTTTTGGGGAAAGAAATTTCTTCAGAAAACTTCTACCCATTTTCACACACTTTTTTTTTTTTAATAATCTCTTTGAGATGAATTTTTAGGGTCAGATTACTAGTTCTTATCATTTTGAAATTTCCTCAGATTTGTCCTGAATCTTGAAAGTTTTATATCCATTGTATTATCGTATCCCCCAGAAAACTTTAACATCTTTTAATATTTATATATATATATATAATATATATAAATTTATATTTTTATAAATTTTTATGATTATATGTTTATAACATAATTTATATATAATATGCAAAAATATTAATATATATATAATTTCCTTTTTATATACATGTATTTGTAAACAGTTGATGAAATCTGATATAAGCTTGCTAGGTAGTTTACTTGGGTTACTATGAATCAGGTAAGGGTAGGGGAATGATGTAGGGAGAGGAATGAGAAAAGTCAAAGATGGAAGGACATTCAAGGAAAAGTTGAATGAATAACATATTTTCCTAAAATCTCCCAGCATCTTATATTATTGCCTTTTTAAACTACTTTTGTGTGTATTAGTATATGTGCATTTTATCATCAGGTTTCCCAAGGTGGCCATTCTCTTGCTCTTGTACATCCTCTGTCTGGCCCAGTGCCTACTTCACGTACACCCTAATCACCTGACTGACTTTCCCACACACTTACCTCCGCCCCAGCTGATGACCGTTCTAATCTTTAGACCAGAACATCTCCACCTGATAGCATGTTAAAGAGGCGGTGAGGGGCGGGCCCCTCTGCTAGTTCCCCTGGTAACCAAGGAGCCAACCAGATACCAATTCCCCCTTGAGCTGGTAACCTCCCCCCACCGCCCTCCTCTGGGGAGTGAAATCTGCCGCCATTTCCTTGCTTTCCTCTGCATTTTCGGATGTCGCTCCAGGCCTTGCTTCAAACAAGTAAGTTTCCCCATCCATTAAAACACTGATGTCTCTGTTCCTCACTTCAGTCTCTTCCTTCAGCCTTGCGGCTAGGCGAGTATGAGGCTTACTGGATTGCGGGGTACGGCCCAACAGTACTCATATATTTTTGAGAGAAAGAGGTCTTACGTGAAAATTAGGTTCAGCGTGCTAGCTGTGATTCTGTCTAGTTAAAGGAAAAATAAATCTCCAAATGTATAATACACAGTAATGTTTTGGTAAGAAGATGTGGAAGACGTCATAGAAGTTGGACAGATACTAATATTGATTTCAGGAAAATGGAATAGAAAATATATCAGAGGGAGATTTTATCTTTTGTGATATCTTTATATTTTTTTCTTTTTCATAAGTAACCTGTGACGACATGAATAACCTTAAAGGAAATCAGTGCAGTACTGCTAAAAGTTTTGGTAGAGTAGTAATGGAAATCACCTCTACCCATCTTCTCCTTACAAGTAGGTAGAAAGGTCATCTGCTAAGTAGGAAGACAAAAAAGGGTGGATCTCTGGATGTGAGAAAGTGGGATAATCTGAAAGAACAGGAGTGAGATACAAAATTGATTATGAAAGGGGAGAAGGCTAAGGTCAAAATGAACAGAATGAACCTTAAAAAGTTCTCATCTTACTAATGTCTTTTGTTCATTAGTATCCAATAACTTTGGACTAAGAATTTTGAACATAATGAAAAGCAAAACATTGAAGATTACCTCAAAATGGGGGATTTATGGGGGTAGATACAGGAGGTACAAGGTCATAAACTGTTGAAAGTTTGGCTGATTTAGTTGATCACCAGGAAGCAGGCTGAATAAGGACACATGAAAAGCATTAAAGATAATCTAGGAAAACAGGCAAGGAGCATGCGTGCGTGCTCAGTTGTGTCTGACTCTGCAACCCCATGGGCAGTAGCCCGCCAGGCGCCTCTGTCCCTGGAATTTTCCAGGCGAAGAATACTGGAGTAGGTGGCCATTTGCTGCTCCCTGGGGTCTTGCTGGCCCAGGAATGGAACTGGCGTCTCCTGTGTCTCCTGCACTGGCAGGCAGATTCTTTACACGGTGCCACCTGGGAAGCCCAAGCAAGGAACAGGTGTACTTAGTGGTGATGAAAAACGTGTTCAGTAGGAGTGAGAGAAGAAAAGGAATAGAAAGCAGAGTTATCTTTTGTTCCAGTTTGCCTGAGATAATGCCAACAAAATTATGAATTAGTCCTATTTCACTCTCAAATGTGTCCTTTCATACATGATAATTTAAATGAGGTCCTTGAAGTGGAACAAAAGTCAGGAGCACTCTCACCTGCTTGGGAAGAAGGTGAGCAATCTTCCCACAATCTTCACAGCGTCCACTATGGGACAGAGCCATCAACTTCATAAAAGATGGTTTATACTATTGGGTAATAAAAACTCACAGATAGGATGTGAACTCTGGTTATTTTAGCCCATATTTCTCAAATACTGAGGCTATCTTCAAAGTTCATCAAATTTTGAGAATATTCTCAGGTACATATTCACAAGTCAGAGCAATGGGTCCTTTCACACATTTCAGAATTCTCTGAAAAGGGAATCTGAGTTCTATGAGAACTCATAAGTCAATAAGCATCTCTTAACCTTGATGATCCATGCTTCTGTATCTTTCAAAATATTGCATTTTTTTCTCCAGGTGTCCTGTAAAATAATATATCTGGAAGTTGTAGTCCATGATATGTGACGTTTTAACCTTGTGGATGAATAAAAAACAAAAAACTTGAATTGAAATGAAGGGTGATAGCCTAAATTAAGTGAGATAAGAAACTTTCCATTCAAAATGACAAAGGTTAGAACTTTAGCTCAGTCACTTAGTTATATAGCATTGCATAAATTACTTGAATCTTTTGTGTTTCAAGGTCTTGAATATCTAAAGTATCATTTGTAAAGAATTTTTGTAAGCCATAGATGACATAATAGTAAAGATATTTATGTAAATGTAAAGACATAGATGACCTATGTAAAGCAAGTGGCAAGCATGTGATAAGTGCTCAAAAATGCTATTGATACTTCCTTAGCATTCCTTGGTTGCATTTCAAATGAGTTTTCAACCAATTACATTTCTTTACTCAACATCCTCAATTTTTTTTTTACTTTGTAATAGTGGGTAGTGAATGTCAGACACCCAAGGCTAATACCACTGTAGCATTTTTTAAATCAAAATCATGAACAAAAAAAGTTATTCCTGAAATAGGGAATATAAAATCATTCCACATCATTTCATGTACTTGATTTTAACACATTTTCAAACTGATATTGCAGCATTTTTCATCTTGCCTCCTATTTTCATAAAGTAATTCATATCAATTTGTTTTAGATTGTTGTTTAAAGCAAATGCAAAGACTCTGAAACATTTAATTTTGGGGGACTTAAGACAAAAGTGTTTATTACTTTAGAGTCTATACTCTTGAAATTTAACTGGAAATAAAAGGACAGACTTCATTCTAGTGTATTACTTTGCTTCTGTGAAACAAGTTATCAGAAATTTAGTAGCTTAAAACAACCTTGATTCTCAGTTTTTGAACATCAGAAGTCTGTGCATAGAGTAGCTGAGTTTTCTGTTATATTGTCTCACAGAATTGCATTCCAGGACTCAGCCAGTCTGCTGCCTTATCTGGCGCTTGGAATCCTATTCCAAGCTCTTTTGGCTGATTCCATTTCCCTGCAGGTATACGCTGCAGCTTTCTCTTCCTTACTAGCTTTGCCATGAAACTTCTCTCGGCAAAGAGACTGCCTTCGGGTCCTTGCCGCATGATGCTATCCTCTCTCAACGCGGAAGCTGGCTTCTTTGAGGCCAGCATGAAAGACTTTATCACTCTGAATTTCTTACTTCAGAAAAGGCAGGGTCTGGTTTAAAGGCCCACCTGTGTAGATCAGGCCCACCCAGGGTGTTCTTCCAGTTGATGACCTCAAAGTAACTAATTTGGGACCCTACCTGATCTGAAAAAATCCCTTCACCTTTAAGATTTAGTATGATTCATTTGCGGTATATATTTCAGCCATGTGAGTGAATGGCGTCATAGTCAGCGCCTCCCAAACTGCAGGGACTGGGGCATTACAATAGGAGTGTACCATTAGGAATGGCAGTCTTGGCATCTCAGAACCTGCCTATCACAGTCAGATTCAGATTATAAACATCACATTAGTACTCTTTTTGTAGAAAATGGCCACTGTATCATATGAAAAAATCAAATTGAATATGTGTAATATGGTTATATTGTACTTTTTTCCCCTTAAACATTTTAATAATTCACAATTGAAAATGCATTTTTCTTTTTTTATACCATGTATAAAAATCATTTTAATGTTTAGCCCTTATGCAATTTAGGCAAAAAAAAATGTCATATGGAGCTTATTATTGTCATAGTTCTTATTTTGCAGTAGAATATTTAAGAAAGACAGAATTATTACCATTTATTTTCCAGTCATAAAGAGGACTTTGCATGTATGATACAAATTAGAAGTGTAAAATTTAATATTTAGAGTTCTAGAAAAAGAGACACTGTCCTATTAGATGAATAGCATATATGTGAAATTTTAAAATATTTACCATTCTTAATTATTACAACATTTTTACCATTCTGTTTTTGTTCACATTAGTTTACTTACTAAATTTTAGGTATTTCCATCAAAAGTATTACTCTGGAATTTAGCATTTATAATACTAATGTAGGAAATGGTTAGAATTTGTATTGAAATAAAAACCAATTAAAATATTTAGAAACATTGTGTTAAATTAACCCATGAAATACTCTAGATCCTACCATCAGCTAATAATTTACCTGCAAAATATAATAACTTATTTTTATTCTAAAATTATTTGTAGGAGCACTGATAGATAACAAATCAGGTAATAGATGCTTGCTTTGTTTTGATTTATTATTTCTAAAGAGCATGTTTTTCCATTTTAGAAAGTACTGTAAATATCTAGAATGATTTAGGTTTATGGTCAATTGTTTCATGTATATATATATGTATATAAACTTATATGTACTTCTTTTTCTCTATGTTATGTATGTATGTATATCAGGGATTCCTGGAGTCTTAAGCCTAGTGTCTTAATTTATGCCCCACTAAAAGCACAGCAGAAATAAAAAGGCTTACATGAAGGTAGTTTGTTTTGCTTAAAGAGTTCAAGGAACCAGAAGAGATGAGTGGAAAGAGAGAAACAGGAAAAGAAGAAAAGCCACTCCAAAAGTATGTTACTAAGCTGATCGTAACTGTGGACAACTGAAAGTCCATCACACTACGGGTCCTTCAAAGTCCACCTACCATCAGTGAAGTGTTCTGTCATAGGATACACGTTGCCTTGCCTTTCCTGATTTGTGAATGTGTCAGAATGCTCAGCGAGGTCTTGCTTGCCTCCTGTGTGGTGCTGGCGGAGAAGCAACAGGGCAGAAAGTGAACAATTCGTGGTATAGCTGAGGTGCGGTACCATCAGATTATATCTTCTTTCAACTGAGAATTTAGAAATTGCCAGAGTAAAACCCTGGTAAATCTTTGGTCATGTGTCCAGTTTTGCAACTTCTTTATTATAAAATAAGTCCCTTATTTTGAGGCTTTGTTATGTGGGAATCCATACTGGTCAATCAAGGCATTCTGGAAGCTTCCCATATTGATGTTGTTACAGCTGCTAGCAGCCAGGAAGGAAAAATTACATCCAGAACAGGTGTCAGCTCCAGTAAGGACAGAGTGCTGCCCCTTCTGGGGCTAGCATGTTTCGGTGATACTTTATTCCTAGTGTCAACATAAGAATTTGTCACAGACTTCAGGATTCCCTTGATTATTTTAATACACAGTAACTAAGTAATCAAAGGAACTTCCATGCCTCATCAATTCCAGGGTTGGTCTCACGTTAGAGACCGACCAGTGTGGCACTGAACACACTCATCATAGAGGAACGTGACAGTTGCCAAATTTTATTTTCTAAAAGCTAGTTCATGTTTATTTTTGTGACTACATTGCCATGACCTCACCAGAGACATTCAGTGAGGGGAAAAAATAATTGCCTAATTAACTGCAGCTGCTAAAGTTGAGTCGCCTGCAATTTTTTTTTTTCCATTTATTTTTATTAGTTGGAAGCTAATTACTTTACAATATTGCAGTGGTTTTTGCCATACATTGACATGAATCAGCCATGGATTTACATGTGTTCCCCATCCCGATCCCCGCTCCCGCCTCCCTCTCCATCCCATCCCTCTGGGTCTTCCTAGTGCACCAGCCCTGAGCAATTTCTATATAAGAAAAAAATATACCCCTTTACTATATGATAAAAGTTTATAGAAATACATTCAATGTTTATTCAATAAAATTCTAGTCAGTGTTCATTGTATGCCAGTAGATACAAGCTTGTATATGGGGACACAGCAAGGAATCGGATATGGTCCCTGCTCTCCGGGAGTAGCTAATCCACTTATGAAGGAAGAGAGTTCATATATGTGTCTAGGTAATGCTTGCAGTATGGATGGTTTTGCTTCTTTAGTGGGTATAACGTATGTATAATCTAGGGTGCAGGTGGAGACTAACATTGGGCTTAATGAATAACTCATTGGGCCGATGGTCTTCCAAACTTTGATTTTTGTATTCAAAACAGCATATGTCTCTCAAGGAGTCTTCAAAAGCTAATATATGTCATTTCATGTCAGCAGTAAAAGAGGTATAGAAATCAAAAAGAGGATGTGAAAAGTCTGTTGGATGTCAGACTGCCTGGTCTGATCTTCTAATTTTCTTTTTTTCTTTGTCTTTTTGCTGTACTTTCTGGGAAGATTTCCTATGTTATCTTCCAACTATTTACCTTCTATTGAACTTTCATTTTTACAATTTTTTTTAATTCCTAGGAAGCAAGTTTAATCATGTCATATGTTTGCATAAATGAATGATACCATTATTTTTTTGTCCCTGCATTCTCTGTTTCTTCCAGCTTTTGTCCCCTTTTTGGTTGTTTATATCTCCATAGTTGAATTTGAAGACATCTTTTCTCTTAAAGGTCAGTCAGGACTTGGCATTGTGCACGTGGATAAGAGTAGGAGACAAAAAATTGGAATTCCTGTGTTACTTAAGTTAATCTCTAAGTTTATGAGTTGACAGTTTTTGAGGAACCTCTTGGATCAACATCTTGGGACAGTGTGATAGTTCAGGGGATATTTCTGCCTCCAGTGTTTGGAATGGCAGTGGTCACTTAATCCTGCTGTTTTGGAAATGTATTCTCCAAGATCCTTCTGGGCCTCCCAGTACAGAGACTCTCTTTTTCCCTTGGGTGAGGGACTAAACCTCTAGACTCCTGCTGGGGATGGTGATCGATCCCCCTGTGTGTGGTGTGAGAGAGGGATCCAGGTCCTCAGTGTTTACCGTGGTCCCTTACGCCATTACCCACTTGCACCCTCAGTGCTGCTATCATTGTGCTTCTTGAAATACAAATGGTGTTATTTCTTTGTTTTTCACTACTGCCAAATTGAATTTTGGCTGTCTTGCATGTACTGAGCCAGTTATTCTTGTGAATTAGGGGGAAGTGTTTCCTCCAGAAGGACACAGGTCTCTCTGGGTGAACATAGACTGAAAAGCTGCCTTTCTATATCCCACTGGCCCTCATCTCTTGAGAAATCTGTGTGCAGGTCAGGAAGCAACAGTTAGAACTGGACGTGGAACAACAGACTGGTTCTAAATATTAAAAGGAGTATGTCAAGGCTGTATATTGTCTGCTCATTTAACTTACATGCAGAGTACATCATGAGAAATGCTGGCCTGGATGAAGCACAAGCTGGAATCAGGATTGCCAGGAGAAATATCAATAACCTCCGACATGCAGATGACACCACCCTTATGGCAGAAAGTGAAGTAGAACTGAAGAGCCTCTTGATGAAAGTGAAAGAGGAGAGGGAAAAAAGTTGGCTTAAAGCCCAACATTCAGATAACTAAGATCATGACATCTGGTCCCATCACTTCATGGCAAATACCTGGGGAAACAGTGTCAGACCAAAATCACTACAGATGGTGATTGCAGCCATGAAATTAAATGACACTTACTCCTTGGAAGAAAAGCTATGACCAACCTAGACAGCATATTAAAAAGCAGAGACATTACTTTGCCAACAAAGGTCCATCTAGTCAAGGATATGGTTTTTCCAGTAGTCATGTATGGATGTGGGAGTTGGACTATAAAGAAAGCTGAGCACCGAAGAATTGATGCTTTTGAACCGTGGTGTTGGAGAAGACTCTTGAGAGTCCCTTGGACTGCAAGGAGATCCAACCAGTCCATCCTAAAGGAGATCAGTCCTGAGTGTTCAATGGAAGGACTGATGTTGAAGCTGAAACTCCAGTACTTTGGCCACCTCATGCGAAGAGCTGACTCATTTGAAAAGACCCTGATGCCAGGAAACATTGAGGGTAGGAGGAGAAGGGGACAACGGAAGATGAGATGGTTGGATGGCGTCACTGACTCGATGGACATGAGTTTGCATAAACTCCAGGAGTTGGTGATGGACAGGGAGCCCTGGCATGCTGAGGTTCATGGGGTCACAAAGAGTTGGACATGACTGAGTGACTGAACTCAACTGGCCCTCATCTCAGTGACTCAGATGGTTATGAATCTGCATGCAATGCAGAAGACCCAGGTTTAGTCCCTGGGTCAGGAAGATCCCCTGGAGAGGGAATGGCAACCCACTGCAGTCCTCTTGCCTGGAAAATCCTATGGACAGAAGAGGCTGGCAGGCTACAGTCCATAGGATTTCAAAGAGTGAGACACCACTGAGCAACTAACACTTTCTGGCCCTCATCTCAGCCTCTGTCATACTCAGGGGCCATTGTCAGCCCAGGCCCATTTGCTGTCCTTACCTCATCCTTGTGAATTTTAAGCTTTTGCAAAGCAAAGTGTTAAAAATGAGTGTGTGTTTTCTGGAGGAAGATAAATTACACATACTTATTTGATCTATCATCATAACCCAGAAACAGTATTTAGAAATTTTAAGTCAGATAAATATTCTGTAGTCATTGTCTCAATAGATCTGTTCAGAGATGTGTATTCCACCTCTGTGGCTAAATAGAATTATCTGGTCAGAACTCTTGAGACAGATCATATAGCTACTGCGATCAGAATATTTCTGCATAAGCAACCCTGAAGAACATACTATTTGTAAAGCAAATTCAAAACCACATACTTTACTTGAATTGGATAATATTAAAGCTTAGATGTCAGCTAGGATAAGCTTGATAATTTAAAACTAATTAAGAAGTTGTGCAAATTGCACATAAGTCTATTACTCAGCATATCCTGCATGGCTCAGTAATTGCAGAGCTTTTTTCATCTCACTCAGTGACCTCCCATTCAAGGGTGAAAACAGAGATTTCTTTCTTTTCAATGATGGAAGCCAGGAGCTATTTACTCTTAAGCTAAGAGTTCCCACACTCCAGCTCTTCTAATGGGCTGGAAATTAGTACAGTTACAAAGGACTCTGAACTTTCTTTTTCTTTTCCACAGATGTAGGTAGGAATACATGACATGGATCCTCCTTATCAGAATTGAGGAATTTATTTTTAGACAAAAGACTTATATATATAAGACATAGTTCTCTCAAATTCTCTCTCTTTCTCATTCTCTCTCCCTTCCTCCCTCCTTCTCTGTCTAGTTTTTCATTCTTTTTTCAGGTTAGAGAATGCTTCAGTGACTACTTTCTCTGCCCACAACTGATAATGGGCCCTGTTCTTAGCAGAGAAATATCTTCAGCCAAATAAAATTTGCTAAGATGTTATTTAGATTTTTAAAAATTTTCTCCTTAAAGCCTTTTGCAGTTTCTCATCACCTGTCCATTAAGGTTGGTGTTCAGTAGCTTCACTTATAAAGCTTTCAGAATTTGCCTTCACTATAGCTTTACCACTTGGCATGTATTTCCACCAAGTTGGATGACTTGGTAGTTCTCTAAAAATGTACACTTCCTTGATTTCATAGATTAACACTTACAAACTTCTCCATCTGGATTTTCTTTCTTCTCCTTCCCCACAGGCATCTGTTAAATTTAATCCATTGATTAAGTCCCAGATCAAAAGTCATTTCTTCAGCTAAACTGGTCTTTTGACTTTTCAAACTTTACAACATTAAATTTGACTTTATGTGAAATATTTTACATAGTTTTTCTTAGTCAATTTCAGTCACTTTAGGCAAATTCTTTAAAAAAAAAAAATTCTCTCCAGACAAATAGTAGCTACTGAGTAAATTCTTTCCTAAGTGGGTGACATACTGAGTCTTTGAGATTTTGCTTTGGCAGTTTGTATTAGATTTGTCTGTACAGAGAGAAGACATTTGTTTTATAAGGGACATTTTGTTGCTTTTATAATTTGATGGTTTATGTGGATTCGTGCTTCTTCATGGTAAGTATGATATATATTATTGTGAATTGATTGGATTTCCTTTGTGCCCCAGTGTCGGGCAGATTTTTGTAAATATTCCACAAGTTTTTGAAAACAATTTGTATTATTTCTCTTTGCTGGAAATAAGAGTTTGTTTAAGAAATAATTTTTTGGAGAATTTATGCCAGGCGCTGTTTGGGGCGCTGGGAAGTATAATGTCATACACTCGTGGACTTTGTTCTAGTTTAGGGATTGGCAAACCAACCAATAAACATGTGATACTGTGTCGCATCATGTTAAATGCTAAAAGCAATTATAAAGAAGTGTTACGAAAAGTGGTTAAGTCTTTTCTAAAGAGATTATTGAGTATAAATCCAAATACAATGAGAGAACAGGCTATGCTATGACGTGGGTGAATATCATTCCAGGCAGAGAGAACAACCATAAAGATGGCCCTGAGGATGAGATTAAGCTTGGACTACATGGCTAAAGTGATTAGTCAAGAGGGAAATTAGGAGGAGGAGTCAGAGGTAAAGGTGCAAGATCATGTAGCATTTTGTATGCTGCGGAAAAGAATCTGAACTTTACTTTGAATGAGATGGAAGGCTATCAAATAGTTTGAGCAGGTATGCAGTATGATTAATTCATAGGGGTGAGGCACTGGGAAATCAGTTGGAAGGTGATTTCAATCCTTTAGGTGAATTCCTGGGTGAGGTGCAGGGCACTGAATGTGGTCAGAAGTGTTCAGATTCAGGAGACATTTAGAAGTTAAAGATAAGCAGACTTACTCTGATGATTGAAATACGGATATGTTGTAAATAGAGGACTGAAGCATGACTCAGGGGTTTGGGGCAAAACATCTTAGGAAATTATGCTACTACTTAATGAGCTAGAGAAAACTGGGGAAAGAGCCAGTTGCTGATGAAAATCCTGCTGTCAAATCTTTCTTTTTAATGACTGGTTTTAATTTTTTTAAATTTGTCTTTGATACAGTAAGCTTAACAGTGATGGGCGTAGATATAGATCTCTTTTATTTACCCTGTTCAAATTATCCTGTCTATTCTATGAAAACTTTGTTTTCTTTTTTTTTTTTTTCCAATTCTGGAACATTCTTTTGAAAGACAGCTATTCTTGATGTTTTCTCTTCTTAAAATTTCTGCTGCATATATAGATTTTTTCCTCCTATTTTCCATGCTCTTAAACAACTTGAATCTTTGAATCAATTTTTTTTATTTTCAACTACTTTATTTTTCAATTTATAAATTTAACAGTACTTAAGCTGCAGTACTAATACATTGGCCTTATGAAGTATCTAAAACAAGAGAAATTCAAAACATATAAAATCTGACTAGAAACTCTTAAGTCATTGCTAGAGGAAAAAAATGGATGAACCTAGAAATAGAATTTAAACATCTTAATTAAAACGTGCTTCATTTCCCTTTATTTTTGACTTCTAATAAATGATAGTACCTTTTGAAAATACTTTTCATTTCTATGAACTGCTTCAGAAGTATCAAATCCATAAAATACTTTATAGGTATTCTAGTCCTAAAATCCAAGTAGATACTGTTTTTCTTACACATGTCCTCCTTTTCATATTTCAAAGCAAGAGTTTTATAGGGCTAATCTTGGGTGACAGTTTTAGCTACATATATATTTTAATTGGTTTAATATTTGACTTTAATATCCTGAGATACACTAGTAAATAATACCTTCCAATGTCATAATTACTGTATACTTTGCAAAATCATAAACAGTGCATTTTCTAGGCATTGACACAGATTGTGTCAACATACCAGTGATTTATTGGAGAATCCTCACTTTTCAGTCAAAAGTTCTGCAGTTAGATAATTTTCCAAAGCTCCCCAGCTGATCAGTGAAGACCGGAATAACCTGATCTATCTGACTCCAAAGCCTAAGTTACTGCTACTGTAGTACATCTTACAAAAGACTCTTGGTGAGAATACTTTTATTTCAGTATGGCTTACTCTCTGAATTCAGATTATTCTGCTCCTATAAGTTTTTTCAACCTGAATAAAATATAGATGAAATCCCAATTAATATTTAATACAAATGCACAGGCAAAAGTGGGTGCCTACTGCCTTCTGCCCGTGTGTTGCAGGGTAATCTAACTCTCCTTTGCCTGTCATCTTGGGCTGCCTTTGTGGAGGAGAAAATGTTTCTCTGTTCTAGAAGCCATTACTGGAGTATACACTATGTATTGTATAAAATAATAGTAAAGCCACTCTTAAAAAAATTGCATTTTACTTTGTTTTTTGTTATATAAGTTTGAGGTGTTCAGCATTATGGTTTGACATCTGTATATACGTCAGAGTGATCATCACCATAAGTCTAGTTCCCATCTGTTACCATATGGATGACCTCTTTCTCCCATTTTTCCCACCCCCCTGAACACCTTCCCCTGTGCTAATCACTAATCTAGTGTGTGTATTTTGAGATTTTTTTTCTTTTAAGATTCCATATATGAGAAAGATGGTACAGAATTTATCTTTCTCAGTCTGACTTATTTCACTTAGCATAGTACCCTAAAGGGTATTTGCCCTAAAGGGTAAAGCCATCCCTTTAAGGAGCAACACTTGAGAGTACTTGATCAATGTTGTTCATTTTTCCAAAACATTTGTTTCATTGAGTTAATATTTGCCATTCAACATCTCAGAAACTCTGAAAACTGTACATTCAAGCGAGTTTGGCAAAACCAAAAAATTTTTCAGCTGTTCTAACTTACCCTGCTCTTAAATTTTGTTTTGTACTTTTTCCTTTCACCCTCATAATGGTGTTCAGTTCAGTTCAGTCACATCCGACTCTTTGCGACCCCATGAACTTCAGCATGCCAGTCCTTCCTGTCCATCACCAACTCCAGGAGCCTACTCAAACTCATGTCCATCGTGTCATATTAAATTAAAATAATTGGATCAGAAATTTCTGTGTGTATCTCTAATTGTATATTTAATTTGCAATGTCTGAAACCAAAATATTCCTTACAGTTTTATTTCTTTATAACCCTTTAAACATTTTAAATTTATTTTCATTAGCTACTACTAGATTATATATTCAGGGGCATAATCTGGACAAAGTTGAATTTAGTGGGTCTTTTTCCTAAATATGGAAGTCACATATTTGAAACCTAATAAAAGTATTACTTTATTTAAAGGAAGAGAGAGAAAGAGAGCCATTTTTCTATAGGTAAAAGTAATCTAAGTAATTAAGGCAGTACAAAAGAGATTTTTTTTTCTGTTGTGGCACTAAAACAATAAAATTTAAAAACTTTATCATGTGTTTCTCTTCTCTCCAGGACTATGGAGATTTTCTTTCCCATTAACATATTATTTTCCTTCCTTTTAGTGATACCTTTAGTCATCTCTACACTCTTTTCTAATCCTGCTTTTTTTTGCACATGATCTTTGGACTTGGTTAGCACTTTAAGTGCATGGGTTTGTGCAAGATAGTCTAGATTGGCTACTGGCAATAGCTCACAGACTTTGGATATGTAAACACTACTGGTCTTTCTGGACAAATCTAGTTGAAATATACTACCATGTCCAAGGAACTCCTGTGTTTGTTTTCTCCTTGGTGACTGAGGCCTACACATCTCTTAATAAGTTTTGAGAACTATTTTATTGAAAAAATATTTTATTCTGCAGGCAGTAAGTACTCAAAAAATACTCAACCTAGTAACTAAAAAGTCTCAGAAATACTTCATTAGTTTTTCAGGAAAGCAAAACCGTATGTCTTGATTTAAATTGCTGTGGAAGCGATCAGTAGAATTTTGCACCCCAGCAAGAAATTAGATGTGTTAAAATTCAAGCAATACTGTAACTGACTGACTTGTCTATTGGAGAAAAAGTTTACATGAATGTGTCTCTATTATTACCCACAAATTTACTTACTTTTATGCTGCTTCCAAAGCACAAAGGAACTAAGGTTTGTTTTTGTTATATATTTTGTGATTTTCTAGACTTATTTAAGAAAACAGGTTTATTTGACAAAGTAAGTTTTATTTTTTTAAAATTACTGTATTCAGAACCATTCTTGATCCAGACTTACTTTGAAGAGTAGGAAATGAGGCATTTTGATTTATGGTGTCATTTCTAAAAGAGTGTTAGATTTTATAGAAGGGCATATCCTTTCCCATTATTATTATTTTAAAGTAAGATAGTCTAAGGATTTTTGAAGACTCCATTCTGTAAAATTAGTGCCTATCTGATGATATTAGTTATCGAGGAACAGAAGTCATTTAAGAATCAGTCCATCTAAGGAAGAAGACAAGGGGGATTTTTGATCAATATTTTGGTTTCTAAAAGATAATGCTACCAGAGAAATGGTACTTTGTAGAGCAAATTTGAGTATTGTGGTGATAGAATTAAAAAATCTGTTCAGAATCAATTAATAATTTGCTATCCTATTTGGAGAAGGAAATGGCAACCCACTCCAGTATTCTTGCCTGGAAAATCCTATGGACTGAGAATCCTGGTAGGCTATAGTCCATGGGATTGCAAAGAGTCGGACACGACTGAGCCCCTTCACTTCATCCTGTTTAATACAAGTTTTCTTAAGAGTTTCATTAGAGCTGGTCAAGCTTCAAGAAACTGATAATCTCGAGATATATGGTCAAATTCCTATTTCTACGCTGCAAAGCAGGAGTTATAACTTGGTTATTCCATCAAGAAAACAGCCTGTGAAGATGACCTGTGAGATGACAAGCCTGATGCTGCAAATGACATCTGTTTTCTCTCTCCAGCTATGCAAACAGCAGATAACAAGTGAATTAAATCATCCCAAACAGTTTCCCCAAACTGCAAATGAGGAAAAGTAATTACAAATGGAGGCAGAATCAGTCCATTAGTTATTGAGAACTATTTTAATTCTTTTCATTGGCAGGTCTCAACTGTTTGCTGCAATTCTATTAAGAGTTAGAAAAATTCATTAATATGAGACCCATGTCTTGATTATAGTAGCTACTATGTGACATTTTCAGGAGAATCTGGATCCTTGAGGGGGGATCAAGGTTGAAAAAAAACCCCACTAATCTTGTGTTTTTAAAAATGTTAAGTATTCAAATCTGTGATAAGTTATAGTTCAGACAAGAAAATAATTAAACTTGATAGCAAGATGCATGTAGGACCTAATTTTAACTTGTGTGGGTCAGTGACATCTGACAATTTTATCAAAACAGATTGGTGGGCCTCATCTCCAGAACTTTATAAAGTTGGGTTGGGGCCTGAGAATTTCCATTTATAGAGGATCCTGGAACCATACTTTAAGAATTGCTATATGTAACTGTGATATTATTAGTGTTTTTCTCTTAAGATTATTTATTGTGCTATTGAAAGAGGGATTTACTTTGGTGTCTCTATAATAAACAATTCTGAATAGCATCCAAGAGGAAATTCCTTTTATGAGTTTTTCTCCTTTTTGTAGTGTACAGCATTATATTTTTTAAAATCTTTACCTAAGATGGCTCTTTAGTTATAACATATGTTACATATTATAACTAACATAACAAATTTATGGGGAGATGAGATTTTTGGCAAAATCAGTCATTTGAAATGAGAGGTGCACAACAAATGATTCATCAGTCTGTGAGGAATGTGGAAAATTGGCAAAACATAATAATTCCCATTGTCTGATTTACAAGTCTAACCTGAAGGGAAGGAGCAGTGCTGAGTTCCATTGTAACAAGTGGCAAGGCATGTAAGAGGTGGAGCAAAAGTTCAGAGAAGTACAGAGAAAACTGGAATCAGGGAGGTTAAAAACGGTGAGAGAACCAGTGATTGTAAGAAGAAATCTGGTTAAAGAAGGAGATCAGAAAAACATAGAATTAGGCTACAGAATTGAATCGTTCAGTTCAGTCTCTCAGTTGTGTCTGACTCTTTGCGACCCCGTGAACCACAGCATGCCAGACCTCCCTGTCCATCATCAACTCCTGGAGTTTACTCAAACTCATGTCCATTGTGTCAGTGATGCCATCCAAGCATCTCATCCTCTGTCGTCCCCTTCTCCTCCTGCCCTCAATCTTTCCCAGCATCAGGGTCTTTTCAAATGAGTCAGTTCTTCGCATGAGGTGGCCAAAGTATTGGAGTTTGAGCTTCAACATCAGTCCCTCCAATGAACACCCAGGACTGATCTCCTTTAGGATGCACTGGTTGGATCTCCTTGCAGTCCAAGGGAATTTCAAGTCTTCTCCAACACCACAGTTCAAAAGCATCAATTCTTCGGCGTTCAGCTTTCTTCACCGTCCAACTCTCACATCCATACATGACTACTGGAAAAGCCATAGCTTTGACTAGACAGAATTGAACAGTTCAATACACCTTGCCAGCTTTTGAAAAAAGCACTGAGTCAACACCAAAAGCCCAGAGAAAATGAATGCCGCTATGTCCTGTGGGTCATTTAATGAAAAGGCATGCTAACATTCCCTAAAATATTTGATTATAGTGCACTGATTGTTGACTGTGACAGGTACAGAAAATTTGAAATATTTGGCATACTGTTCACCATATAGGGAAATATGCAGCATACTTTAGATGTTTCCATTCTATTTCAGTAAAAATTATTTTAGAACTCCCAGGTATATTAAATTTAATGTGTATAAGTTAATAAATGTTGACATATATGCTAGACAAATATCTTCTAACCCACAAACATAGAGAAGGTTTATATAACTTGCCAAAGTCATGGGGCTAGGAGGAGTAATTAAAGTGAAGTTAGAATAATACGTTTGTGCACAACTTGGTACCAGTCATTTGAAATATTTCATAGATACACTTTATATTTTATAAATCTTCATTATGTATTTTTCAGTTAATAGTTATAATTAATATGTGAAGTAGATAATGTTATTCCTATTTTATAGACAAGACCTCTGGGATACATAGAGCCTAAGTAATTGCCCAAGGTCACACAGCTGCTTAGTGGCAGAACTATACTAAAAGATCAGTGTCTTCTGCTCCAAGGATTGGGATCTCAAAAACTATGCTTTACTGTCTCAGTAGTAAAGCTGAAATTTCAGCGTCTGTCTATAGTTGTCCCCTCTCTGGGGTTTTAATTTATGTGGATCACAGAGATCTATCAAGACACACATCATACAAAAATAATGGTAGATAGAGGTCAATCCATGACAATTCAGCTTGGCAGGCAAAACCTTTCTCGATTTTGTGAAAAATCATGAGGCCAGGTCTGGACTAGTAGAAACTAGTACCGTGGTCAGTTAGTGACATCTTCCAGAGATACGGGAGAGAAAAAGGGTCGGAGTGTCATGAATTGCTATTCCTATAGTAGAAAAGAAGGAAAGTTGCAAACTGTATAGATCATGGTGAATTAAACGAGTAGCGTTGTTTTTTTTCTAATTGGAAAGTTTTCCCAAATGAAATTGTTTTGAGTTCCATGGCAGCAAGGCAGGGGTGGTGGAGGGTTTATTTTCTTACATGATAGATAATCTACTTTACTGAATAGAAGAGTAGCCTATGCAAATTTGTACTTTAGTCAGTAAAATGTTAATTTAAACATGCTTTTGAAAAGTGGCCACGTGGAAGTAGCTTTCTAATCTTCCAACCTAAGATTCTAGGTCATATTGTTAAATTGAGCAGAGCATTTATGGTCTGTGCACATAAGCTAGTGTGCATGTGTGCTAAGTCACTTCAGTCGTGTCCAACTCTTTGCCACTCTACAGACTAGCCTGCCAGGCTCCTCTGTCCATGGGATTCTCCAGGCAAGAACACTGGAGTGGGTTGCCATGCCCTCCTCCAGGGGGATCTTCCTGACCCAGACTTTCTATCTTTGATTTGCCTATGCTAATTACTTGCATAATAGGTGGGCACATGTCAGGCCTTTTATTAGGGCCCAGTACTCTTCCTTGGTAATGGTTCTTTGACATTCTTAGCTATGCTTTCAGGGCTGCATCCTTTGAGTTGTTCCTCCTTTTCTGTAAGAAACGGTACATGTTTGTGTTTACCTAGGGTAGCTCACTCTGGCAAGATTGGGTTCTCCAAGATGTGTTTTAATTTTGAACTCTGACCCTTTTTGTTGTGTCCACAGTGCTTCTAGTGATGTTATTTTTTGTCAACACTGTAGGTTTCTTATGAATCTCATTGAGGATAAATCCGTAAGAAAAGTTGTTCTCTGAGAGAAGCCTCTCTACCTTAGGCTGAGAAGCAAGGTATCGTGGGACAGCATCCTTAAGGTTTTTAGTAGTTGTTCTGAGAAGTTGAGAAGGTCTGTGAGGCACCCTACTTCTGAAGTCTCAACAGGGAGTCTTACAGTCACACATTAGGTAAGAGCTTTATCCTGAAGCCAGGTTTTACTGGCAGTACTCTTGATTTATTCCTTGCTCTGAGGCCTTTTCTTTGAGTCTTTTGCTGTCTGGAGAGAAAGTTATTTATTTATGAACACAGCAAGTACTGAATACTTTATATTTTTCTCTAAAATATGATCAAAAATTAGATGATTGTGATTGATTTCCCTAAAACTGGATCCAGATTCAAAGGTGAAGTAACTTATGGTTAAGGCTGATCAGGTGCTGGCACCATTGGGCTATAGGAAAGTAGAAGAAGAAAGAAGCCTGGTACCTGCTGTGTCAAACAGTGTTAAATCAATAAAAGCAGAAGGTTTACTTACTTCAGCTCTTGAAAAATGAAATTTTTGAAAAGTCTTAGCACTTAGTAGAACATCTAGAGTTTAGAAATATAAAACTGAAGAGAGAGCATTAAAATTACATGGAAAATATTTTTTACTTACTTTGCAGGAACATCAGGACTAAAACTAATGATTATGAAGAGCTTTGAAAACATAACTGCGTTGTATAACATCGGCCTTGGGCCTCACCTCTAGTAGGGTTCACAGCAAGTCTATTAGCCCTAGATCATCCTGGCAGCAACGTCAAGTATCATTAGTGCGGGAAGCCATAGACAGCCACCGAGGACTCGCCCATGATTACTTCCTGGAAGTCTTAGTTTTCAGACTGTGGAGTGGAGCTGCCCTGACTGCACATTATAGCACAAGTAATTATTCATCAAAACTTGTCTTGCTGCAAGCAATTTATTCCTCTCACCACAGATGTCCCCCGTTCTGACCCAGAGCAGCATGAATGTGGGCTAAAAATAGCAGCTACACAATGCAGCAGGCAGCCATGGTTAGACTGCATTTAAATGGTTCTTATGTCCTTGGATTCAGAGCACTTTCCTCGCATGGATTAGCCCTAGAAGAAATCCTGGAAGGTAAAGATTATCTTATCCCCTCTTGTGCTTTAGTCTTTGTAGTTATAAAGCACGTTTCTTTTTGCAGATAAACTCTGCTTTGCCTGGCAATTCATCCTTTCTCTCTGTTTTACAGATTTACCATTTTTTGTTTGCTTCTTTTGACGTAGTTGGAATTGGGAAATGGGAATATCAGTTCTGCACCTGTCACTCTACTGTCTGATCACATCACATGCTCAAAAAACATATTCATTAACAGCCATTATGTGCAAGTACATGCTAGGCACTGGGGGGGATAAACATACAACCCTTATTCTCTTACACGCCAGCTTCAGGAAAATCAAATCATTAAAGTAACAAGCAGAGAAGCACTTAATTCTCATCTAAGGTTTTGCTAATACAATGTTCAGTGTTCCTGAGCGCCTCACCATGTTTGGTTTAACTATCTTCTAATGTGTCAGTTGGGCTTCCCTGCAGCTCAACGGTAAAGAATCTGCCTGCAAATATAGGAGATGCAGGTTTGACCCCTGGGTCAGGAAGATCCCCTAGAGAAGGAAATGGCAACCCACTCCAGGATTCTTGCCTAGAAAATCCCATTGATACAGGATCCTGGTGGACTACAGTACATGGGGTTGCAAAAGCAGCCTGCAACTTGGCGAGTAACCAAACAAGAAGGAATGTGAAGGTCTATGAAGGAATCCTCATTTAAGGATGTCATCAACGCCCAAGTGAAATCCTGTTAAAAACATCTTGTACCATCTTCTGCTGATGTATCTTTGTCCTGTTGGTACAGAGAGATGACTCAAAATCCCCCACACAATTCCTCTGAAATGCCTGGATTTCCTCATGCCGAAAGGACTGTTGGGCATTGCGGTTTCTAAGACGCTTAAATTAAGCTCAACGCTAATCCTCAAAAAGGAGAATGATGGACAAATGTGGCCTCTAACCTCAAGGAATTCATAATCTTGTCATGTATGTTGGATATGGTTATACATAACAGCATTTCATGTAATTATTTTGATTTTTCAGAGATTTAAGACCAGACACTTAAGTCATTCAGTCTCCTTAATGAATGCATGTGATGGTAATTGTTCTTTTTTTCCCTAGCTTTATTGTGATATAATTGACATGTTTAGGTCAGTTCAGTCACTCAGTCATGTCCAACCCTTTGTGACCCCATGGACTGCAGCATGCCAGGCCTCCCTGTCCATCACCAACTGCCGGAATTTACCCAGACTCATGTCCATTGAGTCGGTGATGCCATCCAACCATCTCATCCTCTGTCGTCCCCTTCTCCTTCTGCCTTCAAACTTTCCCAGCATCCGGATCTTTTCAAATGAGTCAGTTCTTCACATCAGGTGGCCAAAGTATTGGAGTTTCAGCTTCAACATCAGTCCTTCCAATGATATTCAGGACTGATTTCCTTTAGGATGGACATGTAAAATCATGTAAGTTTGAGGTGTACAATGTAATTTGATACATATATTGAGAAATGATTGCCATAGTAAGATTAGTTAAGACAGCCTTCGAATATTATTCATTTCATTGTTGTTCTTATTTTTATGGCAAGAACATTTACATCTCATATAATTCTATTGCCAGATTTTTGGTGGGTTGATGAACAATGAAATGGACCCTAAGTTCCAGTCAAGACTTATAATGGATCATGACCTGTACCTCTGGTCCTTGCTTAGGCCACTTTTATTAATATCGTTAACACTTTTGAACATTTAGTATGTAGCAGGCACTGTTTTACATATGTTTAGTCATTTTTTAAACCCGCAACAACCATATTTTTATCATCTGCATTTGAAAGACACTCTTGGTGAGCGTGGGTAGTCTCAAAAATCAGAAGAAGCTTCTCAATTTCCAGTAATGCTGTGTTTTGAAATGGATGTTAGTGGCACACATGTGTTCACTTTCTTAAATTAGTTTAGCTGACAGAAATGATGTGTATACTTTTCAGCATTCAAGTTCACACAGAAAAAGCAGCAGAGGCAGAATTCAAACCCAGATGTTCTAATTTGATGACACACATTTTAACTATAGTAGTAAACAACCACAGTTGGTATTGCATTTCTAGACCTGCAGTGTATATTCATTGAAATACTAGTGTTTTGGAATGCTGTCTGAAAAAGGAAGCTCTGTGAATATCTAAGTTTGAGAAATACTCCATATTCCTGTATGGAATTCAATGCACACTTTTAACATGGTAAAAGTTTATATATAAATATTGCATGGAAGAAAAGTTTAACTTTCTATAACACATTCTCCTAATCATATTTGCCTATGAAACACCTTTCATCACATAGTGCTTTAATATACTGCTGAAAAAGACTTTTGAAAAATCCACTTTAAGAATTAATATCTTGAGATAAGGAATTAAAAAAATAATGTCTCTGAAAAAGACTCAGTGATAAAACGAGAGAGATTTTTATACTTCAGGAATTTGAAAGATGGTTCATTGGAAGGGCTGATGTTGAAGCTAAAACTCCAATACTTTGGCCACTTGATGTGAAGAGCTGACTAATTAGAAAAGGCTCTGGTGCTGGGAAAGATTGAGGGCAGGAGGAGAAGGGGATGACAGAGGATGATATGGTTGGATGACATTACTGACTCGATGGACATGAGTTTGAGTAAACTCTGGGAGTTGGTGATGGACAGGGAGGCCTGGCGTGCTGCAGTCCATGGGGTAGCAAAGAGTCAGACACGACTGAGCGACTGAACTGAGCTGAACTGACTTTGAGAGAAGTTTCTGTGTTACGTTTCAGTAAAGCATGATTTAAATATTAGCTGACGGCATTTTAGTTCTCCCTCTGTTCCCATCTGTAATTCATCTTGCATTTTTGAGAGTTTGCTTGGTTTGTTTCATGTTGATCCTGTCTACATGGAGAAGACAGAACTTTATATATTTACTTTAATGTAAAATGCTTAAGGAGGAAAAAACATACATTTAGGAAAGTATACATATCACGTGTGTCAGCTAAATGAATTTCAGAAAGTGAACACGTGTGTGCTGTCAGCATCCAGACCAAAGCACAGAGCATCACTGGGAGCCCAGAAGCCTCTCCGACTCCTGGTGACTGTCCACACTCATGAAGGGTAACTGCTACCCCGTCTTCTCTCTACACAGGTTGGGTTTTTGTTTGTTTACAGCTTTATTGAGGTAAAATCGATATCTGTTAAAATGTACATATTTAAATTATTTTTATGAATGCTAGCATATGTATCACACACAAGATAGTGAATATACCCACCATCCTCCTCATTTTCCTTCTGACCTTTGTAATTCCCCATCCTCAGGCAACCCCTGATCTGCTTTCTGTCACTTTGGATGAGTTTGCATCATCTAGAATTTTATACAAGTGGAATGATGCATGTGTATCCTGTTTATCCCAAGACAAAGGAGATCTTGTTTACTTCGCTCAGCATAACTACTTTGAGACGCTGTCATTTTGTGCATTAGTAGTTCCTTTTTATTGTCCAGTATTTCGTTGAAAGGACATATTGCAATTTGCTGATCTATTCACCTGTTGGTGGCCTTTTAGATTATTCTGGGGCATTACAAATAAGGTTTATTTGTATGTTTGTGTACAAGTCTTTATGCTTAGGTTTTCATATCCTCTCGTGAATACCTAAGAGGGATATGGCTGGGTCAAATGGTGAGCATATGTTTACATTTTTCAGAAACTGCTAAACTGTTTTCAAAAGTGAACATGCTAGTATGTATTCCCACCAGTAGTATATAGAGTTCCAGTGTTCCATATCCTAACTAACACTTGATATGGGTAACTTGTAGTTTTGGCCATTCTAGTGAGTGTGTAGTGATAGTGTATTGAGGTTTTAATTCGCATTTTCTTAATAGCGTCCTTTCATGTGCTTATACGCCATCTGTACATCTTCTTTAGTGAAATGTTCATTCCAATGTTCTTTCCTTTTTTTAATTGGGTTGTTCATTGTCTTATTGTTGATATTGGAAAATTCTCAATTTTGGATACAAGCTCTGAGTTGGTAATGTGTTCTTCCAATCTGTGACTTGCCCTTTCATTCCTGTAACAATATCTTTTGAAGAGCAAATGCTTTTACTTTCTATTAGTTACCATTAGGGTCTATGATAAAATTGATAACACTTTGATTATTGTAAGTCTGGGTCAGGTTTTTCTGTTTTTCTTTTTATTTTTTGGTATGAAGCTATCCAATGGCACCACCATCATTTGTGGAAAAGACTTTGTTCCCATTGAATTGCCTTGGTCTCTTTGTCAAAGTCTAATGATATTATATGGTGTTGATTTATTTCTGGACTTTCTCTTGTTTCATTATCTATTTGTCTGTATTTATACTAAAACAACATTATCTTATTTACTTTTCCTTTCAAATAATTTTTGAAATCAGGAGTTGTACTTCCTTGAGAATAAAGTTCAACATTCAAGGTCACACAGGAAACCAAGGAGGAGAGGCAGGATTAAAACCCAGATGGTATAATTTTCCAGCATACATTTGACCTGTATGCTTTTACAAAAAAAATAAAAATTGCTTTTCCTATGGCTCAGGTGGTAAAGAATTCACCTGCAGTTCAGGAGACCTGGGTTTGATTCCTGGTTTAGGAAGATCCCCTGGAGAAGGGAAAGGCTATCCACTCCAGTATTCTGGCCTGGAGAATTCCATGGACTATATTGTTCATGGAGTCGCAAAGATTCAGACACAACTGTGTGACTTTCACTTTTACAAAATTGTTTTGACTGTTTCTTGTCCTTTCCAGTTTCTTTGATTTTAGTTCCAACTTGTCAATTTCTTTCTTTTTTTTTTTTTTTTAAATGCCTTCTGGGATTTTGATTGGGATTGTACTGAATCTGTAGGTCAATTTTGGAGAGAATATGTATATTAAAAATAGTCTTCTGATTCAAGTGTTCTTCCATTAATTGAAGTCTAATTTATTGCAGCAAATTTATGTAGTGTTCTGTGTTTAGGCCTTATACATCTTTTTTTTTTTTTTTTAAATTTTATTTTATTAGTTGGAGGCCAATTACTTCACAACATTACAGTGGGTTTTGTCATACATTGACACGAATCAGCCATTGAGTTACACGTATTCCCCATCCCGATCCCCCCTCCCACCTCCCTCTCCACCCGACTCCTCCCAGTGCACCAGGCCCGAGCACTCGTCTCATGCATCCCACCTGGGCTAGTGATCTGATTCACCATAGATAATATACATGCTGTTCTTTTGAAACATCCCACCCTCACCTTCTCCCACGGAGTTCAAAAGTCTGTTCTGTACTTCTGTGTTTCTTTTTCTGTTTTGCATATAGGGTTATCGTTACCATCTTTCTAAATTCCGTATATATGTGTTAGTATGCTGTAATGTTCTTTATCTTTCTGGCTTACTTCACTCTGTATAATGGGCTCCAGTTTCGTCCATCTCATTAGAACTGATTCAAATGAATTCTTTTTAACGGCTGAGTAATATTCCATGGTGTATATGTACCACAGCTTCCTTATCCATTCATCTGCGGATGGGCATCTAGGCTGCTTCCATGTCCTGGCTATTATAAACAGTGCTGCGATGAACATTGGGGTGCACGTGTCTCTTTCAGATCTGGTTTCCTCGGTGTGTATGCCCAGAAGTGGTATTGCTGGGTCATATGGCAGTTCTATTTCCAGTTTTTTAAGAAATCTCCACACTGTTTTCCATAGTGGCTGTACTAGTTTGCATTCCCACCAACAGTGTAAGAGGGTTCCCTTTTCTCCACACCCTCTCCAGCATTTATTGCTTGTAGACTTTTGGATAGCAGCCATCCTGACTGGCGTGTAATGGTATCTCATTGTGGTTTTGATTTGCATTTCTCTAATAATGAGTGATGTTGAGCATCTTTTCGTGTGTTTGTTAGCCATCTGTATGTCTTCTTTGGAGAAATGTCTGTTTAGTTCTTTGGCCCATTTTTTGATTGGGTCATTTATTTTTCTGGAATTGAGCTTCAGGAGTTGCTTGTATATTTTTGAGATTAATCCTTTGTCTGTTTCTTCATTTGCTATTATTTTCTCCCAATCTGAGGGCTGTCTTTTCACCTTACTTATAGTTTCCTTTGTAGTGCAAAAGCTTTTAAGTTTCATTAGGTCTACCAGAAAATTACTAGAGCTAATCAACGAATATAGTAAAGTTGCAGGATATAAAATTAATACACAGAAATCCCTTGCATTTCTATACACTAACAATGAGAAAACAGAAAGAGAAATTAAGGAAACAATACCATTCACCATTGCAACAAAAAGAATAAAATACTTAGGAGTATATCTACCTAAAGAAACAAAAGACCTGTACATAGAAAACTTATACATCTTTTATCAAATATATTCCTACATGTTTTCTATTTTGATGCTACTGTCAGTGGTATTTTTAAATTCAAGTTCCTATTCATTGCTAGTATAACATAAATTAGTGTTGCCAGTTTGACAGGGCATATTATTTTCTGAAACATTAGAGAACTCATTACTAGTATCTGGGCTGTCATTTGTAATACAATATCTTTAAAATGTATGTTGCAAAGGAAAAATACAAAAGCTCACTCTAAGACAATCTGTGACTCATTGTTCTATTCACTCATTCATATTTTACCCATTTATTTTTCCCATTGAAGTTTATGAAGGAAAAGCTTTAAATACTCCTAAATATTTTAAGAAAACTGAAGCTCAGAGGTGAAGAGATTTCCTGTGAAAATAAAGAAACCTTCAGGAAAAAAAAAACATGCATTGACTTTTGACCAGAGCTTGTTATTGTTGACAAATAACTGAAGCCACTCTATTGATACCCTGAATTACAGCATTACATGAGTCTACTAGTTGAAGGAAAACCTTTCCAGTTGGAATTGTAAACCTCTTACAATTTTAACATTTTTGTCTATCCTAGAGAGTCCTACTATTAATGTTTTTAGCAATATTAAATGCTTTCTCAAATATCCTTCCCCCAACACACACACGGGACAGGCTGCTGTGGACTAAATTGTGTCCGTATTTGGAAATTGAAGTGTTAAGCCCTGATGTAGCTGTTATGATGACGTACTTTTGGATATAATTAAGGTTAAATGAGATCCTAAGGATGGGGCCCTAATTCAGTTAAACTGATGGCCTTACAGGAAAATGGAGAGAGAGAGAGAGAAAATGAAGAGAGAAAATGGAGAGAGTGTCTCCAAGCACAGACACTGAGGAAAGGCTATGTGAGCACACAGCAGGTGATTGTCTATAAGCCCAGAAGAGAGCCCTCACCAGCATAGATCATGCTGCCATCCTGTTCATGGACTTCCAGCCTCCAAAACTGTGAACATAGATTTCTTTTCTTTAAGCCACCTAGTCTGTGGTATTTTGTCATGGCAGCTCCAGGAGAAGAATGCACAAGCCAAATCTAATCACATTTCCTATAGCTTTCCTTGTTACATGGTTCTTTAATTTGCTGCATGCAGTGACTGTGCTGATTACACTGGCAGATTTAGAATTCATTTACAGGTAGCTCATTCTGATGATCCTGGTGTTTTCTCATTGATCTGTTGCTGGTGTATTGTTACCACGGGACCATCAAACTGCAATTCATTCAGCAGTTTATTAAATGACATCTCTTCCCAGAGTATGAAAATATGCTAACCCTTTTAGAACAAGACATTAAAAAAAATAAACTTTTATAAGAGTTTAGATGTCTAGAAAAGGTAGCAAGGTAATACAGGGAGTTCTCAAATGCTCAGTACTATTTCCTCTGTTAAGATCTTAGCAATAGTATGATAAATTTGTCACAGGTAATAAACTAATATTGATATATTATTATTAACTAAACTGATACTTCATCCTGATTTATTTAATTTTCACCTAACATTCTCTTTGTGTCCCAGTATCCTATCCAGGAAAACAGAATGTGACGTTCAGTTGTTATGTTTCCTTAGGTGGTGGTTCTTGGCTGTGACAGTTTCTCAGACTTGCCTTGTTTGTGATGACCTTGACTGTTTTGAGGAGTATTGGAAATGTGTTTTGTAGAATGTGCCTTAGCTGGGATAGTGTTTCTCATGATGAGATTAAGAGTATGGGTTTCGGGGAGGAGAGCCTCAGAGGTAAATCCCTCCCATTCCATCATAT
Organism: Muntiacus reevesi; assembly: GCF_963930625.1. Taxonomy (NCBI): domain Eukaryota; kingdom Metazoa; phylum Chordata; class Mammalia; order Artiodactyla; family Cervidae; genus Muntiacus; species Muntiacus reevesi. The sequence continues at coordinate 27,197,355 of NC_089254.1, read as the reverse complement.
CACAGGTAAATGCTATCAGTCCTTATCACCTGTGTTTGTCACTGTTCTCTGATGTGAAGTTACTCTTTTTACCTTTGTTAGCCTGCACATGGACATCACTAATACAGCCTACACTTATGAGTGTGAAATTATGTTCCATCTCTCAGAAGGGGCAATATACACATACTTCTGTGTGTGAGATTGCCTTTTTCCCCTATTTATTGATTCAGTCATTTATATCAGCATGGACTCTTGTATATTTACTTTTTAAACTGGGTTATAATTCAATACTAGTCAACTTTTTCTTTCTTGTTTATTGAGGTATAGTTGATATATGTTTCAGATATACATCATAGTTATTCCTAATTTTTAAAAGTTATATTCCATTGATAGTATTATGAAATATTGGCTACAGTCCCTGTGTATACAGTATATCCTTATAGCTTATTTAGTACTATGAGAAGTATAATAATTCATACTTCTTAACCTCATACCTCTATCTTGACCCTCCCCCTTTCCCTCTCCCCACTGTTAACCACTGGTTTCTTTTCTATATCTGTGATTCCTGTTTTTCCCCATCCTCCTTTTTTATTTTTTAAATTATAGAAATATGATAACACATTTACAGGAGACTTGGAAAATACAGAATAAAGTTACATATAGTTCCACTATACATTACAATTACCTTTTAAGTAGATAAATTAAGATTTTTAATTGGAGTTTCAATCTCAATGTGTCAAAAATTAATAGAATGAATAGAGAAAAGTAGAAGGAAATACTAGACCTGAAAAGTACCATTAACCAGTTCTATATCTGTGATTCTGTTTCTCGTTATATTCACTAGCTTGTTTTACTTTTTAGAATCCACATACAAGTGACATCATGTGGTATTTGTCTTTTTTTGTTTGTGTTTTTTCGCTTAGCATAATACCCTCCAAATGCATACCATCTGAACCACCAGGGAAGTCCTCCATGTTCTTGCAAATGGAAAAACTCCATTCTTTTTTATGATTGAGTACTATATGTGTGTATGTGTATATATAGGTATATACATACATGATGGACACATAGGTTGCCTCCATTTCTTGTCCATTGTAAATAATGCTGCTATCTTTTCAAAGTAGCTTTTTTGTTGGGGGGAATAAAAACCCAGGAGTGAAGTGAAATTGGTGGGATGTACTATAGTTTAATTTTAAGTTTTTTGAGAAACTTTCCACAGAGGTTGCCCTGTGTTACATTTTCACTGACAGTATATAAGGGTTCCCTTTTCTCCATGTCCTTGCCAACATTTAGTATTTGTGTTCTTTTCGATGATAGCTGCTCTGACAGATGTGAGGTGAAATCAAATTGTAGTTTTAATTTGTTTTTCTCTGATAAACAATGTTAAGTATCTTTTCATGTGCCTGCTGGCCATATATATGCTTTTTTCTGGGATGGGGGGAAATGTCTACTCAGGTCTTCTGCCCATTTTCAATCAAATTTTTTCTTTTTTCTTTTTTTTTTTCATTTATTTTTATTAGTTGGAGGCTAATCACTTTACAATACCGCAGTGGGTGATATTGAGTTCTTTGAGCTGTTTAGATATTTTGTATATTAACTTGTTATCAGTTGTATCACTTGCAAATATTTTCTCCCATTTAGTAAGTTGTCTTCTCATTTGGTTGACAGTTTCCCTTGCTCTGTTTTTAAGTTTAACTAGGCCCCATTTGTTTCTTTGCTTTTGTTTTCTTTGCTTTAGTAGACAGATCCAAAAAACCATTGCTATGGTTTATGTCAAGGGGTGTTTTGCCTGTGGTTTTTTGGCCTTACATTTAGGTCTTTAGTCCATTTTGAGTTTATTTTTGTATATGACATTAGAGAATGTTCTAATTTCCTTCTTTTAAGTGTTTCTGTTCTGTTTTGTCAGCAGCACTTATTGAAAAGACTCTCTTTCTCCATGTATATTCTTGCTTCCTTTGAACAGATTAATTTACCACAGAAGTGTGACTTCCTTTTTGGGTTCTTTATCCCATTTCATTGATCTATATATCTGTTCTTGTGCCATACTATTTTGATTACTGTCACTTTGTAGTATAGTATGAAATGTAGAAGCTTGATATTGCCTATTTTCTCATTCTTTCCTAAGATGGTTTTGGGTATTCAGGGTCTTTTGTGTTTCAATACAAATCTTAGTTTTATTTGTTCTAGATCTGTGAAAAAGTAGACCTCATAGGATGACTTCGGAACGGTTCCCTCCTTTGCAATTTTTTGGAATAGTTTGGGAAGATAGGTATTAACACTTCTGTAAATGTTTGTTAGTGGAAATTCATGTGATATCTGCCATTGGTATTTTTTTGGGATTGCATTGGATCTATAGATTATTGTCTCAGGTAGTATGGGTGTTGTTACATTCTCTGGACATGGTATATCTTTCATTTTTTCATGTCACTTTAAATCCAGTTCGTCAATGTCTTACAGTTTTCCCAGTTGTATACCTGCTTTGATTGAGTCTCAGATATTTTATTCTCTTTTGATGAGATTGTGAATGAGATTATTTCCTTAATTTCTTTCTCATAGTTTGTTGTTATTGTATAGAAACAAGAGATTTCTGTATGACCATTTTGTATCTCAAAATTTTACTGAACTGAGCTCCAATAGTTTTAGTGGCATTTTAAGATTTTCTTGCATCATGTCATCTGCAAACAGCCACAGATTTAGGTCTTCCAATTGGAATACAAAGTTGGAATCTTGTCACTTCTTTTCCTTGTCTGATTGCTCTGAGTAGAATTTCCAGTGTTGTTTAGAGGCTGTCATATCCGATTCTTTGCCACCCCGTGGACTACAGCTTGCCAAGCTTCTCTGTCCTTTACCTTCTCCCAGAGTTTGCTCAAATTCATGTCCATGGAGTCAGTGATGCCATCCAACTATATCATCCTCTGCCACCCCCTTCTCCTCTTGCCTTCAATCTTTCCTAGCATTAGGGTCTTTGCCAGTGAGTCAGTTCTTTGCTTCAGGTGGCCAAAGTCCTGGAGCTTCAGCTTGTCCTTCTAATGAATATTCAGGATTGATATCCTTTAGAATTGACTGGTTTGACTTCCTTGTAGTCTGAAGTCTCTCAAGAGTCTTCTCCAACACAGCAGTTTGAAAGCAGCAGTTCTTTGGCACCCAACCTTGTTTATGGCCCAACTGTCATATCCATACATGATTACTAGAAAAACCATAGCTTTGACTATATAGTCCTTTGTCAGCAAAATCATGTCTCTACTTTTTAATACCTGTCTAGATTTCTCAAAGCTTTTCTTGCAAGGAGAAAGCATCTGTTAATTTCATGGCTGCATTCACCATCCACAGTGATTTTGGAGCCCAAAGAAATAAAGTCTTTCATAGTTTCTGTTATTTCCCAGTTTATTTGCCATGAAGTGATGGGACTGGATGCCATGATCTTCATTTTTTGAATGTTGAGTTTTAAGTCAGCTTTTTCACTTCCCTCTTTCACCTTCATCAAGAGGTTCATTAATTCCTCTTTGTTTTCTGCCATAAGGGTGATGTCATCAGCGTGTCTAAGGTTATTGATATTTCTTCCAGCAATCTTGATTCCAGCTTGAGTTTCATCCAGCCCATCATTTTGCATGATGTATTCTGTGTATAAATTAAATAAGTAGGGTGACAGTATACATCCTTGGTGTACTCCTTTCCCAATTTGAAAGTTCATTGTTCCATGTCCAGTTCTAACTGTTGCTTCCTGACCTGCATACAGGTTTCTCAGGAGGCAGGTAAGGTGGTCTCTTATTCCCACCTCTTGAAGAATTTTCCACAGTTTGTTGCGATCTACACAGTCAAAGTCTTCAGCGTAGTCAATGAAGCAGAGTAGATATTTTTCTGGAATTCTCTTGCTTTTTCTATGATCCAGTGAATGTTGGCAATTTGATCTCTGGTACCTCTGCCTTTTCTTAATCCAGCTTGAACATCTGGAAGTTCTTGGTCCATGCACTGTTGAAGCCTGGCTTGCAGTATTTTGAGCATTACCTTGCTAGCATGTAAAATGTCTACAATTGTGCAGTAGTTTGAACATTCTTTGGCATTGCCTTTCTTTGGGATAGGAATGAAAATTGACCTTTTCCGGTCCTGTGGCCACTGTTGACTCTTCCAAATTTGCTGGCATGTTGAGTGGAGCATTTAAGCAGCATCATCTTTTAGGATTTGAAATAGCTCAGCAGGCATCCCATTACCTCCACCAACTTTGTTTGTAGTAATGCTTCCTTAGGCCCACTTGGCTTTCACATTCCAGGATATCTGGCTCTAGGTCTCAGCACACCATTATGGTTATCTGGGTCATTAAGACCTTTTTTGTATAGTTCTGTGTATTCTTGCCACCTCTTCTTAGTATCTTCTGCTTCTGTTAGGCCCATACCGTTTCTGTCCTTTATTGTGCCCATTTTTGTTTCCTTGGTATCTCTAATTTTCTTGAGATCTCTAGTCTTTCCCATCCTATTGTTTTCCTGTGTTTCTTTGTGTTATTCACTTAGGATTACTTTCTTATCTCTTCTTGCTATTCTTTGGAACTCTGCATTCAAATGGGTATATCTTTCCTTTTTGCCTTTGCCCTTCACTTCTCTTCTTTTCTCAGCTATTCGTAAGGCCTCCTCAGACAGCAATTTTGCTTTTTTGCGTTTCTTTTTCTTGGGGATGGTCTTGATCACTACCTCCTATACAACATTAGGAACCTCTGTCCATAGTTCTTCTGGCATTCTGTCTATCAGATCTAATCCCTTGAATCTATTTTTCACTCTATCAGACTAAATCTGATAGAGTGCCTGAAGAACAAAGAGATTGAAGAGATCAGAATTTCCAATACTATGTTTAATAGAAAATGGCAAAGAGTGGACATCCTTGTCTTTCTCTTGGTATTAGAGGAAATACTTTCAGCTTTTCATTATTGAGTATGAAACTGTGGGGATTATATATAAAGCCGTTATTATGTTGATATATGTTCCCTTTATACCCACTTCCTTGGCATGTTTATCATAAGTGGATATTGAATTCTTTGAAAAGCTTTTTCTGCATCTGTTGAGATGACCATATGATTTTATTCTTTAATTTGTCAATGTGATGTTTCACATTGATTTGTGGATATTGAAAAATCTTTGCATCCTTGGGATAAATGCCACTTGATCATGATGTGTGAGCCTTTAAATATATTGTGTAATTTGATTGGCTAATATTTTGTTGAGGATTTTTGCATCTATCTGCATCAATGATACTGACCTGTACTTTCTGTTTTTGTGATATCTTTGGTTTTAGTATCAGGATGATGCTGGCCTCGTAGGATGACTTCAGAAAGGTTCCCTCCTCTGTAACTTTTTGGAATAGTTTTGAGAAGATAGATGTTAACTCTTCTGTAAATGTTTGGTAAAATTCATGTGCTATCTGGTCCTGGACTTCTGCTTGCTGAGAATTTTTTAATTACTGATTCTATTTTATTACTGGTAATTGATCTGTTCATATTTACTAATTCTGTCTGGTTCAGTCTTCAGTTCAGTTGAGTCACTCAGTCATGTCCAACTCTTTGTGACCCCATGAACTGTTACATGCCAGGCCAGCCTGTCCATCTCAAATTCCCAGAGTTTACTCAAACTCATGTCCATTGAGTTGGTGATGCTATCCAACCATCTCATCACCTGTCATCCCCTTTTCCTCCTGCCTTCAATATTTCTCAGCATCAGGGTCTTTTCAAATGAGTCAGTTCTTCCCATCAGGTGGCCAAAGTATTGGAGTTTCAGCCTCAGCAGCAGTCCTCCCAAAGAATATTCAGGACTGATTTCCTTAGGATGGACTAGTTGGGTCTCGTTGCAGTCCAAGGGACTCTCAAGAGTCTTCTCCAACACCACAGTTCAAAAGCATCAATTCTTTGGCACTCAGCTTTCTTTATAGTCCAACTCTCACAACAGTACATGACTACTAGAAAAACCAAAACTTTGACTAGACAGATCTTTGTTGGGAAAGTAATGTCTCTGCTTTTTGTTTTTATTTTTATTTATTTTTTTTAAAAAAAAATATTATTTTATTAGTTGGAGGCCAATCACTTCACAACATTTCAGTGGGTTTTGTTATACATTGACATGAATCAGCCATATAGTTACACGTATTCCCCATCCCGATCCCCCCTCCCACCTCCCTCTCCACCCAACTCCTCAGGGTCCTCCCAGTGCACCAGGCCCGAGCACTTGACTCATGCATCCCACCTGGGCTGGTGGTCTGTTTCACCATAGATAATATACATGCTGTTCTTTCAAAACATCCCACCCTCACGTTCTCCCCCAGAGTTCAAAAGTCTGTTCTGTACTTCTGTGTCTCTTTTTCTGTTTTGCATATAGGGTTATCGCTACCATCTATCTAAATTCCGTATATATGTGTTAGTATACTGTAATGTTCTTTATCTTTCTGGCTTACTTCACTCTGTATAATGGGCTCCAGTTTCATCCATCTCATTAGAACTGACACGTGGTGCTGGGAAAACTGGTCAACCACTTGTAAAAGAATGAAACTAGAACACTTCCTAACACCATACACAAAAATAAACTCAAAATGGATTAAAGATCTAAATGTAAGACCAGAAACTATAAAACTCCTAGAGGAGAACATAGGCAAAACACTCTCCGACATAAATCACAGCAAGATCTTCTATGACCCACCTCCCAGAATATTGGAAATAAAAGCAAAAATAAACAAATGGGACCTAATGAAAATTAAAAGCTTTTGCACAACAAAGGAAACTATAAGTAAGGTGAAAAGACAGCCCTCAGATTGGGAGAAAATAATAACAAATGAGGAAACAGACAAAGGATTAATCTCAAAAATATACAAGCAACTCCTGAAGCTCAATTCCAGAAAAATAAACGACCCAATCAAAAAATGGGCCAAAGAACTAAACAGACATTTCTCCAAAGAAGACATACAGATGGCTAACAAACACATGAAAAGATGCTCAACATCACTCATCATCAGAGAAATGCAAATCAAAACCACAATGAGGTACCATTACACTCCAGTCAGGATGGCTGCTATCCAAAAGTCTACAAGCAATAAATGCTGGAGAGGGTGTGGAGAAAAGGGAACCCTCTTACACTGTTGGTGGGAATGCAAACTAGTACAGCCACTATGGAAAACAGTGTGGAGATTTCTTAAAAAACTGGAAATAGAACTGCCATATGACCCAGCAGTACCACTTCTGGGCATACACACTGAGGAAACCAGATCTGAAAGAGACACGTGCACCCCAATGTTCATCGCAATGTTCATCCTGTTTATAATAGCCAGGACATGGAAGCAACCCAGATGCCCATCAGCAGATGAATGGATAAGGAAGCTGTGGTACATATACACCATGGAATATTACTCAGCCGTTAAAAAGAATTCATTTGTCTCTGCTTTTTAATATGCTGTCCAGGTTGGTCATAACTTTTCTTTTAAGGAGCAAGCGTCTTTTAATTTCATGGCTGCAGTCACCATCTGCAGTGATTTTGGAGCCCAAAGAATAGTCTGTAACTGTTTCCACTGTTTCCCCATCTATTTGCCATGAAGTAGTGGGACCAGATGCCATGATCTTAAGTGTTCTGAATGTTGAGTTTTAAGCCAACTTTTTCACTCTCCTCTTTCACTTTCATCAAGAGTCCATGGCGGATTCATGTCAACGTATGGCAAAACCAATACAATATTGTAAAGTAAAAATAAATAAACAATAAAGTAAAGATGAGCCACTCAAAAAAAAAAAGGCTCTTTAGTTCTTTTTTGCTTTCTCTCATAAGGGTGGTGTCATCTGCATATCGGAGGTTATTGATATTTCTCCCAGGAATCTTGATTCCAGCTTGTGCTTCATCCAGCCCAACATTTCTCGTGATGTACTCTGCATGTAAGTTAAATAAGCAGAGTGACAATGTATAGCCTTGATGTATTCCTTTCCTGATTTGGAACCAGTCTGTTGTTCCATGTCCAGTTCTAACTGTTGCTTCCTGACCTACATGCTGATTTCTCAGGAGGCAG